>NW_010973148.1:1153144-1153477 GCF_000737465.1 Haliaeetus leucocephalus
AACACAGGTGCACATTCCACGATAAAGGGAACTTGGCACAAACTACGTCAATTCAGGGGCTTATCTCGACCAATTGGACTAAGACAAGTCTTGCATGCTCTAATTAACACAGCCAATTATGTCCTGTGTTTATGCGCGTGTACAAAGTGAGTATAACTAACTTTATCTTATGTTTATGCACGTGGACACCAAATGCTTGCATGCAGCAGCCAATCAAAGCTTCTAAACAACTTAGAGAATTGTATAAGAATGATCAGCTAAGCTCAATAAAGGATGACTTTAATCATCATATTGGTGTCCTGTTGTCCATCCCCGCATGGAATTTCTCTACAC
>NW_010973148.1:1153487-1172866 GCF_000737465.1 Haliaeetus leucocephalus
TAAAAGAATGAGATTTTTAAAAAGACTATTTCCATTTCATGCAATGATTTTCTAAGTAACTGTTACGCGGGCATGCACAATCAAATCCAACAGACGTTAAAAGTCAGATTTATTCTTCAGTAAAAAGTTAGTTAGAACTCTGATAACATTAGTGAACCACAGGCTCAATGGTATAAGGGGAATTAGTACTACACAGCCGACTTAAGAATCCTTAAGATTCAAAAGCGATGACTCAAAACATGCATATCACTCACCTAAAAGCTGAGGGATCTCTCCCTCAAGGAGTTACCTCGGGCGATGCCCCGACCCAAGGGGGAGTCCCCGACCGCAGACCCGCTGCTCTGAGGAGGACCAATTCCCACATGTCCTCCGGCGGGACCCCGTTTATACCCCTGTCGAATCTGACCTGTGGTCGTTTAATCCCTATTGGCCAAGAAGGTCACCTGAGCGTACCTGGTACTTCTCAATTGGTCTGTTCAACTTTCACCCTGCAGCCTCTAGGGTTTGGGGTTTTTTTCTCTTCTCTCTCACCTAGAGAAGTTTCATTTCCTGCTGGGGGGAGTGTACTGCCACAGTAACAATAACCAACCACTACTTCTTATTACCAGACATATAATGATTTCTGAAAAAATAGGTCTGCATATTCAGCTGTTGACCAAAAAAAAAAAAAAAATTTGGCTGTACACACAAATTTAAGCCCCCAAAGAAATGTTGAAATATATTTGGAAGCTTAGCTTAGTCCAGCAGAATGGATAAGTTACCTGAGGTACAAGAAAAAAGCCAACTCTGCACATCTGTGGTATGATGTCAAATTTTAAAACTTACAATAACTATGTCATACCTTAATAGTGCTGAATCATGTTATTGTGATATCAGTTCACTACAAAAGATGCTGATAAGATTCCAGGAATAGAAAGTGTTTTGTAAGAATTCAGTTTGAAAGATGGTGAAAGAAAAATTCATTTGTTGTAACACTTAATAACTTCTGTTGATGAAGTACATCTGTTACAGTATTTTCCCAGTTAGTTAAATATAAAAAAAAAAAAATTCAGCAAATGCACTATTTGTATTTTCCTTTGAAGTAAAAGACTTTTCTGAAACAGAAACTTATTAGAAGTCTTGTCATGTATTACTATACTGCACTACCAGAGATCTGTGGCAGCTATAAATTAGTGATTATAATAAAATATGAAAAGATTAATAAAAACAAAGCTCTCACTTTTTTGAAATGTAGATTAACAACATGTTGTGATATTCAGTCCAAGATAGTTTAAGTAGAAAAAAAGGACTAAAATAATATCAGATAACTAGGATCAATTTGAATTCATAAATATCAACCAGTTTAAACTCTTAATTCTTGGAAGTATGTTGGAAGACCAATCAACCACTTTTCAGCTATTATATAGCAATGGGAAAGCCTAGGATAATACTCTGGAAACACATTTGGTCAGTTTAGGAAAACAGGCCAAAAAATCAGAATTTATGTTTTGTTTACATAGAAAACAGTAAAATAGTAAAGGACACAAATCTATTACGAAAACACAATGAAACTGTGAAGAACTTTGAACATAAGAATGAGGAGCTACCTACAGAAATGAGAGATGAGTCAGAGATTCCAGGAAATGTGGGTAAGACAGCCAAGAAAAATTTAGTCATCGTCATTTTGGAATGCCTGAAGGGCTGTCTAGAGCAGTATACTGAGTATTAGAAAATGTCAGCATACAGAAAAATATCTTGGTTTGTTTTTTTTTTTAATGAGATTTTATTTTTCATACTTAAATGTAATTAAGAAATAGTTGTTAGGTTTTATCTAATGCAGGGAAGCTAGAATAGAAAGAAATTCTATAATTTCCAGGCATAAGATAAATACAAAATGACGGGAAAAGTAATGGCCACTTCTGTCTCTAGCACATTGAGCTGACAGTGAACCATCCAGAAAGAAATGTCACACAGGCTGAGATGGATGATAGCCCAAGAGAGTAGATGTCAGATGAGAGAGGATATGAAAGAGAGCTTCAGTACAGAGAAAGTCAGGGCAAAGATTTAGTCAGTAGACCTGAAGATGAAAGGGAGAAAGGATGTAAAAATGGCAGAGAAGAGAATGGATGGACAGTGTATTTTTAGGTTTCTTTTTTTTTTAAAGTTCGTATTTAGAAATTCAAAGCATGTTTGTACCAGAAAAAAAAAAAATCTGAAATAATTCTTCAAAAGAAACAAGGTCAGAGGAGTAATTTTTTTTTATTTAAAGGAGTCCTAAGAGTTGGAAAGAAGAGAGAATTTGCTGTTTTCATTATCATTACATTGCTGTATTTGAGGTTGTTTGGTTTTTTTCATTTGTACATTTTTAGAAAATCACAAAAACATGATCCCATGAGGAAAGAATCTTTAAGACAGATATGTCAACTCTCCTTCCTGTAATGAGATTGTTGTGGATTTATTTTTATGTAGTTGAAATTACATGTCTCTACTAACTTTGCCTATCAGACAAGATTAACATTGCTGGTAGAAATCAGTTTCTGTGATTTCTTTTTTTTCTTTTCTCTTTTTTTTTTGAGGGGAAGAGCAAGATTGTAAAATAAATATGAAGGGGAGAGGGGAGAAGAATCAAGAGCTAACAGCCTATCTTATTCTAAGGTGGAGGTGGATGAAAATGTGGATGGGATTATATGATAAGGTTGTTGGAAAACAGCCAGACTCTTCGATCCCAGAGGGTTTTTTTTAACCACTACTTGCTATGGTACTGGTTTTGAGATAACCTATTATGACCAAATCAAAGTTGGAAAAAAACAAAACAAGACAAAACACCAAAAAAATCCCCAACCCAGTAGAATGGAAGTAGTGGAAATTGAGTATTTTTGTTACATCTTCCTGTAAGAGCTGTCCTTAAATTCTGGCAACCCTTATTTAGCAGCAGACCTTCCTCAGTGACAAATCATAGGGAAAAGTAATAATTTAATAGCAGTTGAAAGTTCCAAATGAAAATGTGTAGTGTTTGGAAAGCAAATTAATGATGACCTGAATAATCATTTTTCTGCTAACGGTCCCAAGGAGGATAATTACCCAACCCATCACCTCTACAAGAAACTCCAGCACAAAGGTACTGAATAATTAAATCTACTTTGATTGAACGTTTATGAACTATGAACAGAACTCTGTGTATGGTTTTGTTTCTGCTTTATATAGTAAACACATATGTATGCAGCTCTGAATAACATGTATTCGATCACCACACATCTGTTTTAAAACTTCTTAATGACAAAACTGGGGCCTGATTCACTCTCCACAGATCATCAAAGACTGAAAGTCTATATACAAGGAATCTGACACAGTAATTCATGCACCTTCAAATTTCTGTAATTGGCAAAAATGGATAAAATCCAGTGATTCCTTGCAAAATTAGCAATCATTTAAAGTATTCCCTCTGTATGGAGTCTCTTCAACCACTAAAATCGTACTACAGTTTCTACGTCACTATCTTGGTAGAAACTTCAAGAAGGGATGGATGAAATATATATTATTTTTCACAGCAAGTTTGTCGTTCATTTATAAGCTTATATTCATTCACCTGGCACTCAAAAAGTACCTCCACTTGTCCAGTAATATCTTATTACTTATCCTTGTTTGGATGATAACTCTAGGCTGGAATTTAATACCTGAATTTTAGAAAGGAACTCTGTAAGCAGAATAGAAATTTATTAGAATATATTAAAACCAAAAACTGTTGTGATGCTTTGTTCCAAATGTGTCTCCTGTCACTGATGCTATACATGTTAACTAGCAAGAACATACAAAAAAAATAACCTTTCAATATCTTGATAGACAAATTAGCATATAACAAATATGATACTCCTCCTGAGGTGCTACAGCAGCAAGAAAGCCGTAGTTCATTATACAAATGATGAATACAAGAAAGCATCAATAAACTTTTTTTCTGAAATATCAGATATTACGAATAAGAATGTTTTATCTGTAAGCTCTGCAGTATCTTCACTACTATTTCAAGCAGCTTTTAGTTTCCCAAGAAATAATAGGATGGTTTCTTCACCACTATAGATTTGTCTTTGTGTGAGTATTTCTTTCATTACTGATGCAGATTGATTTTGTCTGATTACCTTCCCTGTAGTTGATAAGAATTCTGCATAACTCACCTTTTATTTTTACTGGAGGTGATAAACTGAAATTACGTTTTGCTGCTATGGTAACAGTATTTTATAAAAGTGTTCCATTTCAGCTTTTATACTAAATTTGCTCACAATGTAGGAGGAAGAAGAAAGGAAGAAAAATGACAGAAGAATGAGAAACTGAAGATAACTTAAAAACACACACACAATATTAAAAATTAAGAACAGGTTCTTTCAGTGTTCACTCAGGGGAGAGAAAAACACCATGTAGACTTCAATAGTGAGGATTTAATTAGATAATATTTACAATAAAAATTTCAAGGGTCTGGTTAGATAGAAATGTCATTCAGATATCTAACGATCAAAATGAAACACAAGAATCAGAGATAAAACTAGTCAACATTTAAATGAATAAGGAAACAGTAAAGAAAATAAATACTTATATTTGAAAGGTGTCTTTGAAAATAGAAAGTTGCAAAAATACCCAGAGACACCGTTTTGATTTCCTACATATTATACTGGTTTAGTTACAAGTTCTGAAAAAATAATGTCACGGAATCATACTACTCAATGAAAATGGTAATTCCTAGGTCCTTTTCCATTCAGTTTAAAGGCATTTATTGTGACCCATAGCATGTATTTTACTTCACAAAGATGTTTGATCTTGAATATATGCCTTAAATGACTTTTTTCAATTAAATTTTCACTTGAAAAATAGTACAAAAAAAAAGAAAGAAAACAATAGTTTAGAGATCTCCATACTAAAATATGCAGAAAGAAATGTTTGAGGGTTTGATTTTGTCCCTTTTTTTTTTTTTTTTTGCTTTGGTTTGGGTCTTTTTGGGAAAAAAATTACTGATGTAGTGGAAATAAAATTGAATTATCTATACCAGTAAAACAATATTAACTTCCCCAATCTGGCATCAGCGGTGTAAACCCAAGAAGTTTCAGGAGCTCTCTATATCAAACCACTCACTGCTCCTGGAAGAGTTGATATGCCAGAGCTGTGTCAACTTTTAACAGTGAATCCTGACAGCCATGCCACCGATAGATTGTGGCTAAGTTGCGCTCTGTGGGGAAGACAGTCCTCTTCCTGAAGCAAAGGGAGGATGACAGCCATAGTTTGCAGTGTGGGGAGGAGGAAGAAAGAAAAGTGGTGTCCCTGCTGATTTTATGGCGTCAAAGATGTTCTTTGCATGAAGAAAATAAGTCAATCTCTTTTTCTGCAATCCTTCCCTCTATGACTTGATTTAAAAATAGGCTAATTTTAAGCAAAGAAACAATGAATACAATGTTTCCAAATATGGGCTGTTAATGATATCTGTTGTGAAAATGTTTTCTTTCATTGTGCAGAAAACTTACTGGTTGTAAAGCTAAGCAAACATTGGATTTATTAGGGTAATGGCCAAATCACAGAAAATACTTCTGGTCAGACCAAATGTACTTCCAAGAGCTTGAAGAAACAAACAGGAAAAAAAAAAAAAAGTCTTTACAAAGCATATTTGCACATACTATCTTGATGTCACATATCACTGCTGAACTGAAATGAAATGAAGTGTTTTGTTTCATACTGAAAGCTATGAAACTTTCCCTTTTTCCCCTTTTTCTCTTGTTAAATAAATTATTTCTACTATGAGGAAAATACTAATTCAAATTCAAAAGTTTCATTTGGGAGTCACACTGTCTCAACATTTCTGGAACATTTTCTTTAGCAAAGGTGTACTGACTTTTTTATTATTTTTATTTTAACTGAACCTATTTTAGTCAAATTCAGTCTATGTTAAAAAATACTTTCTATCCCTCCTAAAAAGCATTTTTTCCATATTTACTTACGTGAAAGAACAAACAGACAAATAAGCAAATGCTCAGATTTAAGTAGAAACACATTCCACTACCAAAACCTCCATGTCACCTCCAGATGGATCCGAGATTGATCTGTATTCTAGATTCTCAGAACAGCGTTACTAGGGAATTGCATATAATATTTGAAGCATACACTACTTCAGGGCAAGAAGCTTCTAAAAATAAAAGCTGACACTATTGTAGTGTACTTAAATGTGATTGACAAGAACACTGAAGTCATAAAGAATGAGACAAAATTGTTATGTTGCTAGGCAAGCTCCTTAAACAATGACTGAGAAGGAAGAGGTGGTTGGGTTTGTGTTCTGGGATTCTTTTCCCCCATGCATCCAAAAGCAGTAGCTGTGAAATGGTAAAGTTCTTAGCCACACTTTTTGGTTTTTTTTTTCCCTGGAAAAAAACAGACATTCCATTTGACAGAGGTTACCTTTAAGAAATCCTTATTTCTTTCTTGAAGAGATAAAATGTATGAAATTTTATCCTTGACTGACAAGTGCATTACTATTCTGTAACATTCATTAAGACAGGAGCTTCATTTTCTGATATCTGTACTTATATTCTATTGAATTCCTTATGATTTCTAAGAAAATGAGTGAGCTATGCAAGAGTGTTATTACCAGACATAATAGTGCACAGGGTAAAAAAAAAAAAAAAAATAGATCTTAATGCTGTTGTTTAGAATCTCCCTGAGTTGCTAGTTTGTAATGACAAATACCTGCTTCAAAGAGAAAATGTGCTGGGTTTCTTGGATGTGTTCCCCCCCCCCTTTTTTTTCCCTGTTATTCACATTCCATCAGGCCTCTGAGTAGCTTCTGTGTGGTTTTTACTACACCCTGATGTACTAACGTAAGTTAAAATATGTGTGGAAACTAGATCAGGCTAAGACAATACAGATTTTCTTTTTATGGTATATGTAGAAAAATGGCAGTTGTGTTTGTGGCATTTATAGAAAAAATAACAACTTATATGTAACATTTTAAATCTGTTCATTGTAAAAAGTCTTTATTCATATTTACATGTGAAAATATGCACAGGTAAACATGCAGTAGAAAAGGTTGGGGAAAGATGAATGGGAAAGAAATTGAACTCAAATTTCTTTTTTTCATTTAGTAAACCCAAAATGTTCCATCAGCGCACTTCCTACTTCAGGTATTCATATTCCATTTCCTCATATGTTGCTAGTCCCAGAGCTATAGACAGCTGAAATGTCCATTTTAAACTATCTGTTCATAATTTGATACTAGCAGAGCAAGTAGCACCTGCTGATTCCCAGGGTAGAGCGGTAAGTGCAGTTTGCAGACTGAAACAGCTGGCACCACTATTTAACACAATCAGGATTTACATTTAAAATGTACTCGGTATTATATTAGGTTTCAGTAACTACTTTTCATCATGTGACCATCTGTTTCTGCAGTTGCAATTTTGTGCTTCCCTTGATAGCTGTCCTCAAAAAAAAAAAAAAAAGTAAAAGTAAAAGTCATGCCGGGTATTTTACAGTAAATCTCTTTACTGAACACTAAGGAACACAATTGCCTAATGTGGTTTAGCCCTGGTAGGCAGCTCTGCACCGCACAACCACTCACTCACTGCCCCAGCGGGATGGGGAAGAGCATCCAAAGGGTAAAAGTGCAAAAAACTCATGGGTTGATATAAAGACAATTTAATACACTAACTAAAGCTGCGCATGCAAGCAAATCAAAGCAAGGAATTCATTCCCCACTTCCCATGGGCAGGCAGGTGTTCAGCCATCTCCAGGACAGCAGGGCTCCAGCACGCGGAACGGTGACTTAGGAAGACAAATACCATCACTCCAAATGTCCCCCCTTCCTTCTTCATCCCCCAGCTTTATCTGCTGAGCATGACATCATATGGTCTAGGATATCCCTTGGGTCAGTTGGGGTCAGCTGTGCCTTCTTGTACACCTGTCCCGATCCATTTCGATTATGTTTCGATATGATCCCGAGAGTGAGATTAAGACACAAACGAGGTCACATGCCGTATACCCAAAAGAGCTTTTATTATCAAAAGTATCAAAAGTAGAAAATAGTGGCGATAGGACAGAATGGAAGAAAAGGCAGAAATCAAGCAAGCAGTCAGGATAGAATTGCAGGGATAGTCACCACCATGGATCCAGCGGCATCCCATTGGTCTTCAAACAAGCAGTTGGTGGTGGGAGTTGCAAGGTTAGTCACCACCACGGATCCAGTGGCATTCCGTTGGTCCTCAATCTTCAATTCTTCAGTGGTGGGAGCCCCCATGGCTTGTCTCTACAGTTTTTTATAGGGCATATTTCGATGATGTCACGTGCTGCAGGTTTCGTCTATCACAGGACCTTCATGTGATCAACACCAGAAACCAGTATCTTACCTCAAAGACTACAGTTTCCAGGGTAGTGTCCACATTCTTGTATGCTTCATCAGCTCCAGCCCCCTTTCCTCCCCTGGATGCCTCAATGGCCTGATAATCATCCTCACGGACAGAGGAGTGTCCTGTTTAAACAGGCCATCTCAGAGACAAAGGGCTCGAGATAAACAGTTCACAGCTCCTTGAGATGACAGTCCAGTCCCTCACACGTAACAACCTTTGAGACAAAGGGCTCGAGATAACAATTCAGTCTCTTACAGCACCCCCAGCCTACTCCGTGGTGGGGTGAGAAGCAGAAAAGGCTTTGATGCTGTGTAAGCACTAAATAATTAAATAACTAAAACATCCCTGTATTATCGACACTGTTTTCAGCACAAATCCAAACCATAGCCCCATACTAGCTACAGTGAGGAAAAGTAACTCTATCCTAGCCAAAACCAGTACACCTAAGAACAAACACTGGCTTCTTTTCAAGTTTTCTTGCAGCATTTTGATTCTCTACAAAATTCTTTAATTCAACATTAATTACAAACTGCCACAAATATCACTAAAGGTACCAGGAATATTTCACAAAAAGGCCCAAACTAGATGTTAAGTACCTGAGTTGAAAACTGATATCTGAAACTTAACCATTCATAGCATCTGACCATTAAAAAAACAACATTGGCCAGAAAAGGTTGACAGACAGAAATGGTCCAGTGCCACTTATAAATTACTTCCCGGCTAGAATACATGGAATATTTGGATATGTTCTTGGGAAGTGGGGGATATGAATATGAGTCCCCTCAGCCAGAAGAAGGCGTTTTCACTTACTGGAAAGAATTACGATCAGTTAGCCATTGGTCAACAACAATAAATTTACTAACTGGCAGCACCAGTACTTCAAATGAAAAAGAGGTTTTGTTTTCCTTAAAGGCAAATCATATGCACCAACTCTAAGAGTAGTATTACAAAGTAAAGAAAGCCCTGAGTCTAACTCTCTAAGTGGATGGTGGGAAGGGGAGATTTTAATTTCTTAAACATCTCAGCACAGATCTCTGTGATTTGGGTTGGATAGGTATATTTCTTTCTTTTTTTTTTACTACAGTGAGTAACTTATACACCATATTTATGGAGCTAACACACTTAACTGTAGTTGTGTTTTATAAATGCCCGTAAAATGCAAATATTGAACAGAAATCACAATACCAAATCAAATGAGGTGAAATATGTGAAAAAACCTGTATAAGGGTCAGTATGCTAAGACTCCACGAATTGTAATATAACAAAACCATCATATTTTTAGCAATGTTCTTGGAGATTTGGATAAAAAGCTGAAAATGTCTGAACTAATTCAAGCAGTTTTACAAAGTAAAGAAAGTACTTTCCTCTATTGCTTCAAATTACTGCACACAAGAACTTGAAATGATTGTACTAATACTGAGAGAGAAACAGATAGCTACTGTGCTCTTTGGCAGGCAACAAATGGGAAGATGTTCTATCAAGGCACTGCACTTCGGTTTAGAGTGAGATATTCTGAGGATGGCTAACCAGTGACAAAGTCTTGCAGACTGCAGACAATTTGTGTTTTGAGGCAATTGTGGTGGTGTTGCAGACTGAGACACTACAGTCATTCCGTGGGAGTTATTTTGTGGTAGCTCTGGTCTGATCCCATGGACTGAATGTCCTTTAGCACTTGGAGCACTAAATAGTATCTTTGGTGCACCTTTTAATTTGATTACAGCCATGACAAGTGGAGGCAATTAAGGGATTTACTTTGAAAGCACAATTCTGATCCAAAATAAAATTTTAACATTGATACATCCATAAAACCTTTTAATTACTGCTCTTGTAATGCAAGAAACTTATTACTTTTGCTGTAACTGAATTTGTAGTGTCTGTAGCAGAATTCAGAAGTTTTGTGAATCTGATTAAAGTTGAGCTATAATAAAAATTGAAACAAATTATATAATCAAAATTTAGAAGATCAATTTATGATTTTACCCAATTGCTCTTTCAAACACTAAAAGAAGAAAATGTGTTTCATTCTTGGATTGTTGAGCTTTTCAAAATTTGCCTTCATAAGAAAAGTTGGCCGAATCAAAGACTGATGGCTCAAAACTTGACAGCACAGAATAATCATCATGATGCCTTGTTTTTATGGTATATTCTTCCCGCCCCATTTTCAAAGCTTCCTGTGGCAAACACATTTATTAGTTGCACAGCAGCAATACTTGCCAGCTTTAATTATAGTCCACATACCATTACCAAGCTAGCTGTTGAACAAACAAGAGAGTCTCAATCAATGTACAATCAAGTGTTCGGTTATATTAAAAGTTGTTTGTTAAGGCTAGTAAAGGGGTATCTTCTTTATTACATTACCTCAGTGGCAGAATTTATATTTGCCTATAATGAAATTACATCCATTGCCTTCTGTGATGGCTTATCTGCTATTTTTCAGTTCTGCTGCAAATTCAGTAGCAGATTTGATAGATCCTGTCCTTAAAAAGAAAAGGAAAATTTCAATATTTAGATTACTTTAACGAAGACCAAGAAAAGAAAATAATGTGCAAATATATAAAAAATCAAATCCCCGAGCAACAAAACACATGCTTAATTTGTCCTACTGTGTACCCACATGCAGTGCTTTATTTGGAATTTAGTCTTTGTGATTGCAGAAAAGGGAATAAACAGAATCTCTCTTTCTATGTCTAGGGACACTCAGGTAGAGAAGATAAATGTCATGATCTCTTCTGCTGAGAACTAGGAGAAGAAATACTAATTGCTGAGCTCCTTCTCTGAAAGCTAGACTATGGGTTTTTATACTGAAAGACGCAAGGTATACAGGATTTGTATTATTTAGTTTCTCTCTTGTTGTATTAGTATTTACTCAAAAAGAAGAGTCTCCTGAAATTCTGAAACTTCTAGACAAGCAGAAAATATTCCTTGAGGATTAACGAAAGCATCAGAAAAGTAGCCTTATAGATCTAAATTAGCTCAAGGAATCTAAAGTTCATAATGACTTTCAAAGAGAATTGCAATTGTGTATAATAAAATTAAATGTATAAATGTATGATAAGTAAATCTGGTTCTAAGTACTCAGTTTCCTTCAGGCATCCATGACTTACTCCACTGCTGTGACATTGTCTTACATTTGCTATGCTTATGATGAATCATTTTCTTTGCTTGCTACAGGACTACTTAGAAAAGTAGGTTTTTAACTGGAATTGAGGAGAAACATTAAATTATTTTAAGCTTTTATGAGAAATTAAATGATTGTCAGCATTATGAAAACTATTTGTAGAGTCCTAAAAATCAGAAAATATATTTTTGGCTAAGGCCAAGTTGCAGTATTTGTCCTCATATACCATAAGCAGACAATTTCTTCCTCCAATTTTCTTGTTAGTCTAAAAGTAGGGGAGGGTAAAGATTAAAGAAAATTGCACCATCCTTTCAAGAGTTGCAGTCTGTTGGCCAGACATGTAGGCTGGAACGTAATAGAGAAAAACCATGACAAATATCTCATATTCCAGCTGCACTGTAATCTTTAGTTTACATGAGCACTCTTGGGAGATCTATTTTTGATGGGTCCTATACTGATATTTGGCAACAATGAAAAACATTCAGTTTCCAGTTGACTATGGTGCTCTGCTTTCATTTACAAGTGTGATTTCAAAATAAGCAAATCGAAGTGTCTGGTTTCATTTAGAATTTCCTTTTATTTAATACTAAACTGACTTAGACTAGAATAGACTAGGCTAGACTAGACTATTTCAGCTGGAAGGGACCTATAACGATCATCTAGTCCAACTGCCTGACCAGTTGAGGCCTGACCAAGTTAAAGCATGTTGTTAAGGGCAAATGCCAATGTCCAAATGCCTCTGACAGGCCTGGGGCCTCAACCACCTCCCTAGGAAAGCTGTTTCAGGGTTTAACCACTCTCTTGGTATAGAAATGCTTCCTAATATCCAGTGTAAACCTCCTCTGGCTCAGCTTTGAACCATTCCCATGCATCTCACTGGATCCCAGGGAGAAGAGCTCAGCACCTCCCTCTCCACATCCCCTCCTCAGGAAGCTGTACAGAGCCATGAGGTCGCCCCTCAGCCTCCTTCTCTCCAAACTAGACAACCCCAAAGTCCTCAGCCGCTCCTCACAGGACATCCCTTCCAGCCCTTCCACCAGCTTTGTTGCCTCCTCTGGATGCATTCACGGACCTTCACATCCCTCTTAAATTGTGGGGCCCAGAACCACACACAGTACTCGGGGTGAGGCCGCACCAAGGCTGAATACAGCGGGAAAATCCCCTCTTTTGAGCGGCTGGTCATGCTGTGTGTGATGCCCCCCAGGGTGCGGGTTGCCCTCTTGGCTGCCCCGGCACACGGCTGACTCGTACTGAGCCTGCTGCCGACCAGCACCCCCAGATCCCTTTCTGCAGGGCTGATCTCCAGCCACTCCTCTCCCCATTTATTCCTGTGCCCAGCGTTACTCTGTCCTAGGTGCAGAAGCCAGCATTTGGACTTGTTAAATTTCATCCCATTCTTATGAATGCATGTCCAATTTGAGAACCAATCCCTGATCCACAAGCCACAAAACTCTTTTCCAGTCCTGGAAGTAAATTTATAGGTTGTCCACAGCGGATTTACAAGGTAACTAATACTAATATAGGATTTCAATCTTCATATTTTACATACAGAATGTGATTTTCTCAACTCTCCACTGAATTTTTGAATTTGTGACAAATATACACTAGGTATTGCACAGAGATGCAGAAGAACTTTGTCTACATCAAGTGAAAGGCAACTTACCTTCCATGTAACACAATAGTCTGGCTGTAGGAGGTGCACAGAGGAACCCGATGCCCTGTAAGTCCCAATCAGATTAAAGACAAATAATTCAGGCAGCAATATTATGAATGAACTACAGTACTTGTAATGCGCACTTTTTACTGACTCCAGAGAGACTTATACATGTTTTGGGAATGGGGGTGAAGTCCCTACTTTTGCCAAGATGCTGGGGTGGGAGTGGTATGATGGTACTGTGACCTGCTCTCCTGTCAGGTGGTTGGGATGGAGAACTGGGAAAGGCACCCTTAGATGCTGACCGTAGTCCTCTGCTTTCATGGGCAAGCACATCATACTATGCTGTGTACAAACTAAGCAAGCTTCTTAGCAATAGTTGAACATGTTCCCATCCATTAGAAAACTTCCATAACAGTTCTGGTAGTAAAGAAGGCATTTAATTCCTATTCTAAGTTTATTCATGGCCAGTTGATACCCATTTGTTCTTATTACTTGTAGTTTAAATAGCTCACATATCTTCCTAGTGTTTATCTTTTCTGCTTTTCCAGCCCCCCAATATATTTAGATTGAACAGTCATATTAGACTTAGACCTTAATTTTCCAGGTTTAATGAGCCAAAGCTTTTATTTCTTCCAGCAAGATAAACTCTCCATTATCCTTATTATTCTGTAAGCCTTCTGTGCACTGATACCAGCCTGAATGCAGCTCCCTTGATATAGGTGACCTTGCAAACTTTTCTTTCTTGGAATGTTAGCTGCAAGTCCTCACTGAATTGTTGGATTTAGGACATCATTAACATTGTCTATTAATCATAACCTTCACCCATTTAGCCAATTATTTCATTAATTAGTTCTGTCTCTTTTTTTATTTTTTGTCTCCTTTTTTCCCCCAGTTTAATCTGAAATCTTTTGCAAAATATCTACTTTTGTTGACCATGATCTAATCACATTTTCCAAAACTACTTTTTTGTCCAGCTCTCTGTTACAGTTTTGATACTCATCTAAACAGTGTCTAAAAATGTATCACCCTTTACTGTAGTAACTATTTGATAAAGGAGTACGCCACAACGCTGTGGAATAACTGGGCCCTACTATTTATTAACAGCATTTGTTCTTTAATATATAACTGTGAAACTACAATTCTGCCCTGAAGATAATTTCTGATAACATTTATTTTTCTAGTAAATTTGTACCAAATCCTGACCCCTGGAGATTTATAACAACTTTCCACTCCTTAAGCTTAATCTGTACAAAGCCAGTGTCTTGGAAGCTTTGTGCCAGGGAAGCAAAGTAAAACTTTCCCAATGACCCTGGATTTCTTCAGCACAACTCATGCACAAACCTGAGCAAGTTGTAGAAATTAGTTCAGTGACAGCAAAACTAAGCCAGGCTGTGCAAATCTTTTCACATTTCTGTCTCTTTAATGAGGAACTGAACTGTGAAGAATGCACTGAGATAGTGGTAGGTCACTTCTAAATAGTTTTGCTTCTTAGTACTGTATTATTCTTCTCATCTTCATCTTATCCAGGATAGGTCACAGATGTTCATCAGTCTAAAACATTTATTTCAGTCTTTTACTGGGTTTATATGGCAAAGTTTTGGTAGCGGGGAGCTGCAGGGGTGTCATCTCTGAGAAGATACCAGGAGCTGCCCCCATGTTGGGCACAGCCAGTTCCAGCCAGCTCCAAAATGGACCCACCACTGACCAAACCAGAGCCCATCAGTGATTCTGGTGCTGCCTTTGTGATAATATATCTAGGAAAGGGGAAAAAAATGCTGTGCAGCAGCTGTGGGAGAGAGGAGTGAGAAAATGTGAGAGAAACAGCCCTGCAGAAAGCCGGGTCAGTGAAGAAGGAGGGGGAGGAGGTGCTCCAGGTCCTGGAGCAAAGATCCCCTGCAGCCCAGGGAGAAGACCATGGTGAATCAGGTTGTCTTCCTGCAGTCCATGGAGGACCATGTCAGAGCAGACATCTACACTGCAGCCCATGGAGAGCCCACACAGGAGCAGGTTTTCTGGCAGGAACTGTGGCCCATGGGGGACCCAGAATGGAGCGGTCTGTTCCTGAAGGACTGTAGCCCATGGAAAGGATCCTTTCTGGAGCAGTTCCTGCAGAACTGCATCCCGTGGGAAGGACCTACACTGGAGAAGTTCCTGAAGGACTGTGTCCCGTGGAGCAGGGAGCAGTGTGAGGAGGAAGGTGTGGCAGTGGTGAAGTGTTCTGACGTGACAGCAAACCCCATTCCCCATCCCCTCTGTGTCGCTTGAGGTGGGGTAGGAGGAGGTAGACCTGGGAAGAAGGGGGCGGGGGGGGGAGGAAAGGCATTTTTAATTTTGTTTTTATTTCTCACTATCCAACTCCATTATTAACTGACTACAAGTTAAATTAATGTCCCCAAGCCAAATCTGTTTAGCCCATGATGGTAATTGGTGAGCAATTTCCCTGTCCTTATGTCAACCCATGAGCAATTTAATCTGATTTTCCCACCTTGTCCTGCTTAGGAGGGGGAGTGAGAAAGCATCGGTGGGCACCGGGCAGCCAGAGAAGATTAACCCACCAGAGTCCTTTCCTTTTCCCTTGCTCAAGAGTGGGGTTCATGCAGAATCTTCCAGAGTCCCATGTGGGATTAGGAGTAGTGTAAAACATTTATCATGTTCCAACTTGCTACAATAAGGATTTGTTTTATCCTTAAAGAAGAATTCTAATATTTCCACATTGCTTCAGGATAAGGACCAGTTTCTAAGAATAAGATGGACTAAACAAAATGCAAATACAGCAAAGTAGTAATATTCACTTGCACCCAAACAATTCTGGTATGATCAATAAGAACCTTAGTTAATTGCAGAAAAAGATTACAAACAGAATAAATGACAAAATAAAGACTGTCTTGCTGCTTATTTGTTAGCACAGCTTAAGCAATATAATGAGATCTTGTACAAATAATATGGAGTCTGGTATTCATTTTATAACTACCTCCTGATGTGCTTTATGTCACTATGCAGGTCATCCGACCATTCAGTTTCCCCTCATTTAGTCAGGCTGCATATTCTCCAGGAAGGGATTGTGTATCTTTCTGAATGTGTTCATACATTAGCAAGGCACTGCGATAATATATAAACCTTAAAATCAAAGACAATAAAGCTGGAAAGGCTCTGGAGAGATCATCGGGGTCACAGGTTACCACATGGTAAACACTGGGCCACATTCTGAGACATAGTTAGGTATCTCAGGTCTACTTATTTATTTTGAAACAACAGTGCTGCTTTCTATCATCTGAAGATCCGTGTTATTTACAGATTACACTTTTAAGGACTATGAAGAGAAATTTTTAAGTCCCTCAACATGATATCAAAGAAATTTATTTAATAGCATTTGGATATTACAAACCAGTAGTATAGTCATTGACATAATAGGAGTAGCAACATAGCTCTCGGGACACAGACATAAGCTATGATTTATTAAATTATTATTTACCCAACTTGTTGCTCATCTTTTTAGCACATGATACTTTTTCATTCCTTTAAATGGCATAGGGATTGCAAATCCATTAGGCAAGATGATGTGGTTTCTAAAATTTCACATTCTGGAAATCAAGAAATCTTTCCTTCAGAAATGAAAGCTGGAGCCCTCCTTGTCTGCACCTCCGGATCTGCCCCATCCTGTCTCAGTTCATATGTATATTGCTGCCAGCGCTTCTTACTCTGTTTTCATGAAACTTTGCCAATATCATTTTATATGGCACTTATGCTATGTACAATCTGCACTACATATGTATAACTGGGCATTTTAGAAGTGGGTTAATTGCATAATTTATGATGATATTCAAGTCATAGAATGCACAAGTCACATGAATGCATAAGACATTATTTTTAAATCAGTGCCAGAGCTTCCTAAGATGAGCCATGAGATGGCTTCTTTTTACTTGTGCATATTATGACCTTTCAGAGCTTCTTCTTCTGCCATAAGGTAATTAGATCAGTCCAATGATGTGAAGCAAATGTTTAAGGTTATTTAATTGGCACCAGAGTTCCATCTTCCAAAAATAGTGTTTTCTTTTTTTATTTTAAGCTCTGCATTGGATTCTTCCAAGCAAGTTCAAATTTTTGTCTTAAATCCAAAATAGCTGAATTCATGGAAAAGAAAGAAAGAAAGAAAGAAAGAAGGAAAGAAGGAGAAGGAAAGAAAGAGAGAGCACAAGAAAGATGAAGAAAACAAAGAAAATCAAGAAGAGAAATCTCTAATATCTTATGTTGATCATTTTCAGTCTTTCATCATCTCTAAATACCATATGTGAGAAGGGCAATGCTTTTAAAGAAATGTGGGGCAAGGGCATAGTAAAAGCAGAAAAGAAACAGAAGTAAAATCAAATTCATATGCAATAACAAGAGAGCTCTAACTGGTGCTAAGTCTCTGTTAGCAATTAATAGATAAATTAATTAATCAATAAATCCTTCAATTTATTGAATTAATCAGTTAATCAATAGATCCTTCAATATAGAGCTTTCCAGAAATAGACCTTTCCAGAGTAGGACCCTTCAATAAAAATAGGGTTAAGGAGAAAGTATGAATAGACACAAACCCATTGATAGCTAAGTCCATGTAAGTTTAGCAAAGGGAAGCCTTTTCAATACAGTGCAATAGAAAGCTAGTGTTTTATGGGTTCAAGCAGACCAAATCTTAATTTAATGGGAATCAAAATAATTACTGTAAGTATGACCTTGTTCACATGAAGAAAGACTTCATACTCTTATGGAATATTGCTGATTTAATGATCTCTGTCAGAGCCTACAAATCATCTGAAAGATATTTTGGAGGAGTGAATGCCTCTGTTTTCTGAATAAAAAGGAAACAGAAACTGTAGGAAGGAAAATGTAGAGAGAATAATCACCAAGACCATGAAGTGGAAGAGAAGCAGAGAAAGAAGCTGGGAAAATAATAATAATAAAGGCAAAGTAAAATAGACTTCACAGTAGGTGGTGAATGCAGCAAAAGGCACTAAATAATAAAGAGTTGGTGGCTTATTATACAAAAAATGGTTTCCTCTTTACCTGTCTATACTCTTTTCACTAATAACTAGACAAAAATTTCATTTTACCATGTAATGAATCCATATTCCTCCTTCCACAGGGCCATGACTGAATAAGAATCTTTCTCTTCAGAATGTATTTGCTAACCATAATTTCTTTACAAAATAAGAGCAACTGTGAAGTTGAAATGTAGATTAGTAAATTATTTCATTTCTCTAAATCAGAATAATTCTGTCCTACAGTTGCAGAGATACCCATCTAATATTATGAAAGAGTTAAAGAACACACATGCTAGTATAATGCTCTAGATTCTATATACAGCATTGTTCAAGCAAAGTATTAGAAAAAAACCCACTCTACCTTATACTTTCTTCTGAGCAAATGAAAAGCTTCTTTGTCCTTTAGAAGGCTGATGTAAGTATAGAAGAAGCTTCCTAACACGGCAAGAGAAAGTGTTTCATTAAAGGGAAATGAGATGCTGACATCCATGTAGGAGACACCTAATTCAGTTTGGATTCCACTAGAAATCTAGCTACAAGAACATGGAGTTTAGACTACAAACACAGCACGAGGAATTGGTAAAATTGAGAATTATACCATTCTGCCTAGACTGTGTTGGAGATTAGTAGGTTAAAGCCAGTCCTATAGTCTCCTACAGTAACTTGTCTAACTTAAGTATACAGAATTCTATTCACAAAAATACTAGATTTCTTTCTAGGCAAAGGGAAAAATCATTGTATCTCCCTGCCCCCCACCCATGCCCCCCACCTTAGATCAGCTTATATGTGAAGTACACACAGTATATGCCACCATTAGAAAATACATCCAAAGCCCAGGATAACAAATATGCACTGAAACTTGGTTAAAGATCATCAAAACATTATGACTCAGACATGGTCTTCAGAAGTGCTTAACATCTAGACTGAGCTGGGCAAAAGATTGACTATTTGGAGAATGGCCTCACATTTTATCTCCATGGCTTTTTATGAACCTTTAAAAAAAAACATGATCCATTTTCCTGAGCAGCAATTAGCTCAGGAAGTCATCTTCATATGAATACATTTTGCTGCAAAGGATAAGATGAATCTGACCTACCACAGAGCATACTGGTAGGTAATTTTAATCACTTTATTTGCATCATATCTGTGTTTAGTCTGTACATTGAACCAGATGGTTTCACTGAAGCATAGAGGGCTTCCCCCCCCCCCCCCCCCCCCCCCCCCCCGGCTTA
>NW_010973148.1:1172876-1224996 GCF_000737465.1 Haliaeetus leucocephalus
ATAAACCGGCCCCCCCCCCCCCCCCCCCCCGCCGGAATAATTTTGTAAATCTAAGATCATCTTGAATATTGTCAAATATTTGTTTTTGTTACTAGGTTTATATCTTAGTACTTCTTCTCTTCATCTGTATATAAAATTAATCTCTTTTATCTTTTAATGACCACCAAAAACCTTAATGTTTCTATCATCACTTCTTATGATTGTCTCTTTACTGAATAATTTGATACTCTGTTATTTACTGTCGTTATTTTTTGCCAACTCATTAACCTTTGATAGTAAGAATAATGCATTATTGTATAAGCACTTTATTAAGAAACACTGCATAAGAAATAAAGTAAAATAAGCTACCTTATCAGTTAACTATTAAAAACTTCAGATCACTGAAACTTTGAACTGAGTTAAGACAAAAATGCATCATCCACAAGACAACCAACTTTAGTTACACAATACTGTGCATTTATTAACAGCAAGGTTATTCTGAAATATTTACATTTATCAAACATTTATTTGCTACTTAAGCAAAGAAAATGTCACATTAGAGCATAAAATGTTTATGTGCTTTCGTAGTTTCACACAGTTTATAGATTTTACCAATTATGGCCTAAGATTGCATTCCATTTTCCATCCTGCTTGCACAGATCTGACATCAAAATTCTTAAAAACAAAATAAAACAAAACAAACCAAACAAAAAACCCAGTTGTGTGTTATAATACCACTAAACTTTAAGAAATTCTGTTTAATCTGAAAACCACTCCAATTCTTCTTTTAAATTCCTTTTCTCTTTATATCCATTTCATTAGCCCTACTGTTCTCTGACAATGCCACACTGTTTACATGATTTTTTAGAATCTTGTCTGTTTCTCTGAATTAGGATTTCAGTAAAAAGCTATCAGCCTATGGGAACAAAAAGCAATCTGGTTAGAGTCTAATGTTTATCAATATTCAGAAAGCCTGGGAGGCCTGCAAGATATATTACTACAAGATGTATTACTTCAGTTACAGAATAATAATGCAAGATTTAAAAATTAAAATTAAAATGGGCTATTCAGCAAATGTCAGATTCTATCAAAAGATCTGATGTCTCTAAAAGACAACAAACTCTGTGTCTTTGTGGATATACTCTAAGCTCATAAGAGTCTGTAACCATCTTCATGTCATTTCAGAGTTGAAAAAATGACTACAAGAATGAAGCAGACACCTTGACTTGCATGAACTGAAGCATCACCTGAATCTCTCCACTACTCAGGGAACTGAGATCCTTATTATGCCCTGAACATCTAACTTTTAGAAATCTACAATGAAGTAAAATGACACCTGCGCTTGTGTGTCAGTAAAAATGATTCACACTGCTTACCAAACGTACAAATAGAGAAGAAGATCCACTGGATCAAAAGTGAAAAAAATTAGTTCAGTGTTACACTGAAAAGACACTATAATAGAAATAAGGACCAAAAATGTAAACTAAATAAAATACAAATTGTTAGTTGAATGTCAAGAAATGTTTGTGTTTAAGTTTCTCTAGAGTTTGGCATAGTGTCTGAAGGTGACTTTGCTGGATGTTCCATTGTTTAGAAAAAAACGTAGGAGAAAAAAAAAGGGAAGAATACACAATACAAATAAGTCTTCAGTTCCAAATGCATGGCTAATGGAAGATTATTCCCTCTAGATTGATAAAGAAGAATTGAACACCTTCATTTCCTAAAGAGAGACCTCTCATATTGGCAGATCTTTAAGGATGAGTTCCATAGAGCGTAGGAGCTCTTGATCCTCAGGTGTAAGAAATGAAGAAAGGAAGGCAAGAGACCAGCATGGCTGATTTGAGACCTGCTGGTCAAGCTAAAGGGCAAGAAGGAAATGCAGAGGCAGTGGAAGCAGGGTCAGGTATCCTGGGAAGAGTATAGGGACGCTGCCAGGTTGTGTAGGGATGGGGTCAGGAAGGCCTGGAGCTGAACTTGGCAAGGGACACAGAGAATAACAAGAAGGGCTTCTACAGGTATGTCAGCCAGAAAAGGAAGGTCAAAGAAAGTGTACCCCCCCCAACAAACACGACTGGCAAACTGTAACAAGAGACAAGGAGAAGGCTGATGTACCGAACAACTCTTTTGCCTCAGTCTTCACCAGCAACCTCTCTTCCCACACCTCTTGAGTGGATGGACCACAAGTGGGGGACTGGGGGAGCAAAGTCCCTCCTACTGCAAGAGAAGATCACGTTTGTGACCACCTGAGGAACCTGAACAAACATAAGCCTATGGGACCTGACTGTACATTTGTACCATGTATTTAGCTGTGTAGAACTTCCATTCTTTGGGGAATTTATAAAACTCCTCAGCTTATAAACAAGCTCTCAGAAAAAAAAAAAACCTGTGACTTTCCACTTAAGGACAGGAAACTAAGCCAACTTAATAGGTTTTAAACATAACAGCAGTAGACACTCTCTTCTTGGATCAGATTAGAAGGGAGCACTGCATGCAGTTAAATATTGGTGGCCGAGTGCCTTTTCAATATATTTAATTATAAAATTCTACTCACTTCAGATGCAAACCTATATACAGACATCAATGCCAAAAGTAAAACTATGATCATCAAAACTTACCTTCTGCGTATGCAGATTACAGAATGTTTCCAAAAGTCAAAATTATGTTTTTTGAAAGATATCTGATCTCATTTTAAATTCCAGTTCTTGGCTTATCCACCACCACCTATGGTGAGTATTTCAATGTTTAATTATCTCACTGCTTGGAAATCATATCTTATTGAAAGGTTAATTTTATCTAACCTCAAATTCAAGATGTTGGATCATATCATCCCTTTATCTGCAAGACTTAAAAAAGACTGATTGATTATACATAGTGCATAGTGACCAAGTTATATGTTTCCCATACTTCTCTTTGACAAAATTAACAGATGAAAGCCTTTACGTCTCACAGCTAAGGCCTTCTCCTGGAACTTACTCTTCCTGTTTCTTCTGTTGACTATCTTCCCTATTTCTTCTTGAAGTCTGGTCATCTGACTCAGACATAATATTCTAGTTACAATCTTTCTTATTCTAGTAACAATCTTTCCTCTTTAACTTTTTCTTTTTTTTTTCTTTTTTAGTTATTCTCAGAAGGATTACATTAACCTTTACACCAGCTACAGCACTTGTAGTGATTTAACCCCAACCAGCAACTAAGCACCACGCAGCCGCTCGCTCACTTCTCCCCCACCCAGTGGGATGAGAGAGAGAATTGGGAAAAAAAAAAGTAAAACTCATGGGTTGAAATAAGAACGGTTTAACAGGACAGAAAGGAAGAAAGTAATAATGATAATAATAACAATACTACAATGACAAAAATAATGATAAAAGTATTGGAATATACAAAACAAGTGATGCACAATGCAATTGCTCACCGCTCACTGACCGATGCCCAGTCAGTTCCCAAGCAGCGATAACTCCCCACCCAACTCCCCCCAGTTTATATACTGGACATGACATCCCATGGTAGGGAATACCCCTTTGGCCAGTTTGGGTCAGCTGCCCTGGCTGTGTCCCCTCCCAACTAGTTGTGCCCCTCCAGCCTTCTTGCTGGCTGGGCAGGAGAAGCTGAAAAATCCTTGACTTATTCTAAACACTGCTTAGCAACAGCTGAAAACATGAGTGTGTTATCAACATGATTCTTATACTAACATACAAACCATAACACTATACCAGCTACTAGAAAGAAAATTAACTATATCCCAGCCAAAACCAGGACAGCACTGCACATAGAATTTATGTGAAAATGGTCATTTATGAATATCCTCAAATCCTTCTCTGAGTCACTGCTAACCTGACTGCAGCTCCCTGTCCTAAAAACATTGCTTATCTTCTTTCCACCAAAGATGTTATTACATCAAGATTCTTCTACTAAAATATGTTTGGCTGAACAGTGTTCATTTATCAGAATAGTTTGGATTTCTCTGTAAAATTTATACCTACTTTTTATTTACTAGCCTTTAAATGTGTGTCACATGAAAACTTTATTGCAAAGGCATTTTATAAACTGGGTAGCAGTGAAAGCATTGCAAAAGATAAAAGAGCAGTGTTACTACAAACAACTGCATTTAGAGATCTGTCAGTGAGCTTATTTTTCTAAAAATAAATAAATATAATCTAAAAGAACTTATTAACTCAACTGAATAGATATATATAAAAATTACTACATATTTCTAATTAGATGTATTCTATGTCACCACACTTACATATTTATAATCTGTATAAATATGTATATTATATTTATAATATACATTTTTATAATCTGTCCAGAAAAAAATAAATAGATCGCAAGTGTACTTGATGAGGCTTAATTTTCATCAAAAGTTTCTGGAAAGCATTAATTGTGATTTTTATTTTCTAATTCTTTGTTAATAAGAATTCCTAATTAACTGTTCAGTTACCCTGAAGTTAGGCTAATCAATATGGAGTTCCTTTGGACAACATTTTTTATGTCATCTGTGCTCTATTTCTTGTCTTCCAAACAGTAATATATGGAATATTTTGTCATACTGTGAAGGACTTGTATTTTTATCCTTAATTCTCTCTTGTGTTCTCTGTCCTCTTATGAGGAAAACTTCATACATTTCACTGCATGAAGGTGAAGGTGTAACTACTGATGGTGAAAGCTTACATTACAATGAGGTAATGATTTTGAAAAAAGTAACAACAGATAAAAGAATCATAAAATAATAGAAGCATGTAAATGATCACTGAAAGAGACCTCAGGAGATCTCTGAGTCCAACTTTCTGCTCGAAGCAGGACTGTCACCAATGATCACCAATCAAGATCAGCTCAGCCAGGGACAAGTCTAGCCAAGACTAGACTTTTTAGCTGACTCTTTATAGCCAGGAGTTTCTAGCCAAGACTTGAAAACTTTGAATGATGCGTATCTCCACAATCTCTCTGGTAACCTGCTCCAGTGCTTCTGCACTCCCCTTCTAGTGAAAAATTTTTTGTTTCCTAATGTCCATTTTGAACATCACAAACCACAACTTGTGTCCATTGCCTCTTTCTGCTTTGCTTGTCAATACCAAGAACAGTTTGACTTCATCATCTTTGTTTCTTCAAGAAGGTTTAGGTAGGTTTTGCATTTCCCCTTAGCCTCTGCTTCACTGAGCTAAGAAATCCTCACATGCTCCAGGTTCTTGACCAGCTCAGTAACTGAGCCTTGGACAGTCATCCTACTTATACCAGCCTGGGTGGGAGGAAGGACAGCAAAACTGGACTCTATTCCAGGCACGGCTTCTCCAGAGTTAATAAAAATGAAATGATAGGAGCACTGCACTTCTACTTGCTGAACTTCATGAGATTTCTGGTAGACCAGTTCTCAGATTGATCAGGGTCTCTCTGGATTGACACTGGCATTTCTCACTTGGACCATTCCCCCTGATTCAGTGTCAACTTGTTGTTGGGTTTGGGACCGACTCTTGGGTGTACCTCCGCTCACTGAGGGCTGCCAATCAGTCAAATCATTGACCATTCCCCTTAGAGTGGAACTGTGCAGTCAATTTTAAATCCCATTAACAGACTGCTCATCCATCCCAGTTTCTGAGATTATCAAAAGCCTTGCTTAAAAAAAGGAGTATTACTACGTCTACCATGCTCCCCCTATTAAATTAACCAATCTCTTCCTCACAGAAAGCAATCAAGTTGGTAAAGCATGATTTGCCATTCCTAAACCTGTGGTGAGTTATCTTAATTCCTACTCCTTTATGTTTGGATTCTTTCAAAGTTAGATATATTCTTTCTGACCTTTAAGACCTTGAGACTGATAATTAAAAATCTTGTTCTATAGAAAGATAATCAAGATTTTTCAAAATTTCTCCCATCAGAATATGAGGAAAAGAATAAAGTGAGCCCATCTACACAAACATAAACAACAGGGTAGGTATGGTCTCTCCTAACTTCATGCATGTGCAATGCAGATATCAACATCTGAGCTAAAAAACCTGTACTGAGTTTATGTTTGAGAGGCAAATAGAGGTATCAGAGGAAACTGGATGGGAGTTACTGTCAGGTCTATAAGCTGGTATGAGCAAGGAGTTCCCAGGATCCAGACTTCCATTTTGAAAGGCTTGACTGCACTGTTCAGCCAGTGGCTCATACAGGATTTCTCGAAAATCTAGTCAAATCTCATGTCCTGCATGGAAATTAGATTAGATAGCCTTTTACATGACTTAGTGTTTTCCAGGTGCCTTAGGAGTTCTTTAAAAATAGAGTTATTTTCTCATATTCTATTGACCTTAAGTTGAATATGAAAAGAAGGTGAACATCACATGTGCAAATTCCGAAGAGGATTTTAGAGGTCCTACTGCCTCCAAAGTTATAGCCTTTGGTAAAGGCAATGAGCTGGAATATAGTGGGGGGAAATTCAAGTTGTGCTCTAGGCAGCTACTTAGGACCAAGGATATACTTTTTGGTTTGCCATATCTGTACCACATATTAGGAAAATTTTTTGACTTTTAGTATGGGAATTCTGGTCAAAATCAGGGGAACCCTTCCACTATGACTGCCAGAAGTCTAGGCTTGGTTTAAATGTGGCAAAGCAGAAATTTGAACTCAGGTTTCTGTGATGTCCCATATGAGTTTCCTTACCACTGTGATATTTGTCTTTTTAGGTCTGTTTTCTATCTCAATGTGATTTTGACCAGTTATTCTGTCCTGGAAATAGAAAGTATTTCTGACAAAAGGAAAATCAATAGCTATGTTTTGAAAAATCATTTTAAAATCAGTAGTAATTTTTGCATGACTGTGACAGAATTTATAGCATTGTTTTTTTGATAACTTCCAAAGTGATGCTCATAATGATATGATCTATACTCCTAAAGGCTTACATTGACAGAGCAATATACTGTTACCCCCATTTCTTGGATATCATCAATTACAGATATCCTCAGTTTTACTGACACTTTTTTTTTCCTAACTAATCATTAACAGTTTTATATTTTTTTAAAAATAAATATTAAGTAAATAAAGTCATAAGAATAAAATAGCCATTAATCTGACAAAATGTCATGTACCTAACTGGTTGTTCTCCAAGTTTCAAATGTTAAAACAAAGTATATTATTAATTGCATTTAGGAAAAAAAAAAAAATAATTAAATCATAAAAGATAAAAAACTTGTGGTTGGAGTGTATTAAATATATGAAAGTACATTATAGGAAATAATCTGAGCTTTGTTCTGTATAAAGAAAAAATTCAGAGCTGTCCATGGTTAAAGAAGTAAATTTCTTTGTAAAAAAATTTCAAAGTTTAACATTTTTTAGCATCAGTATAGTTTTCTATGTGATAAAAACATGTATCAATTCACAAAATTTTGGTTTGAGAAAAAGTAAACCCCTTACATTTTAGCTAGAATGTATACACTGTTACTTTTCAAAGTTTGTGTTTGTTTGTTTGTATACATTTGAAAAAAAACAATAGAACATGTCTGTGTAGTGCTATATCTATCATAAACACTATAAGATAAACTATGCAAGTGGTTTACAGATGATTTTGAGCAGCACACAAAAGTTCTAACAGTCCACTATAGTCGAAAGACTACATTAAGTTGAACTTTTCTACATTCATTATATGTAAGTTCAGATGTCTGTAGTGGATATATCTATAACTTGAGCAGTCACCAAGAATTTCCTTTAAAATCCAAGAAGAAAAATAAGCATTTCTGGTGCAATTCATCTGATCTGTTTGAGGTTTCTACATCAAGACAAGATGAATCAGGTCCTAGATGTGCCTCTTTCTCTCCTTTGACTGTAAAAGGAATGTTCCACAGAGGATGCTGGGACAGGCTTACATGTACAACAATTTATTTGTGCGGCCTGTAGCTGATTGCACCCATCTACTCTAGCAGTAAAAGTTACCTTCAAGGACAATGAAAAAAACAAAGGAGAAAGGGAAAAGAAAAAAGGAAAGGAAAATACCTTCCCAGTGACCAGTAATGAAGACAAAGAATGGGGATCTCTCTAGATGAACATCCTTTTCTTGGCATTTTCTCCAGTGCAACAAATGCTCCCTCCGAAAATCTTTTCTCATGTAACTTCATAGTTTCCACAGTATTGCCTCAGTCTTGTTGCTCTGATTTATTATAGTAATAGTGCTAGATTGGAGCATGCTTTAATCAGTTGCAGATGTTGCAGAGCTAACTGACTTTTAAAGCTGTGTACATGTGTATTATTGTGAAATACTTAAGGCTCTCTAAATGGCTACTTTACTAATGCTATCTACTAAATTCTGTTTGTTCCCCAGTATAAGATTATAAACTAAAAATTATGAAGCAAGGTGTGTAAAATGGGGAAGGAAAAAGAAAAGGCAATTCAAACATTAATTGCAACCACCTCCTTCAAACTGATAGGATAGCCATAGCAATGTTTTCAGAACCTGCCAGTGCAAAACAAGAAGATTAAGTATACTTGGGATTATGAGGGTAAAAGGTAGTTACAGTGGTATGTACGGGCATATAGATGGAAGGTTATGAACTAAAAGGGGACACTGCAATGTTATGAGCTACAGAACTGGAAATGGAAGCCCTTTAGGTCAAAGCAGTTTCCCATAGGAGTCTCGACAATTATCTTTGATGTAGGTCTACTCTTTAGATGTCTGAAATTTGGAGAGAAAAATCCATGTTTGCCTCAGTTCCTCATTTAGAAAGTATGAATGTGTATTTTTTTTTCTTTCTTTCCAAAATTGTACCTATTTAGATAGCTAGATTGTCTCAGTCCTTCAATCTTTCTAACTTTAAGCATAGTGCTTACAAATAGGAAGTCCTTAGCACCTCCATAATATAAATAACTACAGCATTTTAGCCCTATTTTTACCTCATACTTTTTTCTAAATTCAGAGGAATCAAAATCAGGAGGAGGTAGTACTTTATTCAAGATATTTCTCAATATTATATATTCAGAAAGAACAGATAGAAGCTAAAATCTTGGCCACTCTGAAGTCAAGAAAACTGGCATTTCAATTTAGAGATGTGAGAATAACAGATAAAAAGTTGTTCTCTTAAAAAGTAAAGAAACAATACAATGACTATTATTATTTACCATATTGTGGCCTGCATCAATTTACTCAACAGCTTAATGAAGGAAGAGAGGGAAGGTAACAGCTCAAACAAACAACAAAACCCCAAAACAGCTCTTACCTTTTTTACTGAACCACCAGCCGATCTCCAGTTTATGAGAACTACTTAGAGCCCTAATAGCAATAGGATATGGTCTACTGAGGAATCCCAAAAGACGATAAAATTATTTTGAAGTTGTAGTATTTTTTTATTTTTTATTTTTTTCAGAATGCGTAAAAAGCATGTTTACCTTGAAGAGTATGAATTAGAGAATCATCATTCTGCCACACTTATGGTATGCTTTCTGGAAGTGTTGACTTTTATTTCACTGTTATTTAAGCATTTCACTGCAGGGGAACAGTTCTTAATAGCATCGTTAAGAAGTATTGCACAAACAATTTCCGATACTACATTTGCAATCTTGAATATGTAATGATGGGATGGTTGTTAAATACATTGCCCAGCACTGTGCAACAGGAGGCATAAATGACATTGTAAAGCTAAATGACAATTAGTATCTTAAAAGGTTGACATTTATAGAGCGAATAAAAGGATTTCTGTTAACAGAAGCAACCTGATTTAAAGAAGACTTAGGTACACATGGGATTTAGATAAATTGCCATTCTACTTTGATATCCTGCTACAACAATTTTGATAAGGGTGTTCATTAGAGGTTGTTGTTAAAATGGGTAGAATAATATTTAATCTTGTTCCGTGATTTCTATTAGTATCTAAAACTTTCATCTATACTGTTGCCAAAAAGAAAAAAGTTTACAGTACGTCTTTATATGCCACTGAGACAGAGATTCCCTGTGATCTGCAGCAGGTCCAGGTTAAGCAATTAAGAGAAATAGTGGTAGCTTTGTGGCTTAACTCCAGGGGGCATGGCCCTGAGGCCATGTTTTCCCCTTTCCACTCCATTTTAATGGGGGTGTGTGCCACAAAGCAGCCAAACCAGTCTTGTAAACACAAAGGGAATGGGTATGTTAAAGATTTTTCCATCAAAACTGTCAATCTTTAGACTATAACTGCAAATGAAAGTATGGTATAAAGTGATTATTTTTTAAATTAAAATTCTCATTCATACAGAAACCCAAGCAAACCTAATACTTGATTCCAGAGGGTCTTATTAGCCTCTCCGTTTTATTTTTGCTGTTGTTTCATATTACATCCCTTGTCTGTAGCTGAGATAGGTTAAGTTTATGAGAATAGAAGTAGTGGCTGGTTTCACCAATCTTCAGCAGCAGCAGTCTCAGCTATCATCTCCCTCCATAAAGCAGGTCCATGTGCTTAGAAGAGTGTGAGGGTTGTGAAATCCCTGTGGGGTGTTTGAGGGGATTTCTAGACCCATGACTCCCTTGGTCTGTGAGTGTGTGTGAGGGACCAATACTAATTAATAATCTTCATCAATGACAGATGGTGGAATCGAGTGCACCCTCAGCGAGCTTGCAGGTGACACCAAGCTGAGTGGTGCCGTTGATTCATTAGAGGGATGGGATTCCAGCCACAGGGACCTTGACAAGTGGGCCCATGAGAACCTTGTGAAGTTCAACAAGGCCAAGTGTAAGGTCCTGCACCTGGGTTGGGGCAATCCCCAGCATCAATACAGGCTGGGGGATAAAGGGATTGAGAGCAGCCCTGTGGAGCAGTACTTGGGGCTAGTGGTGGATGACAAATTGGATGTCAGCTGGCAATGAGTACTTGCAGCCCAGAAAGCCAATCATATCCTGGGCTGCATAAAAAGAAGTGTGGGCAGCAAGTCGAAGGAGATGATTCTCTCCCTCTGCTCTGGTGAGACCCCACCTGGAGTACTGTGTCTACCTCTGGGGTCCCCAGCAAAGGAAAGACATGGGCCTGTTAGAGGAGAGCCATGGAAACGATCAGAGTACTGGAACACCTCTCCTCTGAAGAAAGGTTGAGAGAGTTGGGATTGTTCAGTCTGGAGAAGAGAAGGCTCCAGGGAGAACTTTTTGCAGCTTTTCGATAAATAAAGGGCATCATAGGAAAGATGGAGAGAGCTTTTTTACCAAGGCCTGTAGTGACAGGACAAGGGGCAATGGCTTTAAAATGAAAGAGGGTAGATTTAGATTGGACATGAGGAAAAAATTGTTTACAATGAGGGTGTTAAGACACTGGAACTGGTTTCCCAGTCATGGAAGTTGTGGATGCCCCATTACTGGAAGTGTTCAAGGTCAGGTTTTGATGGGTCTTTGAGCAATCTGATCTAATGGACGATGTCCCTGCCCATGGCAGTGGAGTTGGACTAGATGATCCTTAAAGGTCCTTCCAACCGAAACTATTCTATGATTCTGTGGAAGTATGTTTTTGCCCAATTTGCCTTTCTGTAAACACAAGCTGCACACTTACAGGAAGTACTCTGTAGAGAGAACAAAATGCTCTGGGGACTTACAGAAAAGCTTTAGTTCATATGGATCAAGGATGTATGAATTTACATGTCTTCAGAAAAGCCCACAACTTATGTAAGTGGACAGGGTTTTTTTTATTGTAAAAGAATAGTAATTGCTTTACCTCTCTACAATGACTGCACTGGGAACTTATAGCTGAGTAAAAATGACTGTTTCAGATGGAAGACAAGAAATAACATCACAAGAGATTTATAAAGGAAAAGTAAAAACGAAATAGAGAGTAAGGACAAAAAAGACTCAGATTAGTAAAAAGGATGGGGGTAGAGTAAAAAGACAATAGAACAAATAGGTAAACAAGTCTAGAAAATTACATTTTATTGGATGTTCTTTCATTTCATTGAAGACGTAATGGTAAAGGAAGAGAATAAAGGAATAAGGCAAAACAGAGCCTCTAAATGATGAAGGAGATAGATAAAAAAATGCTTTATTTTCTGTCACTGTGTCAGAATATACATAACACTAATCCATAATAGATTAAAGGGGATTTCCACATGTTCTATTGTTGCACAGCCAGTGCCTGTTAGTCTTTTGCAGTCATTTGGACAATTCCACAGCTAGTGAGTGACACATACATTGGTTGCTTTTGTAAACTGTCCACAGGGTTTATTCATCAAATAGCAAACTTACTGTAAAAATGAGAACTCTATGGTCTTGATCCAAAGCCTACCAAAATCAACAGGAGCAATTCAAACAGGAGTGTTCACAGTACTTCTCTAAAGTATTTCCTGAAAAAGGTGGTGCCTGACAGACTCTGAGCCTGACAAGATTATTATCTCTAAAGAAAATCTTGATAAGTCCTTTCCTAAATAATATCATGAAATATATTTCTAACTTGGAGGGGATCTGTGTGTGTTGGTGGTGGTTGGTTGGCTTCTTTGGGAATTGTACACTTTTAAAATTTAAAAATAATATTAAAAGGATAACATTAAAAACATTAAATGATAACATTAAAGGGATATTAATTTTGCCTGCAAAAAATTTCTTTTAAATTTATGCTTTTCATTTATTTTAGGCTTCTACTGCAATTTTCCTATGTTTTTATCAAAGGTAAGGATGAAAAGTAATTTTAAGAAATAAAGCTATAATTTAAAATATGCTCTTATGTGCCATGAATATTCCTAATAAACCAGACAGTTAGATACCTCAGCCTTATTTAAAAAAAAATAAAAATCAGAATAGAATATACATCCCATACATTCTGCTAGGGTATGTAACAGAAAAAAATAATCTCCACACACAGAAAGGAGAACAAAGGAACGACGACAGATGGGGGTCCCCAAACTTCACCCTCCTCCGGCTCATTCCCATGCACAGCGAGAGGAGCCCAAGGGGCCCTGAGGCAGAGAGGACCCTGAGACCCAGGGGCAGCTACTGGCCAAACTGGGTGTTTGAGCTCTGCTGCCGGAGGGACCCACACTGCCCCTCTGCGTACGCAGATGTCTATATTCCCACTTACAGACCTTCATCCTGATCAGACAGAGGAGGGAACAAGAAGCAGCCGTGGGTGCTGTTTGTGTTTGAGCGCTGAGTGTGTCTGTTTGCGGTGGTCCGTATGGCTGGCTGTGGATACATGTGTAGATGTGTCTTGTATGTGTGTGCGCCTACTGGGTATCCTTGCCTCCGTTGGGCTACCAGATTTGGCAACTCCCTAGCACATTCCTGAAGAGCAATTTATAAAAGCTAATGTAGGGGATGTTCAGTTTTTATGAAAGGCTGTATTAATGTAATAAAACTCTACCTAAGCTTTCAGAAATTCTTCTTTGTACTTATGTCTAGTGTGTTGGTAGAGCATCTAATGATATTTAATAAAGTGCATCAGAAGCTGCCTGATGTATGAAGGGTCTAGATAACAAAATATTATTTTGATTAGGCTTTTAATTTTCTGAGGACATGAATGTGCAGCCCAGAAAGTGCAAAAGTTTATAGTGATAGACTAAGACTCTATATTAAGTATCTTTTAGCTACAGAAAACTGAATTCAAGCAATGAAATATTAATTTTAATTCTAATGAAATAGGGACAGAACTTCTAAACAGTCAGATGTGGAAAATCTAAAAATTGTGATTAAATTATTGGGGAAAAAAAGGAAATGGAAAGTAAAAATGTATTGATATATTTACATAAAAATAAATGTAATTTAAAATTATTATGCTTCATAATGTTGCATCACTAGTATAAATTCTCATGGGCTTTAATAGTGTGGCATTACTAATTTTGGAAATTTAAAAGCACTACATATCAGTTATGAAGTTTGTTTTAAACAGTTGCTTTAGAAATACTGGGGTGGGGGAGAAAGAAAAAAAAATCAGACCTCTAATTGCTTTTGTAAGACAAGAAATGGAAAAAATTAGCCCCCCAAAAGTGCATCTTTTATGGGAAGGATTGATTTTGTGTATATATTTGAAAGGATGTTTTGAAAGTTTACTGGCATATGAAAGCTCCCTGCCTTGAATTCGTTCAGATTAAAGAAGCAACACTTTGTGGTTTTGTCATTGCTATCAATTAAAATATAGTAAAATATTTTCTTCTGAAGCATTGCTACACCTAAAATTTAAGTCCTTGTCTCTGTAAATCAATTCTGAATATTAGATATCTATGCTTTCTATTCAGTCAGTGGAGAGATTATACATCTTCCCCAAAATTTTCTGCTGTCAGCAGGAATGTTGTGTCTAGATTATGTATTAGGTGTCCCCTCAAAAAAATGAATCTTGGAGATCTTTTCTGAAGATAGTTCTCTAACAAAGTGTGACTCACTAGATTTAAAAGCACAGTGGGAAAAGAGTCACAAACTATTTTTTTGCTTAATAGTTTCCTGTGATTCTCTTTTTTTCAAATAATTTCCAATAATAAAGACAAAAACAGAAACTGAGAACTCCTTCAGCATGGATCCAAGTTCCTCTGTCCCTCTTCACAGGAGATCATTATCTTTACAGCATCTTAGGATGTCACATTTGCTGAAACAGACAAGAAGCTTCTTTCTTTTATCTGACAAAAAAGGAGAAAGTTGACAAGGGGGAAGTTGTAGAAACAAGACAGAGGTAACAAAGGGAGACTGTAAAGAGGAAAATGAAATATTCTGCTGGAAATCTTTCCTGTCACCAGTAATCTGTCCCTCTCCTCCACAATTAAAACGAAACAAAATTAAAAGAAAGGAAAGGAAAGAAAAACTCCTAACCTATTTCTCTTCTGTAAGTGAATAAGGGTTACATTGGTGATGGCAGGAGAACCTGAAGGGAAAGAGGACACAGTGTGAACAACAGTATATTTTTAATGTTTGGGGATTTTTCAAGTGGGATGTCATCCCTTCTTTTTTTTGTTAGATGAAGTACAATTATTGCAAAGCCTATTTGGATTCATATGCTTATCCTTATTCGACAGTGTAAGAGAAATTATAATTTAAATAACAAGTCCTCTCATTTATGTATGAATAATCCTTGGGTCACTGTGGGGGATACGAGAGAGCAAAATGTGAGTGAGTCCATCCCGAGATAGTCACATGTTGGTGGAGATGGCTGATGAGGTGCACTGAGCTCGCACTGGAATAGTTATATAAAAGATACAAATCTGAAGGAGGTCTCTAACCATTTGGAAGTAGACAAGTATTTAATCTATTTTTTTTGCCAGTCACTCAGAGTGATCTACAGGTGCTGCAGGAGCCTTCAGTGTGGATGGTGATCACCAAGACCTTCCACAGAATTGCACCCCCCAAAAAAGTGTATAGTTCCCACAACTGGGTTTTCTGAGGGGTAGAAGGTGCTACAGTGGATGTCCTATTTTCTTTACTTATTTTCTACAGGCTATATTTCAGAAAGTTTACCAAGTGAACCACTAACTAGGCTTGATCCAAAAGGAGCTTGCCAGCTCCTATGTTCCTACGATGCCATGAGGAAACTCTAGTTTTGTGTGGATGACACTTAATAAAGTATGATAATTTAATGCAAAGTTGTATTAAAATTAAATCATGTATCACATACTGCTTTTTCTCTAGACACAATTATTTTAATATTCATAAATATTAATTTTAACCTAATACCTAACTTTAAACACATCTCTATAACGTAACTTTAGCATTTACAATTTAGTATTAATATTTGTAATTTACTTTGTGAAAGGAAGTTGGACTGGTTTGATGAATGTCTGTAGATTTTTTTACTCAATATGACCTTAAGCTTAGTGTATACTTCTCATCTTGTTGCAGAAAATTTTACATGTTATTAGACAGTTTTTCACTTATGGATTATAAGCTTACATGGCAACAGGAAACACTTTTTTTACTGTGAGGGTGACCGAGCACTGGAACATGTTGCCCACACAGATTGTTGAGTCTCCATTCTTGGAGATATTCAGCAGCCTTGTGGATGTGGTCCTGGGCAACTGGTTCTAGGTGTCCCTGCTTGAGCAAGTGGGTTAGACCAGATGACCTCCAGAAGTGTCTTCCAACCTCAACCATTCTGTGATTCTATGATTATCAAAATAAGAGCAATACATTTCCGTTTGTTGCCTTTATGTAACATGCTGATTTAACTGGCACCTTACAGCACATGCATGTAGGACAGGATGGTGTAGCAGTAGGCAGATGAAAAATATAATGTAAGAAATATTACTGACAATTTCAGCAATAGTATTTAAATATCTTTAAAAGTAGTTCTTTTTCTTTATTTGTTTTCTAATATGGATTCTAAGGCTAAAAGCCTTCGTGTCTTAAAAAGGGGGCAATTACAGTTCTGTTTTTCTTTAGTTTCTGTATTGGGAACCCTGATATCACCATAGTACAAACACTCCAAAAAAAGGATACCATGCTTTCTGCCTCAAAAGCTCATTGGGCATGTCAGACATTTAACCCTCACCTTTCTAAAGCAGTCTCTTTTTTATGTTAGCTCCAGTGGTACTCCTAAAACAATAATTAAAAAAGATTATCTGTAAAAGCACTAATTTTGTCCTCAATGTTTTACTCTAATGGGATTCTTTATAAAATATGCTTTATAGTTATTATTTTCAGGAATGAATCAAAGTTTTAGCAAAAGCTACAATACAGGTCTGTTAGCCAGGGAATTTTCCTGAAAGATTCAGAAGTTCTGTGCTTATGTAGATGGCTATGGGATCCCATTTTAATAAATCATTAGAGCTTTAAGATAAAATTATTTGGAAACAAAAATGACATCTTTTGCATCAAGTAATTAAAAAATTGATTAACTGAAAAAATGCATTTATTCATCTGAAGTGTCATATACAATTAAATAGGTAAGATAAGTTGCTAACAGCAGGCTGGTTGTTTGTTTTGTTACTGAATCCAGGATCAGTCAATCAGACTATTAATGACAGGATTTTTTGCACCAATAAACAACTTCTCTAGAAGAATATTAACATTTACTTATAGAAGGAATGGAATTAAAAAAAAAAAGGTAACAAACAAGAATCTATACGGTATTAGTTGCACAAACCCTTTGTGCAGAACATATTCCTACTCTCTTCAGATACATCTTTATGTTTCCTCTAGAAAAAAAATGTGTATATTTAATACCAAGAAATATTGTATATGCTTACCCAGGAGCTATAGCCACTGAACAATCATGCACTATGTATGCCAAGTACAGATTAAAACAAATTCCAGAAAATCCAGCCTGCCAGTAAAAACAGATGCCTTAAAAAGTAAAAGAAGTTAAAAAACTAGGCTTGAACACAGTGCTTTGAATTAAATACATTTTAAAGTGGATTTTTAGTGTAAAAGAGGATGGTTTGATATCTTGAAACAGTGCATGGTTGTTTTCTTTCATGGAACAGACACAATGCAAAGCAATAAGATGTCCGATGCCACTCTTGTTGTGAATGAGATTTTGTTACACGGCTTTGGTTTAGCAGCAATTTAGGATTTATTAATATTTTTTAGATAGATCACAAGATTAGGTTGTATTATTTTAACAGTACTTAATCGTCAGCCAGTTTAACAGAGTGATTCAATGGAATTTGTTACCATCAAATTTGCAACTTCAAGATTAGAAAATGACAAGGATCACCCAAAACTTACAGCAGGGTTGCACACCCAGAGGTTAAATCAAATCACACACGTGCACAAACAGATTAAACAGTTCTGCACCAAATCACACACGCAGACAGACAAATAGTTCCGAACCAAAATGCAAATGCACATGCACAGATACAACAGTTCTGAACCAAATTTTGCCACCCCCCCACCACACACAGAGGTTAACTTGTAGTTAAAATTTCCCTTTCCTGAGTTTCATGAATTAATCGCTTTTATGTGCCAGCATTCCTCAACGGACGGTCAGTGAACCTCACAAAATCAGGCCTTTCAGTCCTTGTGAATTGTGGATGGACGAGGTTTCAGCCCTTGCGAAATCTACCTCGAGAGGTGTCTGTCCCAGCTCAAGGGACACACTGGGTCACACAGCCCGCTGCGGCCCCGGAGAGCTCCAGAGGTCTCACCTTGGATCGCTATGTGTATCGTCTTGAGATGATTGGCTTTGGTCGTTATTTTACATTCTGGCCACAATTTGTGCTGAGTCAGCCTGATACACAATTCAGGCAGCAGACGGCCCAGGTGTGGCCAGGGGGTGCCTGGCCCCCAAAAGTCGCTGTGCTTGCAACCAAGATAACAGCACAACGGGAGGTTTTCCCGAAGCATGCGTGGCTTATCCTAAGATCTCAGAGTAGCCTGGCGGGGCTGCACCACCACAACTCCATATATGGTGTAAATACTTAAATTAACTTTAGCTTCTGGGTGCCTCTCAGAAACATTAGTAAAATATAAAAGGTTATTCTAGAACAAAAATTTTGCTATGTGCTATTCTGGTGGCAGTAAAATAAAAACTGTCAGCATAAAGAGTTTAAAAAAAAATCTGAAGGTGACATGATTTTTTTAAATTTCTCTTTTTTTTTTTTTCCCCCATGGAAAAGTCCTGGATCCAGTGGAATTCACAAGTTAACACTTCCCACCTCAAAATCCTTTTGTTTAATTGAAAAACAACTGAAAAAAATTGGACTGTGATTCTTTGCAATAGAGGTGTATTGAGGGTTTTTTTGGTGCTTTGTTTTTTTTTTTTAAATAAAATTACAATTTTATTTTAAAATTGTAGAGGGATGCAATATAAATAATTATACAATTAACTTGAAAAGACAAGATGCTTAAAAATTCATTTATTTTTTCCAAACTCTATCATCTGGTGCAATAAAAGACACTAGCACTCCACAGAAACACATTTTTATGTCTTTTGACCTGCACAGCTTCACTGGAAAGCATTGCTTATGGAAATGTAGTGCAAGCTGAAAGGAATCAGAGGTGATTAAGAGAAAAATGAAACTACAGCCTATTTTCCAGGTTCCTGTGTGCTGTGTGGCCACCAGAAGAAGAACTGCAAAAGTCATATTCAGACAGTACCTTGTTTTGATTTGTAGAGTTGTTACTGGAACTGGAATTTTGAATTTACATCTTCAGTCTCAATAGACATTCTGTTCGTGTCCAGATCCTGCATCAAAACATCATAAAGATGTGCACCAGCCCTCCCCAGTAACATTTTTGTTTCCAGGGAAGGGAAATTTCACATAGACAAGGTGGAAAAAAGCCACGGTGTGAGAAGTGCCCACTGCTCGAACTCTTTTAAGTGTTTATCTCACATCAGCTGCACAAATGTCAAAACTTTTATAAAAAAATACACCTTTCCTTTTTCCTAGGAAAAAAGGTAACTTTTCTTTCTTTTAGGTAGAAGGGATCCTTTTATCCTTGATAACTTCTCCCAGCCACTCCTTACAGTCTGTAGGGGCAAGTCCTGGTGTCCCACACTTTTACTGAGGTCTCATTTTTCTTCTTTGCCCACTTGCCCATTGGACAGAGAAGGAGCTCAAGCCTTGGTCTCATAGCATTGACAACGTCATCACACTCCACCTGCACACATGTCACAGTAGCAGTTTAACATGCATTTTGAGCTGACTTTTGGTCTAATTCTTGCTTATTCCTGACTTTCATTTTTGAAACGTCATTGACTTCAGAGGGTATCATGCATTTTAACATTGTTACGGACCTCAGCATCGAATCTACTTAGGTCAATCCACTGAACCTCAAACTAATATACAATATAATACACTGAATTTTAACTGTGGAAAATAATCCCATTCTTAGTAAAGCAAATAAAAAGGTCTAATATGAGAAGACTCTGACATCTTTAATTTACAAGACATGTACTCAGAGATTTTATTGTAAATATTATTTTGCCTAATGCTTACAGAAACTACTACTCAAACATTTTACATACAGTCTCTAATAGAAAGAGGACATTAGAGGTACAAATTCAAGATTTCACATTAAAAATTAAATACATACTCTGTATTATTCTAAATTTAATACAGATATAATCTTTGTCATCTTGGGCGAGTTTTATAAAAAATTAATACGCTACTTGAATTCGATATTAAAACCCCATACATTAGTTTACAAACATGGGTATTGGATTTTTGCTGGCTTTCTTCTTCAAAGCTGTTGATGAATTAAGCAATCAATAAAGCTGTAGAAAGCTTTAATAATAGTATGACTAGGTTAAGAGTTTAAATGCAGAAAATTGAAAATACAAGCAAATCCTGCATCTCCTTCCTACATACAAGATCGTTGATAATTTTAACTCAGCTGTGCTTTTGCAATCAATGTTTTCAATTTTAAAATGAGTTTGTGTGTTGCGTGATCATGTGGTAGTATCATCTTCTGGATAAGATGTGGGAAAAAAAAATAGTCCATCAAGCAGCATGTACAATGAAGGCTGATGAATACCTTCACTATAAACTCTTTGTCTTTCTCAGTATAGAGTTCTCAAAAAAGACCACACAGAGTGAGTCTGCTGTCATATAGCTTGTTCCACACAGAGTTCTGCAGGTGAATTTGTTTTACAGGTATCTTATTACTATATTTCAGTCTGAAATCACATGGTCATCTGCTCTATTTTCTGGCTATGTACTGATGTGGTAGGACACCATATACAAAATTAATTTTGTATATTTTCAGTGTACAAAAATTCACACTGAAAAAAAATAAAAATCGTAATCCTTAATTCAAAATCAGTTTAACCATTGATTTAGTATACTATGGTGCCAAAAACCACAGCAAAATGAAACCATGTATAAAACCTCAATAATTTAAGATTAAAGCATTTTTACCTGAGAAGAGATAGAGACTTACATATATGTGTACATATATATACATACACACACATGCACACACATATCTGGTGGAGAAGGTAAGGCTTCTGCAATATTGCTGATAGGATCAAGATATGTCTATTAATTTTCCATTTCTGTCACTCTGTAAAACCCCATCAGTCTTCAGGAAACTATATTTTACACCATAGGTTACTCCAGCATGCTGTTACTTGTGTCTGAGACTTCAAATAGCACATATTAATTTTATAATATGTCAAGTGAACATGTTAATACAGGCAGTCCAGCAGAGTACACATAAGTCCATTCACACCAGGAGTCAAATATAGCCAAACCAGACAATTTGAACGTTACCATAGTTTTTCTAATACTCTACATCACAACAACTGAAATTAAATTTAATCAAATAAAGTCATCTGCGAAGACATTTAAATAAGTCCTTGTTGATATGCATAAAGATATTTGATGTCAAAATTACTTTATTACCTATTGCAAATATGTGGAAATCGTGTTGATTTTATGGTGAAAACTGTACTCTTGTTCAGCATTAGCAGGCATATCAACAAACACTATCGAGTAGTCTATTCAATAAAGCATTGGAATAGCTTTATTTTCATTTCTTGTTGTGCACTTTTACAATGAAATGTACAAACTGAATTCCTTTAATTATTCCCAGATAGTAAATTCTGAGGAACTGCAATCTATCCTATAAGAGTGAAAATAAGAAACAAAATTTAGGGATAATTTCTTAGCTGGATAAAAGAGATACATCTGCAACAACTAGTTCTAAAAAAGCTATTGAAAGGTCATTTGATGCTAAACTGTAAAGAAAGGTTTCCTGGGACTGAGCAGCATTGTTATTACTACAAGCATCATTACTACTGCTAACAACAGAATCATAGGGAGAATAAGAAATATGAATCATATTATTAGAAATATGTATCATATTATCACATCATGGATGACATTATTATACTTTGAAAACAGGGTGGGGTTTTTTTATTATTGATGCCTATTTCAATGCCTTATTTCATCACTGGGCACAAGTGATTATGAAACAGCCAAAAAAGACACCGAGGCCTTTATATATTACATACTTGTTCCTTTAAAAAAAAAGCTGAATAACATGCCTAGTTTTGTTTGATCTCATTTTTCTCTCACTTCAGGCTAAGATCTACAATGTAGATATTTAGTATTTTATGTACTTACTTTCTCATGGTTTTGTTATCATGTCAGAGATTTTAGAATTGAATATCATATTGTTAATATTTGTAATCCTCTCTGATTGCCTTTTATTTAGTGCTTTCCAAATAGCTTTAAAAATGAAAAAACAGCACCACCAGTCAATAATTAGTTGTGTCTTACCATGTGAAATTCTTTGTTATCATATTCAAACAGATTCAACTGGTAATGGATAAATGGTCACCTTTCATAGAGGCATGCTTTAATACACCACTGCCTCTAAATCAATCTAAAATATTTTAAAATAGTGTATCTACCAAGAGTGCTCTGATGTTATCTGTCTATCCATTTAGATAGAAAGGCTAAATTTATACCACTGCAATGAAACTGATATTTAATAAGTGAATCTGATTCTGTTTTCTCGAAAGGAGTGTTCGAGCAACATTTAATCAGATAGCATTTCCACATAACTCCCCATAAGTTTGAAGTTTTTATTCTTGTGGTGACAACACCATTTAATTCTCGATGCCAGCTCTTGGGATGGGGTAGAGTGTGTGTGTGTGTGTGTGTTTGTTTACCATTTTTATGGAAGGTTATTTTCAATTTTTGAGTAAAGTATAAAGACAGCAATTAATGTGTCTATATAGAGTTTTGTTAATGCTAATTCTTGGTTAGGATTACTTCTGGTTTGGAATTCTGAAGCTGAGATCACTTTTTAAGTTGTCGAAGCATTGCTCTTCTACAAGTAAAGAGAAAACCAATTACTCTAGGAAACCAAGCATTTTTTATCTTTCCATTAGCTTTTTGCTACAGTGACTATATGCTGTTAACTGTAATAAAGAGATTCTCAAGCTTATGTCATTTCTTAGTCTACTGTAAGTCCAATGACTTTGTGATGCTATTTCTGATTTTATATCTGAGACTATCTTCATCAAACCAAAGAGAATTGTTTATAAAAAAAGTATGTAGAGATAGTGACTCCAGATCATTCTCAGCTTGGTTAAATAGAAAGTGTCCAAAGAAATTACTCCTTCTAGAGTTCAGAAGTTAGGCAAAGCTCTTATGACTGCTATATAGCCAAGATTTTAACTTTTGTCTAAAGATTTCTAATAAAAGCAAACAAACAAGCAAAACCTATAAAAATAAATAGACATTTGCTGAACTCTGTGAATTTCATTCAGGGTATACTTGCTCAAAATAGAGACATGACTTGTAAGAATTACTGATAAGCAGAATATGAAACGGTTTCATTGCCATGGAATAGTAATATTGTTGTCATGTTCACATAATAATAATCTCTTTTGAATGCTATGTGTTAAATTGGAGGCACGAACTTTAGAAAAACAGGAGTGCCACAGTAGCATATCCCACATTTCCTTTCTTATTTCTCCTGAACTAGTTTTCTGTCACTTTATCAAATGCTCTGCATCCTAATCTTGTTTCTCATTACATTATCCTGTTACCTTACATTTGCTTTGAGACAGTTTACTGTATGAAAAAAAAAACAAAAACCAAACCCAAAACAAAGGACACCTAGGGATCAGCTTTGAAATTACAACCACTATGTTATAAGAAGTAAAAGACTGGCCGATTGCTTCAACCATATAGATCTACTAAAGTAATTCTGTCCAGGAAATCAGAGGTCACATGTGCTTCACAGTTGGTAAAATTGCATGTGTCACTAGGCTTATCTAAATTTGCTATAACTTGCTGTGTTTTGTCACCAGAGCTAACAATTATTCTGTTTGAGTGTGTGGGATTGATGACTTGGAGAACAAACTGAACAGTCACAAAAAACCTTAGGAAGCTGAGAGTATAACTTTTGCTGTAAGGCTGGAACTGGAGATTGGGATCTTTCCCCCACCCCCTTCATGAATTAAATAGGCTCACTATGAGTCTAAGATAAACAAATAATGCAACGGGAGTGTAACAGCTATTTTTGTTCCTTTGCAAATCTCTTCCTAAAAACCTAGGACATTTTGTTTGTTCCACTTCTTTAAAATTACAGTCCATCAAAATTCATCAGCTAAACAAATCACAGCAATTCCATACTTGTCAGCTAGTAAGCAGGAAGTGGGCTTATTTATTAAAGCACTAGAGGTGAAAATACCTACTAGTTTTCCTTCTCATGGCACTGATCTCTTGAATAAACAACAATTACCAGTGATTGGTTAAATATGGAGGGGAATTGATAGTTTCATGATGAGTAATCTATTATTTCTTCTCATAGCAATTCTTTTGGCAGCAAAACTTTTGGTAAACCAAAATTTTGGAAGTTGAGTTGATACTGCTTTCTGTGAAGCCTTAGTAAACAGACTGTATACAATAGAAGTTGACATAGTGTATAATTAGTATTATTTTCTTCTGCTTTCTCTCTCGCTCATGATGACTGTAGAAAGATCAAAATTAGGAAGTCTACAGAGGCAAGAAAGACCTGCTTTGATGTGGAAAATAATCCAGGGAGGATACAGAAATGGGCACTGGAATGGAAAGAGGCTGCTATAAAAGATCAAAAGAAATAGGCCCCAAAGAGAATTGACTGAACAGTAATTGGATATTTCCTTCTGAAGGGTCTGATTAATCGTAGCAGAAGTATAAATTTACCTTAGAGCTCTTCCCTTGTGAGCTTTACATGTGTACAAACATATTTTTATATATGCATAAAGTTATTTCAGATAATTTTAACATCATTCATGCCATATTGTAGAACTGTTACACTTTTTTAAAAAAAAAAAAGCACTGGATAGATATCATACTACATAGGTATTATGTATTGCTTCAAATGGTAGTAACTATAGTAAAAACTTAGACTGTTTAACTAGATATTGAGTTTATAAGGATTCATAATTCTCCCTCATATATAAGAGCAGTTAAAAGACAGAGGGTTGCTACTGCAAATTTATCTTAACTCACGCACAAAAACTAGAGAAATCTAAAATTATGATAGATGACTATTTTCTTTAATAGTAAAATTAAGTAGAGCTCTACTGAGATCAATGCTTTTGCAGAATTTCAGAATGGGAAAGCTTGGCTGCTCTGAACAGGATCTTTGTAGGATGTAATACAATTACGTACTATAGCAACGTTCTTAACAATGGCAAATTTCCATTTATATTTCTAATTATATTTGCCCTGTGTTTTTAAACACAGATGAAAAAATCAGTTCTGAATAGCAGAATTATTTTCAGGGCCTGAAGTCTCTTTAAATAGCTGCAAGTTCCTCTCTCTCTACTTGGAATATAAAATGTTCTATTTTAAAACTGCATCATACCATAATCTGTATTGTCATAAATATTACAGCCCATGTCATGAAGCTTTTGATAATTCTTTGAAAGAAAATGCCTAGGGATGTAGCTTGGTTTCTGTTGCATACATTACCTTAGCTGCATATCAAACAGTTTCCAAAAAGCAATCCAAATTTAACCAAAGTACTACTACACGCAGTTCCATCATTTGCATGCAGTACTGCAGTTAGGAATGACAGCTTTTCTCTCATCACTTACAAATAACTGTATAGTGTTCTTTTAGAGTTTTCTGATCAGATGGCTTTTGTAAGATTATTAACAGAGGTCTACGACAATTATCTTCTCCTTACTTGAGGAAAAAAAACAACAAACAAAAAAGGAAACAAGTTTTCTCTGTGGAAATCAGTGGGAAGTTTGTCCATTCCCTGACTTCTGAAGAGTATCTTATTAGCTTACCTATGAAGTATTTGAGTCTGTTGTGTGCTCATCCAAGTAGAACAAAGTCCTGCCTTTCTAGTACGTGTAGGTGTATTCACGAAACAATTAATTTGAAAATTATTTGGATTGTCAAATAAGCAACCACTATTTCAATCATCCATTGATTTGCTTTTGGGGGGTTTTGTTTGTTTTGATATTTCAACACCTTTTGCAGAAAAATGAGATGACTTTTTAACATAAATTGCCTGATCCTTCCAATGATTGCAGAGTATTAGAAGCCATTATCAATGTATTACATCCTTGACATACATTTACACACGAATCATTTTTTTTTCTCTGGATACATTTGTTAGTCATGAAAGTTACACAGTTAGAGAAGAAAGAAATCCTGAAGGATGGAGTTGTTTTCATTTCTATGAGTTTCATGTAAACATATTAATCATCTGGAAGGGCATTTCTCTTTGAACTGACTACAGACTGGGCCAAGTCAAGTAGTCATCTAATTTAGGTACATTGGCTAAGTGACCCAAATTTCATAAGAAATTGTTAAGACAGAAGAATTTAGTCATATCTCCCAAAACTTAATCTAGAAAACTAAGATATCTGTCACGATGAAAACACTGTAGTGGAGTTGTATTTAGAGTCATGTGGTTGAAAGAAACAAAGAGAGATCATCCATGTTCCTACCTCCTCCTAATTTTGACATTTTTATTTCCTACATCTCTTTTCATCTTATTTGTGACAGACTTTAGTTTACATTTTTCTGGAAAACCTCTAGTGTAAGGGACAGCATGCCTTCTCCAGGCAATTTATTCTGGTAATCCACTTTCTCTACTCTTTTTAAAATGTCCTAATGTATAACCTGAACCTTCCTTGCTATAGTTTAAACCCACTGCATCTGATAGTTTGCCATTAACATGTAGAACAGAATTTTTACCTTTGTTTTTTTTTTAGCATATTTTTATATGTTTTAAGTGCTTTATGATATAAATGCTTAATCTTCTTTTTTCTAAGCAATACCAGTTTATACATTCTGTCTTATAAAGTCTTTAAAATTTTTTTGTTCTGTTCATGTTTACTCTGATCGCTCTTAAGTTTATCCACAATTGATCTGGTAGTATGATGCTTCATGCTGAATACAGGATGCCTGTTTAAATGTAGACTCTGGCCACCGAAGAATTCTAATCTGTACATTTAATGTGCATACTGCTTCTTCTATGATCTATGTCGTTAATGAAAATACCATATAGAAACTGGAGTAATGAAAATTCCTCTCCCCAAGAAAAAAAACCTTTATATTCCATTCATTTTCATGGTGAACTGTAACTATCTTTTTAACGTGGGGGGGTGGGGTTTTTTTAACAACTTTGCATTCATTCTGAAAAAGTTTCATTGGTGTGATGTTTCCTTTTTTTAATTACATGAATGGTTCCAAATTCGAAAGCCTTACTAGAAACGCACGGCATCTGTCATCTTGTTATAAACAAAGCCCGTTATTCTGTCTTATGCGTGATATATGTTACTTACTTGAGACAATGAATCCACATTGAAGAATTTGATCAAAACATAAATATGCCATTCCTGAACTAAAACTGGTTTAGATTTGTCTTTACAGCCATAATGTAGTTAATTCATACTCTGACTATGAACAACATATAGTTGGAAATCAGTTCAATTTAACACTTTTCTAGAAAGAAAAAAAGGGTGAAGGTTCTAATTATAACAGCAAAAAAATCACACATGCTGAAACTATTCTTGACTTCCAAAAATTATATACACTAACATGTTCACCTTACTCGCACTATACTGCAGTCGCTGTATGTTTATAGCTGTAGTTGTTTTAAATTAATTCACAGAAAGAATTTAATACAAAAATGACTCAGTTGGGTGTTGCTATTCTTTTGGATCTGCTTTTAATAAAGATGCAGTTTTTAAGAAGATTCATGGTTGGATGCCAACGTTGAGGAAAATCTTAACCGAGAAAATGTAATTCTTTGTACTATTTTTAGTTTCAATGGTAGAATATATTTCTACTGAATAACATGGAAATGTTTTATTTTTCTTTTTTAAATTACATCAAAACATTTTTTAATGTATATGTAATTTAAAACTGTATTTCAAGTATATTTGCCCTTCTGCTTCTATTTCTTTTTTGCACTGTATTTTTCTTCAACGTCAAGCAAATATTAATTTTGCATCATATAATTGGCTATGATTAGTAAGAAGGGAAATTATTATTTCTTTTTTACAAAGTAATTCCCAGGTATATATCTTGTAAACTTCTTCAGAAAGTGAAAGACCATAATGTAAACTCATTATTACTTTAATTAACTGCACTTGAGTTTAAGGCTATGAAATACAGAATAAGCATATTTTTTCTTCTCTGCTTTTGGAGGGCTTGTTTTGCTTTGGTTTTGGTGTTTTCTTTTGGTTTGTTTTTTTACATGATTTATGAATATTTTAGTACATTAAACCTTTCTTTGATTTTTTTTCCCATTCTAAAATAACTAGGGGAATATTCTCTACCTGGATACTCTTTCAGACATGGCATGCTATAAACTCTGTGTTAGAATATCTTTGCCTTTCTCTTTTAAATTTTCCTCTTTATTCTTTTGATCGTTCTTTTTTTTTTTCATCTTACCTTGTTTACCTTTGGTATTTTTTCTATATTCTTTTATTAACTGGAGTTTATTCCTCACAATGTAAGGTTGAGGTTTTGTTGTTATTAATAAAGCATCATCTTTAATTACCTTTGAAGAAATTAGCTAGCTGGAATTTTTAAAGTTTGTTCTGACATAGTGAATCATGTAGTATTCGTAGGATGTTTCAAAAGTGAGTATAAATCAATAGCGAAATCAAAGCATGAAAAACACCTCACAAAGATAGGTAAGAACTAGCATTATGAAAGAAGTTTAAGGACTTTCTATAATCTCAGTCTAGTATCTGGGGAAGTAAAAGCAGAATATTCTGTAATTTGCTACGCCTCTAGCAAAAAGACCCTACATAGCTACAATAATTTAATATCCTCATCTATTTCAACTGAAGCAAAAGCAGGCATTTATCCTTGATGTTAAGCAAATACTGATGTATCCTTTCTTCCAAATAACCTATTTACTTCTTGCAGTAATTAAAAAAGAAAAGAAACTTGAATAATTACTTACCAGGTATTATTTGACAGAATCCAGTTAAACAGTGAAAAACAAAAGTATGATCCACTGACTTACTTCAACCAAAAGCCTTTAACTAACTGAAAAGGCACATTTTTTTCTGATATAAGCTATTAAAATTAACTAGGTTAATGTACAGCCCAACTATCTGGCAGATACTTTGTCAAATCCAAACTTAATATAGCTGTTACTTCCTGGAATTTATTTAACTCTTCCATCATCATTGAGCTGAAAAAAAAAAAAAAGTGGAAATAAATATCTGGAAAGTAAACTGGAATCCAGTATTGTTTAATGGGGATACAGGTCTGGACTTTCTCAGTGCCTATTGACAGGCTATAATAGTGGTAAATTTTTCCCCATCAAAAAAATATGCAAAATTAAGAGCATGACATTTGCTTGGAATAGTATAATATATTTTACTTAAACAACAATTCCTGAAAAATATGTCTATTTTGTCGACACTGTTGAAGCTTTAAGATGTTGGCACCTTAGGAAATCATGCCAGTTTTTCCACTGAGCTACACACTTTCCTGCTGTTTTTGTAATAGTTCTGATCCTGCCTGACCTTGCCTAGAGAGGTCTGTAGAGTGTATCTATTTTATGCCATTTGGTATTTAATTAGCATTTTCTGAGTTGCCTGGGAGTAATTGCAAATGCCTATACAATGACATTGTTCAGCTAGTAGGTTAAATCCTGTAAGTGCAAGTTTCTGGACCTAGACTATTTGGTATTGCCTTGCACCAATAAGCAGCTATTAGTGCAGTGCTTTGTTGTTGTGATGTTTAAAGCCTCCAAGAAGTTAAACTACTTGTTCAGCACTAATTCAGGGATACCTAGAACAGAGATCTCTACTCACACAGGTGTCTCCATTCACTTTTAAAGAATTCTTATTGATTGACAACTGCAACTTCCTAACTTGTTTACACTTGCTTAATAAAAGAAATATAGTCCCTTGAAACTAATTCTCTCCAGCTGTCTCTGGATATGGATATTATTAGCTGATTTGCACAGGCATCCAGAGTGTTTTTCATGAATATCTGAATTGTTATTGACCATAGGTTTTCCTTCTGCTGAGAGATTTTTGGGTATATCTAGAGGAACTAGAAAACATACCCTAACTTTCAGAAGATAGCCTGCTGACACAGGCTTGTCATTTGGTCCTTCCTTTCAACTCACACATGTGGCTTTGCTACTGACAGAGATGAAAGTGTGTGACTGAGGAGGAGAATAGGAGAAAAAGGGTAGATCTGAGATGTGCTCGTGTCTTGTCCTACTATGGGACTGGGCTGTAACTAGGATGCACCTCTGGATCTTAGAGGACTACTTAGTTAAGAGGAGCACCTGGATCCTAACCTAGACAACCTGTAACAAACTGGGGGATATAATAGCAGAAGAGGTTGCTGAAGTCCAATATTGTGTGAATTGCCTGTTCTGCTTAGAGATCTGTGGTGTGGCAGAAGGACGAGAGCGGGAGGTGTAACTAATGCAGTGTTGCAGAAACTTTATAGTTTCATGGCATTCATTGGGACTGCAGTCTCTGTAACAGTACACCTTGTAACAGTGCCCACAAAGAGCCAGACGATTTTAAATTCTGACTAATTTAAAGACACCAGTATGATTAGAGCATAAAGAAATAAGTACTTTAAAAATAAAGGGAAAAAAGTGTGATAGACTAGGGAAAATAGGTAGCTATAGATGAGAATTTGTTTTGTGCTTGATCTGTTCAAAACAAGTTGCCCCCTCAGGTAAATTGAATAAATACATATTATCCTGTCTGGTCACTCCCCATATATTATGAACTACATGCTTGCAATATCCTGAACACAAATGTACTTAAGTTTTTGAGAGGTAATATTCCTTGTGAGTATTACAATAATAAAACAATAAAAAAATATGAAAAAATAACTTTTTTTGTCATTGCATTCTCTTACTTTTTTTTCTTCTTTTACTTATTTTGCTGAAGCTTGATCATACACTTACAAAACCTTAACTTCAGTAAACAGATTCTGAGTCAAGAAATATATAATTTATCAAGAATAGCTCTTTCCAGTGAATATTTTTTTAACTTTCACCTCATTCAGGCAGTCCACCTCTCAGTCTGTTGTATTTATGTCTATATTTTAGTGGGTTTGTTTAGTATTCTTACAAGAAATGTGTCATTTGCTTGCTTACTATAGTCACAGTAATACCCAGGGAAGTTTCTGTGGTGTCTTACCTAATTTTATATCAGGCTTGAATCTTACCACTCTGCTAGTAAAGAAATATTTCTTTTAAAAGAGATTATGTCAATCTGATGCTGAAGAAATTTATGAAGAGGCAACTAATCTAAATTTGGAAACTGATCATATAGTAACTATGAGAATATTTTCTTCTGACAACTTTTACAGACTAAATGCCTTCTCATAGATTTAGCTCACTAACAAGTAGATAAGCTTGATTTTAATAAAATTAATAAGTTTAATTAAATGTCAGAATACAGATGTGTAGTTTCAATCTTTGTTTCACAAATCACATTTCCACATACTTATTTACTACTAACACTGGCTCTTAAATCGTACTACAGTTCACTGTATTCATCTGTTCTACCATTTATTACTTAGCCCAAAGCTTTCTTTTCAGTGAAGTGAGGGCAGTCCTATCAGGAATGAGTTATATTAAAATTCCAGGTGGAGAGGAAAATACTAGTGCTGTAATATATATAATACATTGATCTAATCACAAACTTCATGTCAATGCACCACCTTCACATTTTTACATTTTCTAGTGAGATGTTCAGTCTCTTGACTGGGCAAGAAACTTGCTTCTTCCCATTTCTAGTTCCTTCTTCTTATAGCAGGGACATAATAATACTTTATTTCTGTGAACCTTTCTCAGTTTATATTGTATTCTCTTCAATGCAGACCTGACCACCTTTTGTACAGTGTTTTCATAGACTGGACCAACTGTCTTCCTTTTTCTGTATTTGAAACATTGTAGGTTGGATAAACATGAGTGAAATCATCAAGCTTAATTGCCACACATCGAAAGTACTTGCGGTGTGACATAAGGCAGCTGTAGTGAGGCACCAGCTACCTCACGCAGGGCCTCTGAAACCCTTGTCAGCAATTTTCAGCATATCCTGTTCTTTCATTTGAATCACCTTCTCTGAGCTAAACTTTATTTGTAGTTATTTCATATTATCATATGTATCAAATGTATCATATTAGGCATATACATTATAATCTAATGATCTTTAGGAAAAAAAAGCTGTAGTAGATTAATGAAGCATTTAGTTGTTTAAAAAGAGTTATATAGATATTTACTGTAACTTTCAAATATGGAAAATTGAACTCACATCTTCAAAGAAATCCAGTTATCTGAATATCTCTAGAAATCTACCTCCTTTTATCTTTATGGAAACATATAAAATGATTAGCACATTTGGAGAGCTATTTAAGAGTTTGCATTTCCCTGAGCTCCAACACCCTAAAGATAAAGGACAGCTAATACCAGCTAGACACAGTCTAGAGTAAATCTTACCATGCATTTACATTCCCCCAAAATATGAATAAATTCAGGTCTAATTCTTTTCTGATATATTCTTTTCTCTAATTAATCCTTTAAAATGGTCACTCGCTGCCTAAAAAGCAAGGTACACATCTTACAATGTTTTCTGTGTAAACTTCATGTTCTTCTTAGTGTCATATGGAGGAAGGAACTTCTCAAACATATTCCACTATTAGAAATATACTTATTCAAGGAGGCATCATTCCTCTCACTCCCATTCAACTTCCTCTGTTTTTGATCTTATCTTTAGATATCCCCTTTACTTACATGACCTAGGACACTTTTTTCTCTTTTTCTTTTTCTTTCTTTTTTTTTTTTTCTTCTCCAAAATTATGCATTCATTGTCCCTAGGAGATTATCCATTTAAGAATCCTGACATGTAAATGCTATAGCAGTACATAACTGGTAAGACTACAAGGATCTGTTTAGCTGCATCATTCTGCATAGTAAAGTGCAGAAATTGTTTCAAAAGTTAGTACCCCCTCAAGCATGGATATCCTTGGGGATGGGGTGAAAGAAGAGATAAATGTCTAGAGAAGGTCACTCACTGATATTACTTCATGCAGCATGAATGCTTCTGGATCACTTGACATGCACTTGACATTTTCCTAATTATATAGGGTAAAAGTTTATAAAAAAGGTGAAAAGGAGGCCAGGGAATGATCTGCCTGTGTTTAAAAGTTGTTAATTATTGAATTATACAGCAAAAATAGAAAGTATGAAAATTATTTTGTCTACACAAAATTAAAAGACTCATTCAAGAATATTTTATATTTATTTTGTTCTATCACAACCCATTTGGTATTTAAACAGAACTAATTTCCAGTGATTTTTTTTTTTACTAAGTCATTTGATACCAGCAGTTACTTTCACTACTTACTACATTTCACTCATGTACCCAGCACAAGAAAAGAGCATGTTGACGTCCAAGAGATTTTTGTTGTTGTTGTTGTTGTTGGGTTAGATTTTTTTGGCAACAGGCTTTTTCTTATACCAGTTATGTAGCTGTTGCTTTTTGACTTAGTTCTAAAGATCTTAAATGACATTAATTCACAATGCTTCACAGTAAGCAAAATCAAGGCATTCTTTCAAATCTCATTTCAAACTATACCCTGAACACAGTTGGTTTGGTTTGGGGGTCTTTTGGTTGGTTTTGTTTTTTTTTTTTTTTTTTTGGTTTGGTTTTTAATAAAGTCAATAAACACTAAAGAATTTTATTCTCACCTAGCATCCTTGAGTGCCTTGTTGAAAACAAGGGGTGTTACGCAAAGCGTAAAGATTAGAGGTCTAGCCTACTTCAAGCAGAGTATTGCCCAACTAGTATGAAGTTTAACGTAGGTTCCCAGATACTGCAGAGAGAAGGGATACAGATAGGAATAGAGGGATAGATCCTGGCATCTCTAAAGGAAAAGAACGATTGAGATGACACATCAGAGATCTCACTCATACTTGCTTCAGTGAACTTGATTTGTTATGAGAATGTACTTTTAAAGAGTATATTTTAATGGAAATATTGATGCTAAAATACTATTTTCATCTATGATCAATAAATAGATGAGTGCTAGTTGTTTGATTTTTTTAAATTTTATTTTTGCATGTGTGTTATATTTGGAACAGGTCTTTAACTGTTCCAAAATTCTGCTGTGTTTCCCACCCCCAACCTTTTTTAGTATTACATTTTCAGAAATTAAAAAAAAAAAAAAGTCAATCTATATGTTCTGGCAAATAAAATATTGAACTTCTCAAAACACTATAAACATAGTTTCTGGCATTTATATGATATGGTAGCAATGAACAAGAGACAATGATCACTGATTGTGATCAAATCAGCAATCATATTTTTGTCTACTTGGTCCTCAGACATTATTTCCCTTCCTGCTAGACTTAAAAACTCAGTATTACTTATAATCGAGCTTTTACATGTACAAAGTGGAAGAGTAATATCTTGGATATCAGGTATCACCACAAATGTAAGAAAATGCACCAGAGTAAAGATGCAACAGTAAAGACAAAACTCTGAAATGCTTGCAGATATCCTAACCTTTGCTGTTGTTCCCTAGTCCTGAGCAATGTTTCATCCAGACACTGTTATTTATACATGTATCTGCCCAGACAAGAAAAATTAGAACAGCCTTCCTTCCAAAAGGCATATTCATCAGAATAAAATCATAAACAACCAATCCTACATTAATCAGGTGATGACTGCAGATGAGTCGTGGTTCATATTTTTCACACTTTTATGAAAAACATTTGAATCGCTACAGCTTTGCCTTTTGCCCTGTGAAAGAACAGAAAAAAAAAAAATCTGTTTCTAATACTAAAGTTCTACTTTAGGGATGAAGATTAGTAGCTTATCCTTTCCCAAAGACAAATTCAATTCCAAACTTACTTCTGGTTCTCATCCCATGTCTAAAAAAACTCATAGGTAAATATACTGAGATTTTTGCCAGCAGTATGTGTTAACTAATAATAAAGCAAGTTGTCTGCTTAGACTAAGGAGAGATTAAAAAAAAACAAAGAGAGGAAGAGAGAAAAAAAGAATTAATGACAGTAGAGTCAGGTTATATTTCAGTGCTTACATAATTTTAATCTTCAGTAAATTTTGGCACTTTTTTTTTTTTTTTAATAGTCCTTTTCACAAAAGTGAGTGAAGAACTATGTGAGAACAAAGTTGATTCAGGAAAAAGTTAGTATAATATGTCTGTGAATATATTTAGGATGGAAAATAAAGGAATATAACAACTGTCAAAATAGATTTAAAAGTATAATCTTAAAATTATATTTGAGAAATTTATGAATAAATTATGATTGTCTATGCTTCTAAGGGACTGGACTGGATGATTCAAGAGGTGTAATGTTTGAAGAACTTAACATCACAAGTTACAAGAGGTACTTCCACTATCAAAATTCTTTGATATAAAAGTAGTGTATTAATGCTTCAGTTCAACAAGACACTACAGAATGAATTAAAGTATATGCAAATAGTGCTAGTGGGATGATTTTTTATTTTTTTCCCTGATTTCTACAGGGGGAAAAGGGCAGCTAAGTCTTTAATAGGTAATAAGCTATAGATACAGTATTTGGTACTCAGAAACTGTATGATACATTAACTAGGGATTCTGCCTCTAGAAGAGTTACTTCATCACTACTATCACTAGAAGAGAAGTTACACAAAGAAAAACAATAAAAAGTAAATAAAAGGTGGAGATCCTTAACTTTTGGTACTTTTGTTACCTATCCCATTTTGGATTAACATGATATAAAAAGTTCTAAACAAAGAAGAAAACTCTGCACTAACTTCAGAAATACAGCAAAATATGAGCAAAATATCAGCGATAATATACCATATTAAAATATGTGCTCATAGCTTTGAATTTGCTTGTAATGGCTTAAAACACAGTAAGCAATCAGCATTTGATTTTCAGGACCTGCATTCCTTTTACAATAAAAACAGTGATTAAATTGAAATTATTTTGTGTGGTGAGGCTGAAATGAATTGTCTGCATGAATCAATAACAGCTTTTTTCATCAAACGCAAGTTTAAAAGATCAAGGTAAGCCTCATTTGTCTTGCTTAGAGCTGCGCACTGCTTGCTGTTGTATCTTTAATAAAAGATTCTAAAGCGTTTATCTCTGGACTGCATAGTTTGGTCCTGGAAAATTATTACATATGAAAAAAAATTAAAAAATCTAATTAGTAGAATTTAGTGAGATGCCATGATTTTTATAACTGTTAATGGAACCCTGAAAGACTCTAGGCACCAGTCCCCCTTCCAACTATGTGGCTACCCAAGGGGCATGCTCTGGCACTGTACTCTAGAAGGGCTGACAACGGGCTGCCTTATCAAGAGGTAGGGACGTATCAAAAAAAAATATCAGTTAAGATGAAATCTATTGACTTAGATACATTTCTTCTTGCTTTAGCTTTTGAACTACAAAATCTCAAAGCCAAATGCAATGTTTTGGGCTTTTTTTTTTTAAATCTGTGAACTTGAATCCCTGAGCAGGCTCTCAGTTCTCCTGTCATTGATGGGTAAGTTCTGGAGTACAGCTGGTCAAAAAGTCATCTGATGGATTATTTTCTGTTACTGAATTGTCAAATATATCTACTTACCATTCCACAAAGCCTGTCCTACTGCAAATTTTAATTCCCAAATCAGGTTTTCCAAATTACAATATTAGGCACTGGATTCTAAGTGGGCATGGTCATTAAAGGAATAAGGGAGAAACAAGTAATCTATTTTGAATAAGAAACAGTGGATATGTACAAAGTTTCATTTTTCAGTCACTTTTGTGGAGAATTTGAATAAAATTTTGTTTTTCTGCTGCTGTTGACAGTTGGCCTGCATCACTTCTTTTTTTAAGAATTCTTCTAGTAAAAGTTAATTAGACCGCAGAAGGTAGGGCCAGATCTATTTAGGTTCCATTTCAATGTACCAAAGCTATAGGATGTATTGATATATAAAATAAATTTTACTAGTTATTAAAACTTTTTTTTGAAGAAAATTTGTCTGCTCTGCTGAGTTTAAAATATGACATAATGACCAAACATAATGGACAGGGACAGAAAAAGTAACTCTGGAAAATATTTTAGTTGTCCAAAGAAGGACATTGGATAATTTTGTACATATTTTGTTAATACCCATAGAAGTAGGACTACTGATAAAGCACCTCCATGATCTTATAATATTGTGTATATAAACATTTTTAAAATGTCATGCCCTATTTTACATTTTCCAACAAAATAGAATGTTCCCCCTTTTTCCACGGAATTGATAAATCCCATTACATTTTGCCAAGTGCCTGTAATAGGGTTTTTTGATCAAACTCTTAAGAGTAAAAGGTTTGTTTTATGCTTTCCAGCTCAGATAGAAAATTAACTGTAGCTGAACTGTGTCCTGACTAAACTTGGCACATGTGAAGCCATTTTGCATTATGTCTGAAGCATGTTCATCCTGTTCTGTGGCTACCAAGGACTGCCTCACTTATTTCTGCCTGCACACCAGTGTGCATGTACATGATATACTAATCTTTTTTAATCTTGTCCTTCCCCCATTTTTGACTCATAACTCATAAAAGCTATCAATTGCCAATACTATCTTTGTGATGTCAAATCCTGACTGTTTCTTCCCATTCTTCTGTCATGTACCACTCTGCATAAATACTTTTTTGTTGGTATTAATACATCAGTTTACCTTAATACAAGACCGTACTGTACCTGCAGCGTCTTTTATTGATTCAGAAAATAATGTGACAGAAGAAGGCAAAAGACAAAGCCTGTTATGAAAGCTAGACATGTAGCTAGAACAGATTATCATGTTTGTGACAGATTTTGCGGGCTCCTACTTTTCTTTGTGTTAGCTAATACTGAATTTTAGAGATAAAACGTAAAGTAGTAATAAGAACACCTTCAATACAATCTGTCACTAAATTCAGTGGAAAAAAGTCCCTATCACATCAGCAGGATGAGGCCCACTGGTGTACCTTTTGAATTTTCTGGGCACAACTTTGGCCAGTCCAACTTCACATGATATTTACTATTTCTCACCTCTGTCCATTTTTACTCAGAAACCTTACTTTTCATCTTCCTCTGTCTTTTCTATTAAATGGATAAGTGTGATTGTTATCTCCGTATCCTCCTGGGCTTTTGTCCTCTACACTGTGTAGCATGACTGAAGTCTCCCATCAGTCACGGTTGCATAAAGCCTATACCTTCACCCCTACTCTATTTGTATACAATTTCTATTACACTCTGAGTGCAGTTATTCAGTTAAGAACTTAATCCAAAATATGTCATATCCTAATCTTTTATTCCAAAATATTTTATGCGTTGTTATGTACCATGAGATGTACTGAAGTCTAAGTCAATTATATATACTGATTTGCTATTGTCAGGTCTCATTGTCATTTCCCTGTGAAAATTAATCAAATTAGTGATGCATGACCATCTTCTTATTAATCATATCTGACAGGCTAGCAAACCCTGCCCATGCTGCACCTGGACAAATGGTCTTTGTCTTTTTAAAACATGATGAAAAAATAAAATTCAGAACTCTCTTCTTATCATCACCCTAGAATCTTTTTGTTCACCTGACAGTACTATGGATGTGTAAAGCTACCATATCTCAGAAGCAATACCTCAGCCATCAGAATATGTTTTTCAGCAATGGAGTAACTAATATCTGTGTCACCTGTTAAGGTACCCAAGTGCTTTAAGTGAAAATGACTTTTTTGCTTTATTTTATCAGTTTTCCATCAAAAGTGGTACAATTATTCCTAATGATTTTTTCAGTTTTCATCTATGGTGAGTTACTGGTTTCATTAATTCTTCCTCCCTCTGGGAAAAAATGTACCTGTTTTCTTGAGATCACCTAATAAGAATCATGACAGAGAAGTTATTTTAAGACACCTTGGTTTCTCACAGTGTAATATTCACCATACAGAAGTCCTGAAAAAGTTCTTTTTTTTCCAGTAAGGACTCACATGAAAATTAAGTGATATGTAGTCTGTGTGTTGTGTAACCATGTAGCCCTGTAATACAGTATTGTCACTGCTAGTGACAGGCCATAGGTGTTGTACTGAATTTGCAAGGCCTCAGGACTGAGTCTTGTCAGGTTTGCTCTGTCTGAACTTTTCTTGATCTGCCTGAAGCTTTGTTTTACTTGGTGTAGGTGTGACACTAATTTCTCTACTTGACCAGGTATCTTTGGCTTATTTGTTTTATTTTTGTTTGTCTTCATGTGGTACAACCATAGTTTTACAGCAGTAATACACATTTATTCTATGAGTGACAATTACAACTCTCAACACAGTGATGTAGTATGCAGAAATACTGCCCTGGTACGTACAATAGGAAAGGCCTTGAGAAGCTGAGACACAGAGTGCAGGGAGTACAGGCATAGAGTGATAAAACATGGGGCATAGGTCTGCCACTGGAAAGCCCACAGGTAAAAGTAATTCATAAAGGTGCATCTAAAGAAATGTAGGTGAAGGTGGAAAAAACTGTTTATAGGGGTAACAAAGAAAAGGAAGAAATAGTATCTAACATATGCAAAAGACAGATGTAATGTGGAGCTGCAGTCTAATGAAGAAAAAGCAAAGATGTAAAAGTCTGTTAGCAAACATTTAAAAGTGACACCAAGTTGATTCTGAAGTGCAGAAGAAATCATGTACATCAACATGATATATCTTCTGATGAAGAACTCCAGAAGCACAGTGTTTCCCTCTCCAGCAGCTGAAACTACTGGCTTTAAGACCTGGAACAGCAATCGAAGGGTGAGCATAACCTCAAGAAAAGGAATAGTAAGTATAAATATGTAAGTTACAATTTTAATTGTATGATTACTATTATTGAGACCTCTGTAGGGAAATATTCTAAGTATTATTATCCACCCTTTTTCTGTAATAATTAGATCTAGACTGATAATGATTTTTCAATTAGGCTTTTAAGCTTTAAATAATAATAACCATGAATTCTTGGCTTTATATATAAAATGTGTTTCTTGTTTGAGCACAAACAAGATTCTGAGAACAGTTGGCTTTTTATGGAGGTAATCTTTATGAACAAATTGGTTTCTCTAGTGAAAACTACATTTCACTAAAACCAAACCACATTTAAATTTTTAAGTACCCTGCATATATCTTCCTGTCTTGTGTTTCAAATAGAAATCTGATTTTCTCAATAATTGCTTGGGGGAAAATAAAGGAAAAATGTTATTACCGTTATTATTTCCCAAACAGCCACTTCCCACTTGTGTTTTGGAGAAATCAATGATGCTGACAACAATCTGGTTTAACATATCCCAAGGTATCAGTGCATTTTAAACATGATATCTCCTTACATATTTTAAAGATGCTCGTTAACATTGCTATTAATTAATAATAGCAGTTGTTAATAATAAAAAGAAAATATTTCCTTCAATGCTTCTTATATGCATCTCAAAAAAGATGTTTTAGATAAAGGTACTTTGGAACATGCTAAAAAATAATTTGTTCTATTAAAATTTCAATTAAAATGGCACTACTCTTTTGGTAGTAGATTTACCAGCCCTAGTTGGACTCAAACCTTTTTTGTGAACTAAAATGTTTTGCTGTGGGACCTATGTCCCATCTGCATCGCAGCTCAGGCAACTGGCCTGAAAGACAGAGTGAGTGGAATAACCCAGCTATCTGTTCAGGCTGCAGGTAATAGTAGCAATTTGAATGACATTTGCTAATAGCACAAAGCCAGTTTATATTCTTCTTCTAAAGCCATTAGCCCTAAAAGCCTGATAGATCCTCTAGCTGTTAATCAACCCAGAATAAAGTACATCAACTTTCCAGGGAAGACAGCAAGTCTGCAGACAGGGTCTCTGGAAGAATGTTATCTAATGAAGCTGCCGCATTAGTACGTACAGCAACCAGAGAGGTTCATGTAACATTCTTTCTTTTTGGCTATCTCTGAGGGTTTAAAAAAGACAAAACTGATGACCTGTTGAGCTTGTGTTTGCATGCCACCACTGAACAGAAAAAGAGGTTGAATAATTACAAACAGACTAAGTATTTCAGAAAACGGAAGACTAAGAGAAGTTCTAGTAAATGTCCCTCATGGAAGGTGAGCAAAAATTAAGAGGAAAACCTTACTTTTTTATGGCCTTATTTTTCACTGAGAGACAGAAATCTCTTGTAATACTAGCTGAGGAATTATTGAAAAGTATCATAAAAAAGTCTTTGTATTTTCTAGTATGCAAAGCAAATATCCTAAGAACACAGTAATAGTTTGTGTGTGTTTGCATTTGGGGGGTACAATTGCAGTTTTCTAAGGAGGAAATAGGTTGTTCTTTTGTCAGAGAAGCCTGCAGAACCAGAATTTAGACTGATTGTTCCATATTAAATTCTGCCTATATAACAATAGATACAAATTTAAAATTGGAATTTCTAACATCCAGTACAAAAAAAAAAAGGTTTAAAATAAAAATAATCTCTTTCCCCAGTCTTCAACTTTGAACTGTACATGACTTTTAAGCATATTATGATTTTAATCTAGTCTTAATACTATAATTATTTACCATTTTTATTCTACATCTGTTTTCACTGTGCGTAGGATCAGTGCTATTAGAGATTTATTGGTGCAGCTGGCCAAAAACTCTGCCTCCATGAACATACTTTATAAGGAAAAGCAAAGAAACAAAAGGGAAGAAAGACAAGACTAACAAAGTTAAGAATTTGTGAGATTGTAGTTATTAATGAAGAGTATGTAAATTAATTCCTTTTAAAAACAGTGAAAATCGAACACTATAATTTGTGTTTCCTTTATTATTCCAAGTATAAATTTATCCATCACTTCATCTACAAATCTCTTCTCACCTTTTTCCAGTCAGTAACATATCCTCTAGCTCTGCCTCCTTAACCTGTGCTCCTCTTTGGGACCCTTGTCTTTCATGCAAAAAAGCAGCACAGTCAGTGCCTCATGTTCACATCAGTTATTCGAAATCTTAGAACTTATTCTACTCTTCCGCCAGTCTAGCATATGACCTGTTGTTTTGGTTAATTATTTCCTAATAAGGTTCAGCTGGTTTTATATTAATTCTGAGTGAAAGACTGCTATTATACTGATTAGACTCAAATTTAGGATGTCTAAGCTGCCTTCCCCAATATAATAATGCAAGATAGTAAAATGTAGCTGTTGTCATCATCTGTTATTGCTAACTTTTTTAATTGCCCTCAGCTCTTTGGGTAGATCTGGTAGGACCAGTGCTGTTACAGGTTTTGAAATCACATAAGTAAATCTTCTTACAGTAGTTCTAATTCTGGATATGTCTGTTACTCAGATTGCCACAACTGAACTGTTTCCTGAACCAGAAAGCAAAGTGCCAGCTCCATACTAAGAATTCTGAACGCATATGGCTGAGCCCAAAATAAAAAGTCCCACTAAGAGGCTTAGCATATCAGTTGAAGCAAAATGCCACTCTTTGTGTGGTGGAGCTACCGCATGTCTGCCTTGCTCAGTGATGTCCATCTGAGAAAGATCATGTGAACAAACCTTTAACAGAGAATTCAAATGAAAATTTTGGGCTTAAGTTAAGATCTCTGGACCATTCTCTCTTTCAGACCATGACTTTAATTACTTGTGAGGCCTGCGTAGGAAGCACTTTAAAAATTAATGCGTTTTGACAATATTATGAATGGTTGCAGAAATTAGGCTGTTGGCATTTCGCCAAATGAATATTACAGGAAGCCTGAAGGCAAAGATGCATACCAGAATTAGCGGAGGAAGGGAACTGTCAAGACAGACATAAATGCCTTATGGATTGTTCCTAGATAGTTTCTTGATTGTTATGAATATTGAGACTATAGAATAACTGTCTTTCAGGTCAGTAATCTGTAAGGTTATTATTTTCAGTTTTAAAGCATATTTTCATAGCCACTATTTCTATTAATTTTCTCTCATACTATTAGACATTAAAGTCATGCTGCTCCTCCAGCCCACAAAGTGATATTGCCATACCTTCTCGAGAAAGAAAACACCAGCTCTATTCCAAATGTGCCAGAGATTCCAGCTACTTTACAGCCAGAAAAGAAAATGATGCAGTGCATAGGTTCTGCCCAAATGCAAAATATAAAGTAATTTTTTTTTTTTTTTAAAAGGACAGCTGACAAAATTCTTTTTATACTACCTACCTCATTCTATCTGGACTTTATTTCTGATCCTACAAAAACTCCAACATTTTTAAATAAGATTCTTCTCCTGTCAATATTCACATTGTTTCTGAAAAATCTGAAGACAAAGACATCTCATTGCTTTTCCAATTTTATTAATCTCTATAGCCTGCAAAGTTATGCTGATGCTTTCTACAAGATAAATATTTCTCTGGGAGCAATTAATTAGAAAGAAGGTAGCAAGTTAGGTGAGTCAGGGTTTGTTTGTATGCCATCAAGGGCAACCAATTTGCTGCACAGGGAAGATTATGTGACATTCCTCAGAAGATAGGCACTGTCTTTTTTTCCCACCCACACACATAAAAAGAACTCCAGGACTCTGTGACCAGCCAAGAGTTAGAAATGGAGACACTGCTGTTTTCTGTTCAACAGACAGCAAAGCTCAGCAATAGAAACGGTGTTGAGAGTAGAATTAAACACATTTAGAGATTCATATTGTGTGGGTTCTTTTCCTTGGATTACATTGTGCTGTACTAGAATAAAACCCTTGACGGAAGCAAGGAAATATCTGATTTTTCAATAGGGGGCATGGTACTGGAGGTGAACAACAGAGTAGAAAAAAAAAACAAACCTCAATTTAAAATATTATTTAAAATCCACTTGTCTGATAAAAAGAATTGCCATAATTCTGCCTTGTTACATTATCATATTTATTATTTTAAGTACTTTTAATCTATACAATTTAGTCTCTGAACTCCTTAGAGGAAAGCTATATCTCACTTTAAGTTCAGGAACTATCTTGTATTCTGAGATAGTATATGCACAACTAAAACTAATATGTAAGGACAGCAATAGTAAATAAAACACATTCAAGATGAGATTTCATTTCTCCAGACACAAAGTGGGATTTTGTATTCCTTCATCCATTAATTTAAATTCTGCTCATGTGGAGTACAATAATTTGTTTCTTCTTTTGAGACGTGGGAATGTAATTTACCATTATAGTTGAACTTCAATACTACATTCTGGTTAAGAGATGAGCATTGATATGTAGGGTGATGCCTCTGAATCTGCAGACTCAGAAAGTTCAGAATGTGTTTATCAAAGCTATCTTTGCAGTCTGAAGGCATAGAAACTATTTTCTTAAAGGAAATCAGAGACAATGCAATCTATATGAATATCCTAATCTTGTCTTTCCTGGAACACACAGGATCACTGTCATTGCCCGTGGCTGATGAAACATAGAGTTTAGATAGAGAAGAGGATTTTGTTCTTCACCCACATAATCTTTGAGTATACGTAGGTCAATACTTTTTTTTCTGGAAGGGAAGTGTATATCTGGTAGCTGTAGAAACTACCCTGTAAAGGCAGAGTCTTCTTTCTTTGATTACCAAGCTGGTGGGTTGGTACAAAATTTCCTTTGTATGCTGAATAACAGCAGACTATTGGGCTAGGCTTTGAGAAACACATATACAGTATTTGGCAGACTGGGCTACAGACAGTATTGAAAACAGTAATTCATTATAGCCATCATGGGCAAGACAGTAACTATAGTGACATCGTATATAAGTGGCATAGTATCACATATGGTGTTCCATCTCTGTTTCTGTTTCTCAATAGATTATTCTCAATATGTAGGAGGAATTTCAAAGTAAAGGGCTAATCCTGGAAGGTTCAGAGCATCCTCAAAGAAAAATGAAAGTACCAGTCATCTCTAGAGGAAACACACAGCATTACCCTGGATTGTGTCTTCAGCCTATGGTACTCTAAACTTTCTGAGGGAGGATTAATTCTCTGAAACTGTTGGCATATAAACTATTGCTGTAAACCAAGCTAAGGCAAGCCTCATTTCCAATTCTTCCATATGTATTTGGAACTTCGTCTTTTAAAATTGAAATTAATTAAAACTGGCAAAACGATCAGTGACTAAGTAGCTGCAAAATCTCATTATTAAAAATGACCCATTTTGAATTTAATGAGTGTAAAAATGTTTTGAGAAATCTTAACTATAATTTTGCTTTTACACTTGAATATTCGGAACTCCAGGGTTCAGGCTCAGGCAGTTTTCTTTCATATGCAGTCTAGTGCTGCTGTAAAGCTACCGTAAGTATCAATGGCAACAGAGCTCTACTCAACACACATGCACCTTCTCCCTGTAAACACCTAATTCACTCTTTGAGCAGTGTTCCTCTTCTGCATTTTATCTGCAACAGTATCTCTTATTTATTCAGGATCTATTATTTACTTCTACACAAACAAAAATGACTGTTACAACCATCTTGCTAGGGAATACTGAAAGAAGAAGCTCCAGGTCCTCAAATGGAAGATATCAAAATAGTGGGAGGCCAACGACCCGCTTCATTCTGGTATGCAACCTCTACTCCCTTTACTGGGGTCTGTAAAAGGGGAAGAGCAAGCAAGGAAAAGAATAGAAACAAAGTCAAACCTGAAAAATGTTCTAATTGTAATTTAATTTGAAAACTTGAAAAAGATTTTTTGTCTGTTTAGGTATAAGCACAAGAAAGAAGAAAGGTCTGTGGAAACAAACAACTTTTGGATTAGATCCGATGGGAATAGAGACTGCAAGAGATATAAACTCTGCCCAGGAATAGTAAAAGAATTGTACTGAGGAAGTGAGAAGTAGCTATACTGCAAACTGCAATAAAGTGAGGAGCTTCTATGCTACTGTAGACCCTGGAAGCTGTAGAAACATGGAGCTGTGTATGACCAATTTTATCCTGCTTCTTTCATATCCGTATATAAGACTACAGTATACTGTGCATCTTAATGTTACCTGATGTGTCTATTGGGGATATTATCTATCGTTGTTTCCTTATTATAATAGTGCAGACCCAAATGTAAGGGAGAGGTTTAAAATGGTGTTTATATAACCCCCCACACTTTTCTCTAGCTTAAGAATTTAGAAGGTGAGATTTCTAAACCCTTAAATAATATTCTGCTATACATACATTATGGCTGGATATCTGAACTGTATGTGTCCCAAAAATACTCTTACAGCCAGCATGAGGAAAAAAAAGTCTTCCATGGACCACTGAGGTGTTAAGGAACTCATTATTTTACTAAAATTTCTGTTACCTTCCCTCATTAACCAAAGGCTCATCTTTTAACATCATCTCTACATAATGCTGTGTTGGATTTACATTTCTTTTTTCTTTTCTAATTTTTTATCTGTCTTGTGGTATCAATGAACTACGAAGACACATGATTACTAAATTTCCCTGGGGAAATCCAAGCATTTGAATGTGTTTACCTGCAAACTTCAACATGGGAATAAGATCCACTTCTTTAATAAGTAAGATAATTAACCATTTCAATCTCTTAAATAAGGAGACAGTTACATCATCTTCCTTGCTTGTCAGTAACCTTCTAAAACCTTGCCTAGTTCATTCCCAAACAACTACGTTCATTACAAGAAGTGTTGTCCATCTCAAGACCTTTCCAAAGAAGGAAGTCATTTCAAAACACACCACTATTCAGATCTGGCATAAAAATACATATATCTTGTAAATGGCTAATAATGATTGTTGTACTTTTCAGTTACTCATAACTATTCTTAATGCCTTGAAGGAAATTATCAAATGGAGCAAGCTGCTGGTTTTATCAGCAGGAGGCAGTGTAATATGTGCTAGCAGTAGATTTGCAATAGATTAGGAAAACTGAAGGGTTATGAATATGTTTTCACATCCACCAAAATTCAGCCATAGCAGAAACATATGCATTATTTTCTTCATCACATTTTAAGACTCTTATAAGCTACAATAATTCATTCAGAGACCAGAGCTATTACCCCTAGGGAATGCATGTGTTTCATGCTACGTGCTTTTGACATTTTTTAGTTTTGGCACATAGTATCTGCTAATCATCTAGCTTCCTTTGAGAAAGAGAAAGAAGATTTTCCAGGAGCTTCATTCCATCCTAAGACATATGTCACAAAGTCAAAGAAAGGGACATAACTGCTAGACAATTAATAATCTTCAGCTAGATAATCTCATTAAGCAGCCTAGAGAAGCACACTTCCAACTTCATTCAGAAAATAAGAAATGACTACAAAAAAAGTCAAATTATAACATGTATTGATTTTGTATTAGCCTAACTACATCAGTTAGTTTAAAGGTATCAGACTTTATGGAGATATCAAAGTAAATGGAGAATATTTAGCAATTTGGCTGAAGTTATATGGTGAAGAAAATGTACAGGGATATAGTTTTGTAGTTCTTTGCTTTAATCCTTACTCCCTAACAGCTGTTGCTTTAATTGTGGACTAATTTTTTTTTTTTTTTTTTAAACTCACTTTCACCCTTATGCTGCTAATTCTGTTTTTCCTGAAGACTATTTCTGCTCTTACTAAAGTTAATTAGAGGAACTATTTACACTGGTAACAGATGAGTTAGGCCAGTTGAAAATATGCAAACATGGAATGAATCATGTTTAAGTAAGATAGTTCATAGTTTCCAGCTTCTTTTGCCACAATTACCTTGGTTATTGTTACTCATCCTATCCTTTTCTAATTATGAGATTTGAACTACAACATCAAAGGGTTCTTAGTAAGCATATTCTTATCTGATGCTAGATTCATACAAAAAGAGTTGAGAACTCTATTGTTTGGCTTTAGACAGGTTAAAGCATAGAATACCTTATGAATGCTTAAAAAACCCATGAGGTTAGGAAACAACCTGAAACAGCATGTTATTATTTTGTTCAGATAGTTACATGCTCTTGTCTGAGAGTAATCATAGGGATATGGGAGTAGGAAGGAACTGTTATTTGTCAAAAAAGGTACGGGAAATTACGGTCCCTCAAGGCTATTTGTGAAGTTGCTGATGTGAAAAAAAGATGTTCAGACTGGAAAATTAGCAAGAAAGAGCCTACTTAGCAAAATATCCTCCCAATATTTATCTAGAATATATTTTAACTAAATTAGCACATAGCAACTTTCTTATTAATTATAAATTAAATTCTTATTTGGCTACTTAATTTAATATCCAGCTACAATATTCTTGGTAAATCCCTACTGGGGGTGGGGTGGGGGAGAGATAAAAGGAAACTCTCTAAAACTTGGGAACAAATGTTTTAAAAGAACATGGATTTTATAATTCATTAAATTAGGCTCTCCTTCAGAGATACATACCCTGAATATATTTCTGCACCAAAGACAAGGACTTCTGTTGTGACTGAGAAGAGTAGCTACTGCTGTTTTAAGTAGCATCTGGAATTGTCTAGAACTGTTTATTTAGGTCATTCTAACTTGTTAAGAAAATGCTATTTCTGTATTCTTATTTTCATGAACAGCATGCTGAAACACATCTTGCCTTCTCTACTTCAATATCAACTAAAGGAAACAGCTGGAAGAGCTGTTTTGCAGTTTTCAGTTTAAGTACCATGCACTGAAACTTAGAGTTATTAAGCAACTTGTATTTGCTAAATTGAGACATCCCTGTATACTCACATCATTCATCAACTCAGTCTACCCTCTACCAGAACAACTATATGACAAATTACTAACTTCTCCTCTCTTTGGAAATGTTTTCAAGCTAATAAAACCCCCCATTCTATTGAATTCTCTGAAGAAACTTTAAGACCATAGATATACGACATTTTTCTGAATTCTTTTATCTCATATGGTTACCTGTGTTAATGCAATTCACTTAAAAAAGGGAAAAATATGCTTAAAGTGTGCAGACCAGCTGTCTGCTCTTGTTGATATAATCAGAGGTGAACAGGGAACAATTCATCTCACCCTATGTAGACATTTAGAGGAGTTGCTATTCTAAATGCTGTAAAGTGTTATTAGCACCTACATGGAATCTGGAGATTTGACAAGACAAGTGTGCCATCTTGTATTGGCAGCTAGAAGTAACTGAATCCCACTCTTTTATATTTAGTCATTTAAATCACCCCGTGAGCTCCACTAGATATATAACTAGATAACTGATTCAGCTCTGCAATAACTAATAATCTGGTTATATAACTGGGTAACTGATTATAGGAACCTTGGCAGCTTGTGTTCCTGTTGAGAGCAGATACATTATAAACATCCATGTGGGATCCAGCTCACAGATTAAGATACCTACATTTCAATACCTACCTGTGGACCTTCACTATGTGGCTAGGGAGCCAACTGTTACTCACTGTTGTGGCTACCTCTAGCAAGGCAGACATAGACACAGAGACTGTCTTCTTTTGAAGAAACTTAAAATTAAAATAGTAGCCATGTTCTCCGTATCCTACATCTAACTCATTGCCAGCTGAATTTGGAATTACATGAAAAGTCACAAAATTCTAAGACCAAGTTAATAACATTTATCATTATGCATAGTAATTTCATAGGGATTTTTAGATCTTTCTGTTCAGACCAGAACGTTCTAAAATAGCACAACAGTATCTTCAGAATTTCTTCAGACCAAAATACTATAACTGCTTTGTTCAAGAGCAGGATGCTAACATCTCTTAGTAACTGTTGTATTGAACTTTAGGTAGTTAAAAGAACTACTGCTTTCACTTACTCTTCTGCATTTTAATAGATGTTCTGAGTTCTTTCAGAAGCACAGACATCACCCACCCATTTTTTCTACAAATGTGTAATGGGGAAAGAGGGAATAAGAGGAAAGCTGGTGCACTTCTACCTGATTATCTCTGTGTTCACCTCTCAAAGCTCAAAGGAGATGCAAAATACATCCTACAGCATAGTGCCTGGGCCTAACTTCTTAGGACAGAGTTATTGTCAACATTATGCTGCTTAGTATAAATACAAAAAAAAAAAAAGGAGTTTCTTAGAGGTCAAATAGCATGTCAAAGAATCCCCATGGATCCCCAGGTTAACTTACTTTTTTAATCTACTGAAAGTGCATTGTCCATTCTTTTTTTAGTGTTGAAGAATCAGAACAAACATGAGAAACTTAAAATGAGATTTTTCTGAAACAAGTTGTCTAGCTGATATATGATCTCAATTTATTCTTAAGAAATGTTTTCAGCTGTGATATCCATGCTACATATAAAGTGGTAATTAAAAGAAATTTATGTTGGATCTCACTAGGCAGAACTTAGTAAAGAACAAGAAAATTATGCTTCAGTCCTTCCCCAAAGAATTAAAATTGCCTCAATAGTATAAGTTGTTTATGATGTAATCAAGACAGAATCTTAGCTAAATGAGCCTAGACAGAATTTCTGAAACATGAAAAACCCTATTCCTAGGTTTTTACTGAAGAAATTAAATACTAGCAAATCCTGAAAGAAAAGTTATATGGGAAATAAAGTAACAAAAATATCAGTTGGAGATGGTATATGCATACAACTGTGTTTACCTATGTACTGAGTGTCACAGTGTACAGGCTGTACATTTAGGAAATTAAAATATGAAGTCAGAATCTTTATGCATGCCTGCAACAAGCCCAAGTCTTCAGTTTTCCTCTGTCACCGAAAAACCGCAGGGTTTTTTCCATTTCTTTTCTAACTTGCTTTAAAGAATTAAGGCATCTTTGACAATTATGGAGGTTTTCTTTAGTGATTGCTTATAGAATAAAATTTTAGAGTTTTGTGGAATTCACTGCCATAAATAGATTTCTAAGGTTTTTGTCTGGGATCATTTACAAATGGTTCTGGATGACTGAGATTGAATATATTAAGGATTAAAAAAAAAAATGTTATGAAAAAGAACCAGTTTAATGCTGTCATCATTTAGTGCACCAGTATATAGACATCTTATCCTTGAACTATGCATGAAAAATGATAAGTTCAAACTCTTATATATAGAGAAAAATTGAAAATAAACAAGAAAATATTATAGAGTCTAATAAAGATGTAAAATAAAAAAGAATAAGTGCAACAGAATTCTTCATTCTGATGCAAGATTTATTGAATATCAAGCAAAAATGTAAGCTGAATATTTTGGAGTAGCTTAACTGAGTTTAACATCAATTGATTTTAAATTTATAGAACTGAGACATGTATTGCATGTATTAGAAAAGTAATTAAGGAAGATAATTGTTTAAAATTAAAAAATACATTTTAGAATAAAATACTGAAATGTCAAATAATTATTAAAGCATTTGAAAAAAAAATCTGTTACTAGCTCAACTTTTAAGAAAATTTAATGTGCCAGCAATAATCCAGAAATAAAGATATTATGTGAGAGAAAGGAATTCTCAGCAATATTTCTACTTACACTGAAATCTAAGAGTGAGGAACAGAAAACGTTTTTTTTCTAATTCTCTCACTGAAGGAATCAGGATCTCCTATAGCATGGGGTTTTTTTTGTTCTATTTTGTTTTGTTGTGGTTTGGTTTGTTGTTGATGATTTTTTCCTCAGAAAACAGATCTAAAGTCAGGCCATTTATTTTTCTACCTATTTCATATCTAGTGTCATTTCAGCACAGTATGTTCATTTTATCTGATGCTGAACTGTTCTGTCATGTTTCATTCATTCAAGATTGGAAGTAATCAGGGAGTAGACCAAAGAAATGTTTTTTGTTACAATGATTTGTTTTTGTAAATGACTTTGAGAAATGTCACTTGCAATAATAATGGAATAAGTCAAATGGAAGAGCAAAAGCGTGGCAGTTCGGGAAAACATACACAGACCCGGTGAAAAGGGAAAATCAAAAACCAGTATATGGCACGGTGACATATATCACGGTCTGTGGTGGTGTTTGTTGTTCCTTTCCAATACAGAATGTCCACTGATGTTTGGACCTCAAAGGATAAATAGTTGAAAATATTTTATCTAAGAACAGGCTCACAAGCAAATTCTCCAGTGATAATGACAAATATGTCCTGATTTCCCACAGGCAACAGTGCCTTACTTTTCAGAGTATTTGAAAGGAAAAGATACAGAAAACAATGAGGACTGTGTCTGTGCTACACAAATGAATAGTTTAAGGAAGTCGTACACTATTTCTGAAAATTACACTGAGAAAAGAATGCATATTTATTTCCTGCTTTATAACACAAAATGTTTTCCACAACACAATTAAATTGTAGTCAATTCCCAAATCATAGCAAATTTCTGAAAGGACAGTCTTAAAAAAAGCCCCCCAAAAACTCACCAAAAAAATTCTATGTATCTTTCCGTGTATATACAGATACAAACACACACATTTATTTTAAAGGAAACCAAAGGAAGGCAACTATTTTGGGTTTCTGTGGCGGGGTTTTGGTATCGGAGGAGGGTCCACAGGGCCGGCTCCTGTGAGAAGCTGCTGGAAGCTTCCCCAGCTCCAAGCCGGACCCG
>NW_010973148.1:1225006-1337423 GCF_000737465.1 Haliaeetus leucocephalus
CCGCTGGGAGAGCGGAGTTCAGAGGGGAAACCTGCGGTGAGTGGGGGATTGGGATGGGAGAGGAACCCCTCTGTGGGTACCGAGGTCAGGGAGGAAGGAGGAGGAGGAGGGGATGCCCCCGCAGCCCGCGGTGAGGCGGGAGGCTGTCCCCCCCAGCCCAGGGAGGGGAGCGGGGAGCAGAGGCCCCCCCAAGATGGCCGCCACTCTGTGGGGAAGCCTGCGCTGTAGCAGGCTGGGACTGAAGGACTGCAGCCTGTGGGAGAGACCCGCGCTGGAGCAGTTTGTGAGGAACTGCAGCCTGTGGGAAGGACTCACCTTGGAGAAGTTGGTGGAGGAAGAGTGTGTGGAGTCCTCCTCCCCTGAGGAGGAAGGAGCGGCAGAGACAAGGTGTGGCGAGCTGACCCCAACCCCCATTGCCGGGGGGAGGAGGGAGAGAGAACCGGGAGCAGGGCTGAGCAGGGCAGGAGGGAGGGATGGGGGGAAGGAGTTCTCAGGTTGGGTTTTACTTCTCAGTATCCTTGTTTTGGTTTGATTGGTAGTAAGTTAAATTGATTTTGTTTCTTCCCCAGGTTGAGCCTGTCTTTTGCCCGTGCCCATAATTGGTGAGTGATCCCTCCCTGTCCTTGTCTCAACCCATGAGCGTTTCTTTATATTTTCTCCTCATCCTGCCGGGGAGGTGGGGCGGAGGGGTGAGGAGTGAGCGAGTGGCTTCGTGGTGCTTTTTTGCTGGCTGGGCTTAAACCACAACACCAATGTGGAGCATCATCTAATTCTTTGACATAAAATCCATGTATTGTGTCCTCGCTTCATATTTTCCAAAGTGTAGACCATTCTTTAGCAGTTCTTCCATGCACCCAGTTTTCCTTGGAGAAGTCCTGCTGATTAAATTCTCCCATGAATAATGGATCTGATGAAGAGCCTTTACATTAATATTGAAAGTAGAGCTACAGTTGGTTTGCATTCACCAGCTCAGTTCACTTTCAATGGCAAACTAAAATTGCCTGTTACATGAATAATGATGACAAGTGAGCCTGAGAGCTCAGCCAGCTCAACCACTGAAGTCTCTTACATATATGAAATGCTTTTTTATTTCCATAAATCAAAATCATATATGTTTATGAAAATCTTTTTTTTTTTTTTTAACTTAAGTATAAATCAGTATTAGCTATATTGAAACCATTTGCACTACAACAGTCTGGAAGCTTTGAAATGACCTTTCCAATCATAGGAAAGCTACTGACTGTTTGGTGCAGGCCATCTGACAGCAAGGTAACCCATTATTTTTATTTAGCATTTCCTGACTTCAACTCAGATCTTACTAAAACATTGTAGTTATTTGAAGTATTCACTATTTTTCTTCTGAGAAAAAAAGTAAAAGCCTATAGCTCTGTTTAAGCCCTTCCCAATTAGAATCATATGATCATATAACAAGGGAACTCTGGAAGATATCTAGTCCAACCTTCTGCACAAACCTTAAAATACTAGAAGAACTTGCTCAGGGCCCTGTCTAGTTAAGCACTGAATTTCTCCAATGAGAGAGATTCCATGGCCTTTCTGGGCAGCCTGTTCCAATTGCTAATCACTGCTTCATAATCCATATTTTGCTTACATCCTGTCAGAATTTCCCTTCATGTGACCTGTGGCTATTGCCCATCATCCTTTTGGCACCCAGGGCCACCTGCAGCTTGGCATCTGAATCTTTATTATTTCCGGCCCCTGTTAAATAGTTGTAGAAAGCAATCTCCCTTTAGTCTTCCCTTCTCAAAGCAGAGCAAGCCCAGTTCTCTGGCCTTCTCTGTCATCGTACACAGCAAGAGCTTCCACCCTGTAAGCGTCTTGGTGGGCCTCTGCTGGATTTACTCCAGTTTGTCAACGTCTCTCTTGTATTAGGAGAGCAAAGCTGTAGACAATACTTGACATTTGGCATCACCAATGCTGAGTCATCACTTCCCTCAACATGCCAGCTACAGTTTTGCTAATTTATACAGCCCAGAGTGTAGTTTGCTTTCACCACATTGGCACACTGCTGATTCACATTCACCAGGACCACAAGTCACTTTCTGAAGAGCAGTGTCACTGTCATACCCCAGCCTGTACTGTTCCAGGAGTTCATCCCAGGTGCAGGACTTCTTATCAGGCTTTTTCCAGTGTGTTTGTTCTCTTCTACAACATTCAGTAGCTATCTCCAGCTTAGATACTGGTACCAGTTCTCTCAAGCCAGAGAGAGAGAGACAATCTTGGATTCTGAGTGGAGACCTTCAAATATTCTAACTAAAATCTTTTTTTTCCTGGTGATCCTTTTCAGCAGGATCTTCTACTGGTGGCAGATCTTTGCTTTGTATGGTTGTTTGCTCTACTGCCAGTTCTGAGTATTTGAGTAAAGGTAGTATAAGGATCGCTTCAATATCCCTTTGACAAGAAGTAGTTTTCTTAATTTACTACTCTACTGTGTTTGTCATCTGATGCCATTTTCCGAACTGGGACACTGATGTCTATAATAAACATGATGATGCAATTCTGATTAGAAAAACCAGGCCTTAGACTGGAGAGAAATTCTCATTCCATTCTCTCTTTTCCAAGCATCAAACTGCCAGGTCATTTGAGAATTATTCAGACAGAAATGTTCAAACGAAGTTCATACAGGAACTTGTATTTCTTAATTCAGCCTCGTCTTTACTCCAGTTACGAATCTTTCCAATGAGTTTCATGTTTGTTACCTATTTTGTTATCTGAAAGAGGCTCTCCCATCTAATTAAACCGAGCACCTGCCTGGTGTCTCTTCACCTTCCATCCATTACCCAGAAATTTTGGGTTCTGGAGGTTTTGCTTCTATGTTTCCTTTCAGTTGGAATTACTGTAAATTTGGAATATTCCTAACTGCTTGGTGACTTTTGCAAAGTGTGATGGAAAGCATACTTTTTTTACCAGATGCCTGGAGGGTTGTCTTAGCCCAGGAATACATACCGAGGAGGCTTGACACTGTCTCATGTGGCTTATAATTTCTTTTATATGATTTCTCCTACCTAACTCTGTCTTAGAGGCATGTGGCCAATTAGAATTTCAAAGACTATTAGAATACAGGGGAAAGGAATTTATATTCTCTTATGCTTTTTCACTCTTTGTTATCCTATTTCATTAATCAGGTAGAAAGAAAAGAATAATAACAAAGAACCTTTGGTAGTAAGGGTTATGCTTTTAGAACATAAAAAAAAGGAGTTTGTATCCATAACCTGAGTGCTTTACTTCCATAAGTGTTCTTGAAAGCAAGAGTTTCATGGGGCTTTAAAGCTGGAATTGCTTTATAAGCCAGCCTGACTACTTCCACCAAGTTCAATATCTTCTGCTTCATGTTTAGAATATACACCCACTTTGTTTTAAATGCACTTTATTTTAAATTTAAATGTTTTAATTGATTTGTGTCCTTTGGTATTCTACATTTTTAATCCTTTTCAAAATATCAAGGAGATGTAAAGGATATGATTCAGTTGCCTGAACATACATGCCACTTCAGACAGACAAGGATATCCAAACCAAAAGCGTGCAGTCCTCACAAGATACTCACAAGAGACCTCAGAAGGAACCTGCACGTTGCAGAGCAGCAGATGGGATGCACTAAGTGGTCGCAGAGAACACTGGATGTATGGCCCACAGCCAGACTACAAGGGATTGGGACTCCCATTTAAGATACCTTTAGTGATGCTGGAATTTACAGGTAAGCTTGATATCTATTTTTCTTTATTATCAGTTACAGCCTAACAAACACTGCTCCTGCAGTCTCGAGAGCACTTCATGCCATCTTAAGGCTCCTTTCCTTCCCAATCAGAGAACCTTAAATGTCAGTGCAAGAAGGTGTTATTTCCTGGAGGTTGACCCTCTACCGACCCACACTCAAAACACAGTTAGAGTCTTGAATGCATGATCTGCTGAGTGCTTGGCAAGACCAAGAAACACCAGGGCACACATGGACTCTTCAACAGAAGGATCCAAACTCAGATTCAGCTCTCTCTGCTTTTCCTCTCACCTAGAGGGTGAGATGGGAACACTGAGGTGGAAGGCTACCCTTCCTGCAGGTGTTAAGGGCTCACAACCCTGGGATTTATTACTTATGGACTATATCCATATCAAATGCATTGCATTTATGGCAATTGATCCATAGCACTTACTGCAAATACCGAGTTAAGAAACAACTTTTACAACATTCCAAAAGTACGATCTTTATTAGCTGGTACATCACATAAAGAAATGCCTAAAATGACCATAGTTAGCCAATAGGAAACACCAAAGGGAAAGGGGAGCCCAAATTTGTCTTGAATTTAGTTTTCTACTCCAGTCCTGAAGTAGGCATATTTGGGAAGCTGAAACTTACTCAGCTAGTTAAATAACTAAAGCTTCCATAAATACCTAACAATTTAAATGGATTGTTCATTCTTTCCCTTTAAAACACAGCTATAAAAGAAAAAAAAGTGCTGCTGTTTAACTTTTATCTAATAATTAAGCTGTCACAACATTTACTCTGGGAATGGAAGACCTGTATTCAACAAATACCTTCTCCTGGGAATTTTTATATACATATTTTTGATGTGAGAGACAAAATGAGCACTCAAAACAATAGAAACATTATAAAAGAATTATAATATTATAGGCAGAAATTCAGATCCCCATGAACTCCCAGGTCATGAATAATTGAACAGGATTTGTTTTAAGGGATTGCTAACTTGGATTTAAATTACACTTCAGACCTCTGAACATCTCTGTAGGCTTCAACCTTTTTTCTCTAGAACGAGAAAAAAATGTCAGAATTTATCTATGCAGAACCATCCTTTCTGAAAGCCATTTCTGGATACAAGTTCAGGATTTATAAACCCTAAAGCTTTGTTTCTTGTTTAATGTCTCCTGCCCATGAATTTCTTCAGTCCATTGACATACATGGAGAATACAAGAAGCTCCATGGCTTTCCCATTCAAGTATCTATAATTTCAGTTCCCACTTTTGCAGTTCCACTGTCCATCATTTTTCAGTTGTGTTTATACTTTTTTTTTATTGCAGAAGAGTACAATTCTTACTCCTTTCCAAGCAAAACTTGAATAGAGTGTAATCATGTGTTGCACATAAAAGCTCATGTTCAAATGCTTTCCATGACACCCAAAAAATAAGTGTCTTTTAGTTCTCCCTTGCATTCTCATCTGTATCTCATCACTGAATTTAAATGGGAGTATTTTAATTAAATAGAAATATTTGTTGTTAGTATGAATATGCATCAGCAACTTTGGAAATTGAAAAATTGTTGGTATTGAAGACTAGCATAGATGTATTTATCATATGGAAAAGAACCACTTTAATAACTGACTTGTTATGAGAATAAGCACAGATATGCAAACAGAAATCCTAACATTGAGAAGAAGTGTTACCATTACTTGTTCCCATATTTGGGAAAGTTTATGTTAAACTGGATAACAATAGGGAAAATTCATTTGCTTTCTGTCATTAACAGAGAGATTTTATGAACTGATAGACCATTCTTTAGCTTCTATTTGGTACTTAACAAAGGTCTGTTACAATTATTATCAGGGGACTACAAAAACAAATAATCCTAAATTTGTTTTTTTTGCATAGATAGAGTATTTTTTTAATAATTAAATTATATATTTAACCTGTTTTTTTTTCTCAAAGCCAGAATTCAGCTTTGTTTAGCGGAAAGATTAACATTTCCATTAACTACTACTCCTGTTTCATTCAGAATTTAGAATTCTAATTGCATTTTAGAAACATTGAAATCTGATATTATTACAGATATTATTAGAGTTTAAGTATGTGTTATGTTAAATTAGTTTTACCTTTATGAGGTAAACAGGTGTTTGTAATTAAGCATTTGCTTCACAATTGCCTCATGATTTGCTTTCATATCAGGAATTTACAAGGTGTAGTCATAAAAAGGTGATGAATTGAAATAAGGAAGTAATTATGGAGTGTCTGAACCAGCGCTTCCCTGGATGTCAGTGTGAAGGACACCTCTACCTACCTTAGTTCTTCTTAAAATTTTTTGCTCACACCACTGTTTACATTCCAATATACTGAGTTACACTGTCACTACCTTAATGGAGGTTTACCTGCATTTCTTCGTCCACTTTGGTTTTAAACCACTCAATTATTTTTCTTTAATTTCCCCTGGGAAGCCATTGCACAGCCTAATAGATCGAGTGTTAGCAAATGTTTCCTCATTCAGTCTTAATTTTACTTTCTCATTTTGTCTGATTACACTCAATTATACTTCCATATATCAACTTTAACAACTCTACTCGTTTCTTGTTTACAACCCATGAATAAGTTGAAATAGCTTCATAAATTCTGTTTCATTGGTCATCATTTAGCTGGAGTACATATTGTAAAATCTTTTCTTAATTTTGTTTCTTAAATCACTGAAACAGTTAAATTCTTTTTTTTTTTGGTGGTGGCCTTTTTAACTCTTAAAATGGGTTTAAAGAGAGTCAAATGCTCAGAATATAAAAAATCGAAGTTCCGTTTTTTTTAATTTCAAAAATTTCTGATTAAAAAAACACCTCCTCTGAAGAAATAATTTAATGTGTTATATTCTACTGGCCTTTCTGATCACATATCTAAGCTTTCTTGATTATTTGTATACAGTGTCAGAAAATGCATTTCTTAACATTTGCCTACAGTAATTTATGCTTAGCTGCTTGTCTATCTTCCTCTTGAGATGATCATAGCAGCTTAATGTGGTCCAGAGCTTTAATTAAAAAAAAAAAAAATTTACTCAAGAATTACCTTACTTTGTGGAAAGACCTATACAAATCTAATTAATCTGAAAAATTACATCAAAATTAATTTTTAGATAACTTTAAAACTGATCATGTTAAGGCAATTGAAGTATTTACATTCTTCAGAATATGCTTTAAATTTCCTCTTCGTCAAAGACGTGTTATTATACAGACAGAAGGGTATTTGATTTCCTCTGCTTATTTTCAGTCTTACCACGTGCCGCCCCCTTCTCTGTGGTATCCTCAAGTGAGTATTACAAACACATAGACTGGCTTTAGGACATAACTGAGGTTGTCATGACCTTCTCGTTGTGTCAGAGGAGGAAACACTTCAAGCAAACATGTGCTCTTTCACTGACTGAATGAACCTTCCATTTCACAACATCACACACCAGTTACTAAAGTGGGTGAAACTCCAGGCTCAGGCGAGGCAGATGTGGAAGGTGTGGAAGGATTTTCATCAGGGAACCCAGAGATTCTCCAGCAGGTAAAGCCACCCCAGAGCAGGTGGACAGCAAGGTGCTCTCAAGCAGCAAGGTCCTGTTGGAAGCTGGTACTATCTGAGATGCTGCAGTGTCAGAAGATCCTCGGAATATCATCTGTGACGTGAGACATGGGAAATGCAAGCCACTTCTAAGTGGCATCTGAAGATCAACCTGCATAATGCAGGGTATTTCACATGGCACTAGGCATCTAAGCATAGTCAACCAAATAGATCCTCCATTCTACAATGAGGACCTACATACATAGCTGACACGTAGGTATCTATATTGCAGATGTCTGAACGTACCTGTCTTAACCAGAAGTTGACTCTCATTCAAGGGGAACAATTCAGTTACCTAAAAATAGGGGCCTCTGTTTTAACTGTTTTAGTTTCACAGCCTTGTCTCCAGCTCCTGATCCAAAGCAATGCAGATGTAGGATCACATCTGCCAGCACAGTGCGGCTGCTTGAATAACTCAGGCTGCGTTAAAAGGCAGAGATGCCTGTGCATAGAAATGAATTGAAGCCTAGGTATCCTGGTTAGTCAGTGGAGAGTAGCAGTAACCTGAGCTAGTCAATGGAAAGAAACAAATTCCTTGAAGGCACATTTCATATCTGTTTCAGGTTATGACACCTGGATGAAATTAATTATGTGCTAGAAGGACCCATTTCTCTGCTTTTAACTATGAAGGTGTTCTAAATGACCAGATTAACTATACATATGTCACAGTGTAGATGTCTCTATTTTTCACAGGAATTCCAAGTGTCTCTACATGATAGATTGCAGGAATAGGTAAACTTGCGCTTCAAGCTGTTCATTAGCCACTTGAAATCTCTAAATTGAATACTCAGTAAGCACAATCTAATAAAGCCCTTGAAAGTTAAGACATATTAGTTAAGTTTTAGTGACATATTAACACTCAGCTTCTGTTAGAGAACTGCCAGGTGTACAGCCAATTCAGAGACTTAAGCACTCATCAAACTTAAATCTAATGCAAATTTAATGCAAACCTGTATTGTTAATTCAAGTAAGTCTAAGACAGCTCTAATGCTTTTGCTGTTGTGTAAAAACATGCACAAAGTTACAAAAATAGTTACTGCCCAGATTTATGGGTGAAATTTGATTGCTTAATCATAAATAACTTGTATCATTTGAGCTAGGAGCCATGAGATCTGCTTGGGTTAAAAGACAAGGCATGGGAGGCCTGCTTAGTCTTGCCTCCTGTACCAGTTCCTGGAGGTCAGGTGATGTGCTCAAAGGAGTTTTCTCAAGAAACACTAGTTGCTGATGTTCAGGCTACTGGTTTATGTGTCTAAGCCCTCAAGAGTTATGTCTGCTGCATATAAGTTCTAGCAGAGTAATCCATTCCTTTGTGCATGTATGAAATGAAGCTGTCATAGCTATGTATGTTAAGTGAGAACATATACGGTTTAGATAATTCAATGTTCACTGGAGTCTTTTCTTAAATGGCTATGAATTCCAATCTTGTCTGTGTAACCTGTGGCTGAAAACTATCATTATGATTAGGTAAACAAAAGTAAATAGTAGGGAATAGTATAATAAAAAAGACCAAAAAAAAAAAAAAGAAAGAAAAAAAAAAGAGCATTTGAGAACAATTAGTTATTCAGCAAAATATTCATGTATATCTTGTAAAGGCAAATTTTAAGGCTGGTGAACAATTAGTACAGTACTAGCTGTAATGTTATTTTTAGTAAAAGAGAAAAAAAAAGACATGACACTGATGTGAAGCACTATATTACGAAATTGGCATGCTTCAAGCTATCAAGGGAACTCTTAAAGTAAACATTCTGATTTAATTACATTATTAGCTATGATATTCCAGGCATTTATATGAATGTAATACAGGATCTAAAGGAAATCAGAATCATTCTGGAGCAACAATTAGAGGCTAGACAGGATATCTTGCATCCAAAATGGCAGTTCATATCTCTGTTTAGGAGTCTGAATCCTATTCTTCAGGCAGAATTTGGGTCAAGGTTAAGATACAGATTTAGGTGTAAATGAGGCAATTGTATGAACCTTAGTGAGAGTGTAAATTCAACTATAAATGTGAATAATATGAATAAACTATAAATTAAGCTGCCATTACACTCTTAACAACTAGGTCTTGATTTAGTTATCTGAACACAAGCATGCTGTACCTTTTAAGGTGTCATCTTCTGGTTTACAGGTGTAGTTCAAGAATGGCATAGATATTCTGTCGCATCTTACTTCTCTATCACATCTGCGAGATAATGCAGATGATGTTGTGGTACCTTGTGGTTACCTAAACTCCTTGTGATTATTTAAAAAATTATCACTCTCATCTCGATTTGGCTCTTTGGATAAGCAAGTCAAGCAATTACTCGCTTATACTGGAAACCAAATGTTCTCAGGGCACAGAAGCAACACTCTGCAGTCTTGGTGCAGTACCAGCAATCTAGTGGGATGGAAACTTTAGGGAAAATCTCAGTTAGATCCTACAGCTTGGGCTTGGAACTTGTCTTGCTAGCAATCTTAAGAAAGTTTGATTACTGCACTATAATGAGCCACTAGCAACATGCTCAGAGTTAAAATTTTAAAAGCCAGTCCTTAATGATATCTTTTCTCACCAGCAAAACAGATGATCCACTCTTGATAGGTAGCTGATCCCTCTGCAAAACTTCCTACCCCTCCTCCAAGCCATGGCAGAGCTAGATTCCTTTGACGTATTTTGCTTGTACCTAATTTGCTTGCTCATTTGTTCCTAGAAGTAGTTCAACCACTTTTCCCTGAGCTTTACTAAATTGAACCTAAGGAGATATCAAGCATGGAAAATCACATTCTGAATAATTAAATAGTAATACAATTCTATATGTAGCTGAAAACAATCTTCTAAAGTGAAGTCTTGTGTTGAAAGGACAGTCCTGCACCATTCTGACTGTAAAATTCTCTAAAGAGTATACAGATTTCATTTTCTATGGGTAGATTGCACAGAAAGTAGGACATTTTTTAGATTTACCACTTATCTGGATATCACATTTTCTATTAAACACATGTGTAATTATCACTTCCTAAACATAGCTGTTAACAGTAGAAGTTAAGGTTGATCAGCTGAGGGGTGGTAGAAAGTCAGTCCAAGTCATGCTAAGTATATCTGTAGAAGTCCCTTAAATACTTAAAATTTAGAGAAGATTGTATTATCAGTTGGACTATACTGAAGAATAAAATTACTGAAGCCTCTTGCGACACTTTTCCACTAAGAAAGTTATTATTTACTCAGTTCAACTATTGCATTATCCCAGAAGAAAAATAGTATTTCTCATAGGTTTTTCAGTAATTATTGAATTTATATTCTGAATCTAAGCCTCAAATTCTAACCATATAAACTGTAATTGCACTGAGAAGAGTATTACTAGCAGCCATGCGTGCAGGCTGTCTTGTCAAATAAAAAGCTATTTAGGGATTTTGTGGGACAAGATTTTTAGGAGTGTTTTATGACTAGAGCTCAAAAAAACACAACCCGGTAGCCAACAAGCAAACTGTATAATGTGAATAGCAACAAGTGCTGTCAAAGACAGCAGGACAGTTGGCAGATTTGCTATAGAATTAGTTTCTCAGCAAGGCTAAAGGAGGAGCAGAGGAGGAGAAATAATGTTGTCCTTACAAAAGCCAGGCAAAAGAAAACCCACATTGTATCCAAAAGTATAATCTTATTTCAGAAAATAAAAATATATTGTTATATTTATTTTCCTTTCTAGATGCCAGTCTGCATTCATTAAGATCTAGAAATAAAATTGTGCTCAGTCCAGCCAATTTGTTATAGCAACACTGTACTCTGAGCACTTGAAAATAAGTCTACCTCCAGACAACATAGATGGATAACGAGGTTTTAGATAGCTCACTGGACTTAGGGAACACATTTTCTTTTGCAGTTGCTCTGTGGACATGCTAACCTATGTAAGAAGCCTAAAAATAAGTTTACCTACTTATCTGCAACTTAAAAAAAAAATCAAACCTGTGAACTATAAGAAAAATGTGTAATTTGTAACTAAGCGGACATGTTTAGCAGCATATACACAACTATATTGTATCCTATATGGCATTTCTCAAATTGCGCCTGGATTTACTTTAGGAAAACTTACATAACATTGATGTGGCAGCCAGCTGTCATTCTGTTGTACTGTGCAGCAAGCATTGAACAAGCTAGTGTTGGTTACACACGTTATGCAAAGTGGCATCATCTTTAAGGGCAAATTTTTCAGTTTTTCATTTTCCCTGACAACACAATTAAGATCTCATGAGTCTTAACTAAATAGAAAGAAAGTGAAGCTATTCAAATTGTTGTGACTTTTGTAATTAAAAAAAAAAAAAAAGAAAGAAAGAACAAAAGAAAGGAAAAAAAGTGTTAAAACCCCCATATCTAGATATAGAGGTAAATCTAAGGTGAATGAGCTTCCAAAGATTAGCTCATATCTTCAGCAGGATAGAAGTTAAGCAGCAGTGAATGACTTCTTGAATGACCAGTTGGATTTTTTTTTTTCCCCACCTCTGTATTCTTTGCAGTACAATATATACTGGAATGCTTTGCACTATAATATGTACAGGAATGCTTTTTTTTTCCCACTTCCCCTTCCCCCAATTAGATTTACATCAACAGAGGAACATAATATCTTTCAATAGCTAATGATCAGCTCCATATAAGTTGCTTCCTACAAGGAAAGGAAAAAAAAAGGAGTAAAAAAATCTCATGACTAGTCAAGAACACAAGACTAAAATCCAACCAAACCCTCCTGTTAAGAATCTATTCTTTTTCAGTGTCAGTGCAAGGCAGGTCACATTTGTCAGTATCATTCCTGTAGTTGATCTGTGATGATAGTGGCATTATTCTTACATTGTTCAGATCATGTATATAAATAAAATCAAATAGGTTTAACATTTTTATTAGTTTCTGTAGTTTCGTCTGCAGCATGCTTAGTTATAGCTATTAGGAGGCCTTCACAGAAATATTTATAGAGAGTAAACAGGCTTCTTTAGCAATATTATATTATAATAACAAATGTGTGTATATAGTATTCAAAAAATATTTGTTTGGGCTGACATTTTCCATGTTTTGTATATCTATGCAAATGTTCCTTTTAAAAAAGTTTCAGTCAGACCATTTTGATTAATTCTAACAGGGTTCTGGGAAGACAGGTAGTTTTTCTAATGTGAAAACTTTGAACTGAGGTGACCTCTACAGCTGATTTACTACTGTTTCTTAAAATCTGTGTACTTATTTTGTAACTTTATTTCCTAATGTAAATTTACACATATGGTACACAGGATTTGGAAAACTTTTCAGACCTCCAAATTTTATCCGAAACTTCTAACCTTCTGTCTTGCTACACATGTTGTTACTTCCCACTTTTCTTTAGCATATCCTGATCAAACAGGGCAACAGGCAATGTAAATCTACCAGTACATAGAACCTTTATGTCTTTCCAAAATCCTGTGATGTTATGAGTCACAGTTGTACTGTAAATTGCCAAATATTCTTTTAATTTTTTTAACCTCTGTATACTTAAAAAAGAACTAGGAAACACTTGTTTTTCAATAGTTAATTATGTTCCACCAGTCCTACTTACATTCACTTTATTGTGAACTTTACATCAATGACAGTTGCAATCCTACAATATTGTTTTTCCTTCATTGATAAAATGCGCAAGATAAACTGATCTGGTTTATGTTGGTCCCTTTATGCTGTCTGCTGATTTTCTTTGAATTTTTCTACAATAACTATACCTTCAAGACACTGAAGTGCCCCTGCTGAATATTTGCAGATCTGATTGCTCCAATATTAGACAGAGAATACTTATTACAATTTTATTCCTTTCTACTGAGAGGAAAACAGCAGCGAGTTTTTCTGTTGTCACTCTTGAATTCTGTGATTTGTAAATTCAGGATTATAGATGAGTGAGGAAAATTAATTCATGTTCCACTTTCCACCAGATTTCGGTATTTCCACTGAGACTCTGAAAACGTAGTGTTATAAAACTAGTCTTACAAAATCTTTCAAACTCATAGAACCAGAATATGTCAAGTAAACTTAGATTTGTAATACATTTCTATCAGTTACTGATTTTACTTGACAGTTTTGCTGTTTTACTGAACTGTACTACGTTACTTTTACTGGTATTTTAATAATTACTAATAAATAATTAATGTAAACAAGTAATAATGATAAATGTGATTATAAATACTTCATGGAACAAAGGAAACAACTGCAGAAATGAAGCAAGAGACACTGAAATGGGAAATGTAATAATTTTAATTTTTTATCTACATAATGGGTGTTGGAGTTGTTTGGGTTTTTTTTCCTTGGTTTTCTTTTCATTTTACAGATGAACTATCATATCATTCAGATGGAATGTCATAATATTCAACTATGGGCTTGTAAAAGGTAGGATTTTAAAGGAAAATATCAAATGGGTTTTAACAAGGACCAGAAAATAAAAAATAAAGATGAGGCTATAGTGGAGTATCTAGCTACCCAGAAGGATGAATTCTTTTATTGGGTTCTTTTTTATATCTCTGAAGTGTGAACTAATCAAAGTTTACTTTGTGATGACAGTTGAAGGGTGTTATGACATATAAATATTGATGGTAAGAATCACCATAAATCTGGAATAACAATGTTAGCTATGTGTATGTCTGAATAATAAAAATAATCTTGCATATAAGAAGTCTTTATTCATCAAATAGGATAATTTCACAAATTTTGCCAAATATATTGCATCTGTATAAGTGTCATATTATTTAATTACAAAGTGCAGTCACCTCTGGGGAGACAAAAATTGTTTTGCAAACTGTGTAGTTCTCCACTGTCTTCCGAATCAAATCAGTATGATGCATCAGTTTTAGTGCATTGAGTAGTTAGAAAGAAAAATTATATCTCCTTTAGCTCTATTATGTTAAGAACATAATTTTAAATATAAGTTGTTCTCTCATGGATGATGAAAAGGAACACTTCTTCTGTCCCAGTGTATAAGAATTATGATTCTTTTTTTTTTTCCTGTACTGGTTTTGGCTGGGATAGAGTTAATTTTCTTCATAGTGATTTGTGACCAAAACAGTGTTGATAACACAGGGATGTTTTAGTTATTGCTGAGCAGTGCTTACATGGTGTCAAGGCCTTTTCTGCTTCTCACACTGCCCCACCAGCGAGCAGGCTGGGGTGCACAAGAAGCTGGAAGGGGACACAGCCAGGACAGCTGACCCCAACAGACCCAAGGGATATCCTAAACCATAGGACATCGTGCTCAGCTATAAAAGCTGGGGGAAGAAGGAGGAAGGGGGGGCAGAGTTCAGAGTGATGGCATTTGTCTTCCCAAGTAACTGCTACACATGATGGAGCCCTGCTTTCCTGGAGATGGGTGAATGCCTGCCTGCCAATGGGAAGCAGTGAATTAATTCCTCATTTTGCCTTGTTTGTGCATGCAGCTTTTGCTTTACCTATTAAACTGTCTTTATCTCAACCTGCAAGTTGTCTCGCTTTTACCCTTCCAATTCTCTTTCCCATCCCACTGCAGGGGAGTAAGCAAGTGGCTGTGTGGGGCTGAGCTGCTGGCCGGGGTTAAGCCACAACAGACCTTTTTGGTGCCCAGTGGGGGTCTTGATGGGTTCAAGATAACAATAAATTTGATTGGTGTGTGCTAGATGGAATTTATAGCTGTTGTAGCTGTTTAGCTACTAATTGGCAGGCTCTTGTGCTTGCCAGGGGGTTTACTTACCTTACTGTATATTAGATACATTTCCATCTTGGGATTACTCTCTTCTATGAATTCTGAATGCTTTGATAATCACATTTGTAAAGTTTCAGTTTAATTCATATGCCTATGTAGAGAAATCTGCAATGTTAGTCAGTCTAATCGCTCTTGTTGCGTTCTCAGTGGCATCATTTTAATTACTCTTATTATATCAGGGATATTCAAGATAAACATGATAATAGTCAGAAGACATTTTACAGTTTCTATCAGTGCAACACTCTGGAAGGAGTTAGAAAAAGTTTCCATTTCTGTTTGTCGATCAGGAACTGCCAAAACCTGAAATCCATTTCCTTAATGCTTGAGAAAAGGCAGGGTGCTGTTCAGCTTGTGACTATTGGTGCTGGGGAGGAGTAAGGTGTCTTATCCATGGATGCCTCATCTATACAGATGAGAACTACTACTGTTCTCAGCAGTTATGATGGCACTACTCATGGCTGCCACTAGAGGTACCAGCTCCTTCACCCAATCATTTTACCCGCAATTGCCGCAGTTGATGCTTAAGTAAACCAAGATCCAGTCAACGTTACAAGATTTTGAAAAGATGATTGTGTAGAACACTGTATATGATAGACAATTAAAGGTGTTGCATAAAAATTCTATTAACTGATTATAGTACACTTTATTACTGGTATAAAGAAAACACCATTCAGAGACAAAGTTGTAATCCAAATGAAATTACTAGTTCATTGTGACATAACCACAGAGAAGTAAGTCTGCTTCTCAAACATTTATTGAATCTATAAAGATTGTTATAGTTCAGTAAAGGACATGATATGTGCATTGCAGAGATTTTTTTAAAAGTTTTCTTTAAAATTGGCTTGTGTTAAGAGGTATGCAGCTTTATAGTTTGACACAGAATGCATCACTATCACCTGCTTTCAATGAGTTTTAAAAAGGAACAATGAACATAAACAGGAGACGAATAGCAGTGAGTGAAGCTTAAGCATCTTATTTATCATTAAGCAGCTTAAACAAGACTGCAATGAGTATTGTGTGACTATGGCTCAATTTTAAGTTGAAACCTTTGTCTGAATATAGAAGCATATATAAAGCATACTTATTCCAAGCATATTCAGAGCTATATTTATTTGTATTTTGAGAAATCCATCCTACGCCTCAAGTTTAACAGATGTTAGCTCAGCTAACTCAGGATTTTGGCAGATTCCATTGTATAAGTATTTAGCATCAGTGACTGAATTTATTATTCCATTATCATCTGTAAAGGAACAATGAATGATAGTGTCATAATTTCTGAGATATATAAAAGTTGGCACTGAAAAATGAATTGATGAATACTGCTTACCTCCCATAGTACTACAGATTTGTTTTCCAGATATTTCACAGTATCTATGTTGCATCTGACAGCTTCATGAGGAATGGATTTTTGCAGTGCTTCTGATACTCCTGTCCAGAACAACACCCCTGATTTTTTAGTGTCAAAAATTTCAAGGTCTTTCCAAAGGCAGAGTGTTTTAGATGTGGCTACAAATAATTTACCATATTCTCTCTGGAATCTATCTTTTCTATTCTCCATAAAACAGCTTAGACCATGCTGTGAGTTGTAAAGTTTAGCAGAAGAGTGAAGCGTTTGTTTGGGAAGATTTCCATGAATGGCAAAATGGCATCTGATACTAAGACAGAATTTATTTCTCTGATGTCAGTGGGGGTTCCTTTCAGCTCCTCAACTATTATTTTTCTCTGTAGGTCTTTGAAGGTTTCCACTCAAAATGTTAAAAAAAATACACTTGAAAAGTAAAGTATGTGGACAATGTTTTGGAGATGTAGACATTAAAAAGGCTGGTTTAAAGCACAACCCTTGTTTCAGATCTTGGTGTCAAGATATCTTTTGATATAAATGAGCTTTAATGACATTTCTTCATTAATTTCCATGGTCAGAGGTTAACAATGATTCTAAATGATATCACATCTGTTTTCTTGGGAATACTTCTAAGATCATGATTCAGATGAGCCATGACAATTAACACCTGAATATAGTAGAAATGTAGATGTTTCTTCTCTGATTGTGCCAACAAACTACCATATTTAGTTTTGGCTAATATTATACTCATCCATTTGACTGGTGGCCATTAAATGGAATGAAAAAGGGGTAAAAATTTAAGAACTATGTATTTAAAACGCTGTCTAACCAATTCTTTTGCTGGATGCCAGACACTTTGTAATTTTTTATTAATTAACTACAATTATTAAACTATATCCAGCTTGCTTACAGTATTTGCCCTTCATGAACCTGTTTTCCTATTACAATGGACTAGTTTGGGTCCTCAGATTCATGATATGTCTCTGAAAAATCTTTGAAATTTCTGGCATATAGATATCACAGGTGTTGGACAGAAATGTACCCCAACTAGAAAAAAAAGAACAAGACTTTTTCATATTAAAAAGGTTATTCTATAACTAGGGTTTTTTAACTATCCCTTCCAAACAAACTGAAAACAATTGCCCTCTAATTTATGATGCAAGTCAGAAACATTAACTTTTAATGACAACAGAAAACACTGATTTCTGCATCAGCAAAATGATAAGAATTGCCTAGATCAGAATTATATCCCATATGGTATACCATGAGTGGAAGGGCAAGGGTAGAAAAATACCATTATCTCAGAGCTAGTACATGAGAAGGCAACTGCAAATTGTGCTGAGAGGAGGGAAGACAAGAAACCAAATCATGTTCCTCAAAGATGCATTTCTTAATTAACCATTGATGATATTGGTGGAGATGAGGCAAAACTAGCAGGTATTGCTACTCCAGAAGCTCTAAGTGTCACATAGAAAATTCATGACACTAAGAATGTTAGTAATAGAATGATTAAACTGAGTAGAAGTACAAGATCAAGTATGTAAATATTAATAAGAAGAAATTTTGCTATAAAATAGGAAAACTTCAGCAGTCTTCAAAAAGGAAGCAGAAAACCCTAGGTCTGTTGATTACTGTTATGTAACTGTGAAACATCAATATGAAAAAAAGAATGCTAGGCTGCAACATCAAAATATTTTCAGTGTCAAACTGACGTGAGAAAGACAGTGGGGAAGAAGAATTAAACTAAACAACACTGTCACTAGAATTATAAATTGCTATAAACTGATCATGAGCATAGTTGAGAAAGAAACTAGTATTTTCCAGTTGTCAGAGTAGTTATATTGCAGAACAGCCTTCCTAGATGAAAGAGGATGAGGGGCAGCTAAATACTTTTGAGGTGAAATCTGATCCATTTCTGAAAAGGCAGTGATTGCCTATAATAGCGTATGACAATTCTCCATGCCCTTTCTTGTCATATTCCCACAACCCCCAAAGTGTTTTCTTTCTCTCAGTCTGAAATGTTTCAACCATTACATAATGCATGTTGAACTAATAAATACAATCCAATAAAATATTTTTTAACTTTTACAGAAACGCAATGATTTTTTAATTACCAGTATTTCATGAGTTTATAATTTCTCAGAAAAAAAAGTGTTCTGTGGGAAAAACTCTGAACATCTTTGTGAGAGGATTCCTCTCACATAATTTTAAATATTGTACTTTCTTTTACCGCCTCACAAAATCCGACAGATCAAAGCATCTCCAGAAACTGACTCTTTCCACCTATGCATGTCAAACAACAGTCTTGGAAAGAGAAAAAAATAACCTTCTTGAGGCATCCCTCTGTCTGCCTATAGACTGTAGAAGAACGGCAGTGAACCCTGTGAAGAGATTTATGCTTGTGCAAATAAAAATTATTTTTACAATATAATTTTTGTACCAGCTATCAAAATCTTAGTTATTGTTTCCATAAGTATGTAGCACAAACTAGGTACCTGTGTAGCAATTCAAGTCCCTAAAAGGGGACATGTAATAGCATTTAAGATGCCCTAAATTTTAGGAGAAATTTTAAGGGACTAGCAGCTAAAAGGTAGGACCCAGGGGAGACTTCTTTCTGGTACAGAAACTTTAGGCCAGATTAGACTGCAGGATCTGGAAAGCAGTACTAGATACCTAACTATGGGCAAATGAATCCTCCTTGATGGAGAACAATTCAACTAATTATACTCAAGTAGCTATTAGAGGGTGAGCTAAATAGATTTCTATTTATTCAAATGGATGTCTAGCTTACATGCAGACATCCAAAATGTAGGTATCTTTATCTGTGAGTGTTTTGGGTTTGTGTGGCCGGGGAGGTGTCCGCAGGGCCGGCTCCTGTGAGAAGCTGCTGGAAGCTTCCCCGGCTCCAAGCTGGACCCGCCTCTGGCCCAGGTCGAGCCCCTCAACAACGGTGGCAGCGCCATTGGGAGAACCTAGTTCAGCGGGGAAACCTGCGGTGAGTAGGGGATTGGGATGGGAGAAGAACCCCCTCTGTGGGTACCGAGGTCAGGGAGGAAGGCAGGAGGGGATCCCCCCGCAGCCTGTGGTGAGGCGGCAGGCTGTCCCCTGCCAGCCCATGGAAGGGAGCGGGGAGCGGACACCCCCCAAGATGGCCGCCACTCCATGGGAAAGCCCGCGCTGGAGCAGGCTGGGACTGAAGGACTGCAGCCCGTGGGAAGGACCCACACCAGGGGAGTTTGTGAGGAACTACAGCCTGTGGGAAGGACTCACCTTGGAGTGCGGAGGAGGGAGAGAGAACCGGGAGGGCGGTTGAGCCGGGCAGGAGGGAGGGATGGGGGGAAGGTGTTCTAAGATCTGATTTACTTCTCAGTATCCTTGTTTTGGTTTGATTGGTAGTAAGTTAAATTGATTTTGTTTCTTCCCCAAGTTGAGTCAGTTTTTTGCCCATGACCATGAGTGGTGAGTCATCCCTCCCTGTCCTTGTCTCGACCCACAAGTGTTTCTTTGTATTTTCTCCTCCTCATCCCACTGGGGCTGGGGGGGAGGAGTGAGCGAGTGGCTGCGTGGTGCTTTGTTACCGGCTGGGCTTAAACCAGTACAGTGAGACTGCCACTAACTTTCAGCTGATGTAAGATGAGCAAAATGAAAATCCCACTGAATGTTTGAGATCAAAATCTGGCAGACTGTTTTTGTTAACTACTATGCAGTTTCCAATTGTTTTTCTCTCCTTGCAGGTAAAACACAGGGCTGTCCTGGACAGAGCGGGCTCACTCTCACTGTCCTCATGCAAGCTTATTGCTGTTTATGATGCCTTATTGTATCCCACCTGATGTTCAGCTACCTCTCCAAAAGGGCCTTGGTTCGGTGCATGTCCTGGGTCACAGTCTCCATCCCTGCACAGGTGCTTAACTACAGGATCTCAAATGTTTTTAGGGGTCTGTATGTGGACAAATGAACAGACAGATCAAAATTCAACCCTAGAAGCCATGGGAATTCCAGTGTGTAAAGCAAGAAGAGATTCACCAGATAATATGAAATAGGAAGAAGTGGAATATTTTCTCACTTGTCTATGCAGCTGAATAGAACCATTTTTAATCCATTTTGCTGAGTATCGTTATTTATTAACAAAGTAATAAACCTACACTGAAACTGATCCTGTTGACAAGGTTTCTCTAACGTACACCTCATATGCTTTCTCCATATTTTCAATGGTTCAGCATCATTCCATGCTGGAAAAGTGATGCTGACTCTTGTGCTCTAGAGTATCTGCCTCTTTCTTACTACTAAAAATGAAAACATACAAATTCCTTTTTTAAGCCAGTATCAGACTAAATTTTACTCCAGATGCATCTAATTTCCGGTGTTTTTCTTCTTATTAATTAATAGAAAGAGTTAACTCTTGACTGCCTGCATAAGCCTCACAACTAGTTATACATCTTTCTGGTACAATATATTAAGCCCACTTCTACACAAAGTGGCTATCTTGAATACAATAATTTTTGTAGCCCTATAGTTTGTTTGGCTACACTTCATACACAGCCATATAGTCAGTGATAATTTATAGCTATTCTCTTTTGAATGTTCCTGAACACTTTAAATGCAAAAAATAAACTTGAAAAGCAGTAATTTTTCAATATAATTGCATGTGCACATTATGCATGTAAATGCCTCTTAGTATACTCTCTTCTTGGGGTTTTTTATTTAATATTAAACTAATTGTATTACGAATTTGTCACTGACATGTAAGTCAAAAGACTTTCTGAATGCTATAAAAGGCATACTAAATCATGAGATTTGACTGAATCAAAAAAATTATACAGGTGTCATAACATAATTGTTCTGTGGAACCATCTAGTGATTGAAAGATAAAAGAACAACTTTGCTAGCATCAAAGTTTTGAATATGTTCTCATCATTATTGTAATTGTTAATCCAGTATTAGAAATAAACTGCCCTCTATTAAACAATATTAAAAAAAAGTTACAAAAGCAATGACTCATCTGCTTAGTCTGAAATACGTTTTTTTAAAAAAATATTTTAAATAACTTTCTGTTAGATTGGTTTTGGTACAGACAGTATCAAGAAAAAGTAATTGCCACTACTTTAAAAATTGTCTTCTTAATCTAAAAATTATTTAGGAGTTGAATTATACATGGAAATGTACTGAGATTGCACTGAAAAATTCAGAATTGTATCTGTAGTAATACTTCTAAAAATGAAATGTATTATATAGAAAGATGTATGCTTACTACATTTTAGGAATTATAAAATCAATTACAAATTTTGTCATTATACAACAAAGCACTGCAATTAAGCTTAAGTTAAGCACATGTATTTGGTAAGATAATTTATATCTCCTTGTGTTAAAGGAAACTTGAGTCACTGTTGATTTTCAGAAAACTTGTGAACAGTTCTAAAACACTTTAAGAATCTAAACCTAAGAAGAGTGTTAAGTGACCTAAAATGAACTAAGCTGCTTGGCTAAATATTTAAGGAAAATAAAAAAAAATGTTTAGGTACTTCATCTTATTACAAAAGAGACTCAGTGGCATAAAAAAAAAAGAGGGTATTTGTTTTCATTACAATTACTGTGAACCAATCAGAGAGAAAAGAGCGTAATCTATTAATAAGTATAGAGTTAAAATGTATAAAATAGCCCTGAGAAAATGCAAGGCTGAGAAAGAAAACCCCTTAATACTCCCAGTAAAGATGATGGAATGCTGATGACTCAGTGTAAAAATACGTAGGAGGGATGAAAATTTAACATCAAAGAAAAACAGCAAATAGTTGTGTTGGTGGACTTTATTGTATTAATAATGATCCATGGTAGAACTGGTTGCTTCTATTTTGACTAGTAATGAGTCGTTGCTATATTTTGATTAAATTCTTAGAACATTAATTAGTCTAACAAGAATTTCTAATTTTCTGATCCTCAGATAGGGCAAGTGTGTTAACCAAAGTGTACCCAACAAGAGCCCTTCTCTAGAAGGGAACACAAAGCTTTAGTTTTAGCTCAGACTGCAACTGCCTCTCTTCAGTTACATTTATAGTTGTGGGGAAAATAATGCAGTACTTTAACATACAATATTGCCAGAAACAATAAAACAATATGAGGAAAATAATCCCAAGAAAATAAGGTCTGATGCCAACAAAGTGCACATTATGATATTCCGGACCTCATCATAGCTTTATGTTTCTTCTTCTGTTTCTTTAACAGTACTTTGCCAAATCTTCTACCCTTAATACCCAAACATATTTTTAATACCCTACTTTATTTATAGTTTCAGTTGGCTCTCAGATATATATTAATCCTAGGATAAATATTTTTCCAGTGATACAACAACCAGCTAATGGGTTTTTAATAACCAAAGAGAAGGTTAAAAATTATTTATTTGCCTAACCTCTATTGTCTTTAATTTTGATGGTGTGCAGTGATTGGTCAGGCTGCTCTATCAATCTGGTGATTCTAACTACTGCTTTCTCTCTGAAAATCTGACATACAAATGACTACCATATTTTGTCATATGTATCAATATTCCTTTGAAAATTTTTTTTAAGGTTTCACAAGAATATCATTGTATTAAAATATATACCATGCAAAAATCCAAAGAAAACAAACAAAAGCATAAAACTGCTAACTGAATAAAAAAGTGTTTAAATGCTAGGCAGGGAGGTCATTAGTCTTCTTCAGAGCAGTAAATATTTCAGTGCCTTACAAAACAGTAACTTCATGGACCAGCCACAGGCAAATTGTTTCCAAAACAAAAAAAAATGTCTTCACATAAGCACATGCATACTACTCTATACACATATAATAGCAACAGTAATTTAAAATGACATTTAGGTTCACAACCACAAAATTTTGTCTTCTAGATCAGGAATTTAGCAATGAATTGTCATTTGTAGTGGTGCGCATCAGCTAGGTGGACTCTTAAAATATTCAAAACATGTATTCTTTTTCTCCAAAGACTGCTTTACTTAAAGGAAAGCATTGATTTTTGCCAAGAGATATACAGGAAGACAATCAATGACAGCTTTGCAAGAAAGCCACTAGTAAAACCACCCTTGGTTCTCGCTTTGTATTCCTTGAGATCATGCATTTATTTTAAAATTTTGTTTCCCTGATGATTGAGGGACAGCCACAGTTAGAATTAGTCAATTTTCATTTTTCATAAATGAAATAAAGGAAAAATTATGAATAAGAAAAGAAAAAATATCATTTAAATGAAAAACTTTCCATGGACTGGACCACTTCCAGTTTGTTGCCTTTAAATGTGTTTTTGTTTTACTTCTCTATCCACATTTGTATTACAAGCTATGCCACCTGATATACCTAATTCTGTCTTTTGAAACCATTATTTGCTCATGTTGCTTGTCTGAAGTAAATCATACCTCTGCTCTTTATTGCTTTCTTTTAAGGTGAAGTTATGGACATTTTAACATCATTAAACTATAGAAGTTATGTAAGACTGAAGTAAGAAACAACTATTAAAGTTCTGACTTTTTCTCCCAAGACAAAAATTAGTTCAATACAATATAGCACTATACAATACAAATATTTGGATTTGGGAACTGAGATCTTGCAGAGACTAACAATGTTATTCAACTGTAAAACATATTGCCATCCAAAACTGCTATGTTTTTCTCAGAGGAAAAACACAAAGCCAAATATACAAACAAGATCCCCCAAAATCCTCTCCTGGATTTAAGATAGCTGCAAAACTTTGTCACTTTTACGAAGAGGCAGACTGTCGCTTCAAGAGAAGACCTGCATCTTCAAATAAAAAAATAAAACAAATTCCAGTCATGGGAGTTTGACACTATTCAAGTTCCAACCTGTAGATTACTTATGATTAAAAAATAAATACTGCTTCAAGTCACTGAAACAGAGAAAATTACATGGGTCACAGAGAATAAATGAATGGAAACAATTAAATAATAACTGTATATGTTATACCTGTTATGAGCAGTAACAGATAGATTGTACCATGAACTGGAAGAAAAGGTCTATCAGTAAGCACATGCTGAAACACAGGATCTGAAACTTTCTCCAGAATCGGGTGAAGGTCAAATATATGTGATCACTCAGTGGTAACACTGAAGGCAGAAGCCTAACCCTTACTTTTTGATATTTCCTTCTAAAACAATGTTACTTTTATTTATTTACTTTTCAGTAATGAATAGGTATGATTTCACAAGTATATGATCCTGCAAAATAAATAAATTTTTGAAAAAATACCAACAAAATTTCAATTTTGTAAGAGTCTTTTCCTCAGAAGCCATTACTGCATGGGACTATACCTGCTGAGATATCTCTCACCTGAAAGACATCAACCAAATACAGTGAAAATACAGAGCACTATCTACTGCTAAAGGCACAAGGCTATAAAAGTATTCCTTCTGGGAACAACACAAAAAAGCAGAGTAGTGGTTTCATTATAAATTTATTGGATATAAGGTTCCAGAGAAGAATTCCAAGCATGTCAGGTAAGAAAGCAGATGTCTCTGTTGTGTTATGCAGTATATGCTACTTTCTGTATCTCATCTCAGTCATACAAAATGAAGATAAAATATTAAGCTAGTACAGAAGGCCTAAATAGCAAAGGAAACTCCCACTACGGTTCAGTAGTCAATGCAGTAAAATATAATTTAGAAGAAGCACTATTCAACTGCCAGTAACAACATTCTATAAATCAGATTATTTTTAAATAATCAGTGAGAGGGAGACTATTGTCATATTCATAAACAAATAAGAGTAATTATCCAAATAGCTACTGTGGAACAGATTACCCTTTAGAAATCCTTGCTCTTGTTTAACATGCATTAGCTTGCTTTTCTTCACATTTTTGGTGATTGTAGGCCAGAGGTAATGCTTTTTAGCACAGTACATCCTATGATTGATCTGATTATACAATAAATGTTTCAAAGCCTGCAGTAGAGGTATTTCATGTGTTCTCATCTGTGTGAAGTATTGTTTCCCATTAAGTTCAGAAAATATGTAACAGTAATGCAGAAGAAATGTAAATTTTCTCACCAGCTTTTAAAATAAAATGTCCTGTTTCTTCACAAATGAAGTACTGTAAATGTAGATGAGCATGCTCAGATAATACTTCTGGGACATTTTACCCTATCCACAAACACAAACCAAAAATATAATTAGAAAGCAGTTACTACAATTAAATCGGTAATTTTATACTTCAGTGATAAATTTATGTCAGGTATCATATTTTCTTGTCAATCAAGGTTTACACTTAACAGTATTTTTCAGAATTTGGTCTGGTGTATTTTAGTTTTAAACACCTCAAGAACTTGGTTTTCCACTCCTTCCCTTAGGAAATGATTCTATAATCTTGTCAAGAGATGGGTTATGCTTATCACTACCAAGTGACAATGCTTGCAGCTAGAACATGATACTCTTTTTTAAGACCTGAAACAATCTCCACAGAAAGATAATTGAAGTGGAAAAATCCTCTTAAATTTAATCTTTGATGGTCAGGCAAATAAAGGAACTGAGAGTGGGAACTCAAGACATTTCTCATGGCTGCCTTACAGCTTAAGACCAATCATAGTGCAGTCATACTTATTCACTCCAGTTTAGCTTTTCAATTTACTTGGCATTCAGCATCCAGCAAACTTGAAAAATTTAGAGCTAAAGACTAGATCAATGATACCACTTTACTTTACATTTACCTTATTTACCTTACCTTTATATTTAACTTATTTATAGGCTATGTGAAATGTCCTATGCAGTACCCTCTTTATGAAGCAGTTCCTTCATAGTCATACAAAGATTTTGAACAAATATAAAACTACAGGCTATCTAGATGTCACAAAGTACATGACATACGAAGAAGGCCCTAGCCAGCAGTTTGTTTTCTTTTCAAATAGCTGATATGGGAATTAAGCCTGTTTGGCTGCATGCACATGTAAGATTATTCATGAGTATAAGACTTTGTCAGGTGGGATCCCTGGACACTAAATAACAGGCGTTCTCACTTGAATAGCTAGCAGTGAAGGGCGATGTATTTTACACATTTTATACATGCTCATTTGCATGCATTGTTAGTGGCTGCTGTATCAGAATAAACACCTTTATAAGATCTTTGTGAAAAATTTGTACTGGTTTCTCACTCTTCACAAAGTAGTTTAGGAGTGACAGCTTTCTGGCCATAATGTTTTTAACTTTTTCTGATGATGGTCGAAGTAAACCTCCAGATCATTTCATCTTCAGCCTGAGGTCCTTAGAAACTAAAAAACTGACAGTTGTTTGACACCTGAGAGATCTTCATCTACCTGAAAGACACCAAGTCCTCCTTTATGATCAGTAGCATAAAAAAAATATTTTATTTACTAATAAAACATTTCCAAATCCACAGGAACATTTCTCCATTTTTGTGGAGAGCCTTCACCAAAAACCTAACCAGGGATGAGCAATGTGAAAGAATGACTCGACACATCTTGCAAGCCTGACTTCCATTTATACATGTTAATATAGTGGGGTTTGGGGTTTGGGGGTTTTTTTTGGCATTTCTAGATATATATTCATCTTGACATCCAGCATGCAATTTGTTACAGAATTGCTTTGTACCTGCTCTTCACCCTGTCTTGCACAGTTGTGTTTATTCCAGCATTAAGAATGAAGATACACAATCAGATTGAGCTCTGATTCAGCTAATCAAACACCTCCCCACCTCCATAGAAGGTTGTGGTCATACATCAGTAGAATAAAAATAAGAAGAATAGAAATAAGTCAGAGATGTAAAAATGTAAGCTTGTACAAGAAGAAAACGTGTTTAAATAAGGAAATATAAGGGAAATAGAGGGATTATAAGGAAAAGAAATAGCAATAGTTATTAAAAAACTCAGTGAAAATTAGCAAAATTGCAAGTGAGATTCAGAAACAAGTAATATTTTTCTTTAGTTTGAACTGATGTAGAAAGAATTACCGTGGTTTGGAAATAAATTTCTGCTTCTTTGTTTGTTTGTTTTTTACTTCAAGGAGTGAACCTGTTTTCAAATACATTTGAATATTAGCTGACGAAATCTAACAACACAATTGAAATCTTATTTTCCCAGTTGCAAACACCTCATATTGCTTATACTGACCTTTTCTACTGCTAATTTGCTTTGGTTTTAAATTACGGCAGTTTATTTGAGATGAAAACATCACATTTTATGTTATGTGGTCAGTAGTACTATTTTTATTAAAATTCTAGGTAATAAATCAATAAGGGGTTTGGTATTCCAGACCTCCCCATAAAAAAAAAAAAAGAAATAAAAATCATTAGCTATACTAGTATTAATAGAATAATTTTCCTGATATCAGTGGTGTTCTTTCTCTCTTTCCATATACATCATTAAAAGACATAGACACTCCTTTTACATTCTTTTGTGAATGAGATCTTCTGACTGAATCTGCCAGTCACCAAATAAGTGTTCGATAAAAATGAAAGAATACTTACTTAAACTTTTTAAAATTCTAACTTTTTTGTTGATGATTTAAAAAAATTATTTAAATGGTAACTAACTAGTTAAATGAAAACTTTTTGGAATATTTTACTTTCTTCCCTATATATGAGATATAATTTGAAGTTATTAGTGATTGAGTGAAAAACTGTCCTATTAAAGCAGGTCAGATTTTTTTCTTGAAAACAAATTTGGATTTAGCTTTTCAAGGAAACATTTGCTATCTGTAAATTTACATGAGAGATATAAACATTTAATTTTGTTCTTTTTTTTTCCCCCACAAAGCTTTGTGAATATTAATTTCTGCAATAAATGTTAAAAATTAATGTTTTAGAGGAGGTAGAAAAAAAAATGTTGGAATAGCTCCTTAAAAAATTAATAATTTCTCCCCCTCTGTTTTCATCTGATTCATGAGAAATTAATAACTCTGATTAGAAAATAACAAAAAATTATTTGTGTTTCCACTGGAGATTAAAAGCTAGGAACTATTTGTAATTGCTGCAGATGCACTGTATAGCAATCTACTGTAATGAATGCAGAAACGAATCATAAATCACATTGTAAATAATATTTTCTATTTTCTCTGGTAAACTGAAGGATGATTTGCAAAGATGTTTGTTATTTTTAATTACTATTTTTTTTGTTCTTAGAATTGCAAGGTATGTATTTATAAAAACCTGATTTCTGTGATTACCCTAAATTATATAATAATTGTAACCCAGTGAAGGTAATTTAAATTTTATATATATGTGTGTGTGTGCATACAGTTATGTATATGTAAGAGAGGTTTTAGCAATAAAATGACTGTATTGTCTTTATAAATTAATTGTAATTTAAATACAAATGAAGGCAGTACGCCCAAAACATACAGTCCAATTGATGGTAGAAAGCATCCTAGAGTATTGGTAAGACAGTTTTATGTTTATTGTAGAAAAAGAAGTTTCTCACTCTTTTAGATATAACAGAGGTTTGCATGATTTCTACAGTCAACTGAAAAAAAAGTATTGCACCTGGAGAAGGATGGGGTACTGTTTGGGGTTTTTTAGCCTACAGGAGTGTTAACACTTAATCATAACTCTGATTACTTAATTCCTGATCATCACTTTGAAAGCATTCATAGCTCTCCTGCTAGTGAGCTCCTTCTTTCCCAAAGAAAGAAATAAAAGGAAATTAAAAATAAAACTAGAGCGTTTTATCAGTGTTCTAATATTTTGTTACTGTTGTGGTTAAACTCAGCCAGCAAAAAAGCACCACAAAGCCATTTGCTCTCTCCTCACCCCCCCGCTGCCCCACCTCCCCGGCAGGATGAGGAGGCAGGCTCGTGGGTCGAGACAAGGACAGAGAGGGATCACTCCCCACTTACGGTCATGGGCAAAAAACTGAATCAACTTTGGGAAGAAACAAAATGAATTTCATTTACTACCAATCAAATCAGAACAAGGATACTGAGAAGTAAACCCAGATCTTAGAACTCCTTCCCGCCATCCCTCCCTCCTGCCCGGCTCAACCCCACTCCCGGTTCTCTCTCCCTCCTCCCCCCGGCAATGGGGGTTGGGGTCGGTTCCTCCCCCCTTGTCTCTGCCGCTCCTTCCTCCTCAGGGGAGGAGGACTCCGCACTCGGGCCCTGCTCCGCCACAGGGGGTCTCCCGCGGGAGACAGTCCTCCACCAACTTCTCCAAGGTGAGTCCTTCCCACAGGCTACAGTTTCTCACAAACTCCCCTGGCGTGGGTCCTTTCCGTGGGCCGATCTTCAGTCCCAGCCTGCTCCAGCGCGGGCTTTCCCATGGAGTGGTGGCCATCTTGGGGGGCCTCCGCTCCCCCGCTCCCCTCCATGGGCTGGGGGGGGGAACAGCCTGCCGCCTCACCGCGGGCTGTGGGGGCATCCCCTCCGCCCCGCTCCTCCTCCTCTCCTTCCTCCCTGACCTCGGTACCTGCAGAGGGGTTCCTCTCCCATCCCAATCCCCCACTCACCGCAGGTTTCCCCTCTGAACTCTGTTCTCCCAGCGGCGCTACCGCCATCGCTGAGGGGCTCGGCCTGGGCCAGAGGTGGGTCCGGCTTGGAGCCGGGGAAGCTTCCAGCAGCTTCTCACAGGAGCCGGCCCTGCGGACCCTCACCCACCACCAAAAAAACCTGCCACACAAACGCATAACAATTATGCAGACAGTTATGTACCTGATGCTCAAATCATGTATATCAGAAGACTGTCATTATTTGACTTTGTGCTTACCAGCTTCTATGTTATGAGTTTCTTTGTGAATAGACATTCATGCCTCTATGCATAACAGCACTATTTTAATTCCAATTGAAACTGATGTGTTTGAAAATCAAATCAAATTGGTACACTTGAATTTGTCAAGCTAAATAGTTTGAAAAAGCAAAATTTCTTTTCTTCTCAATTCCTTCTTCCTTTCCTCTAAAGGACCATGTTTCTTCAGTCTGAAGTCCCAAGAAGGAGAGAATTGCTTTGAGGACTGGGAACTTACATGCAGCATTTCACAATGTTCATTATATGTCATATATTTATCTATGTGCATTTCAATTATTGTTCATATATGACCACTATATATTCTTGTTTATTCAGAAGTTTCTTTCTACTGCCAGCTATTACAGGTATATTAATCTCATTATTTCAGTAATAAAATCCACTGGTTTTGCCCTTTAAGCAATCCCTCATCTAGTGTACATGCAGTATTATGGGATAGCATGCTGTGGTGTGTATTCCTATCCTCCAATCAGCCTTCTCAAATTATTTTGCTTTTTGAGGATTTGATTATTTTGGATTTTTGTTTGTTTGTTTTATTGGCCTGCAGCTTCAAATTAGAGATGCAAATCAAATTTCTTACCTACTTTAAATATCCTGTTTGATATACAGCCAGAGTGTTTACCTTTATTTAGAGTTGCTGAACTTCCAGAATGTTGCATGGGAAGAGAGATGGCCAACATCTATGTGTGGGCAGGCAGAGGCTGGAAACTTGTTACTTCTGGCTAAACGAGACAGACTTATTCCACTGCAGATGTGCACTTACAAAAAAGGTGTAGTGCCCTGCTGACAGCTGGGAAGGAACAGTTTCTATCAGGGTAGGCATACAGGTCAGCTGAGTCTGATCCACATATTCCCACAGCAGCTACAATCCTAGGATCAAAGAGACGTGGAGCTCAAATAACTGAAGTGCTACCATGGATGGATATAGGTGGCAGAAAAGCTGGGAAGAGGGAGTTATATCTTATATAGAAAAACAATCTGAAAACATGGATCTTTCTTCCAGCAAAGGTTGTGAGCTGATCAATGGCTTATGGATTGAAATTAGAGGACAGACCAGCATCAGTGAAATGCTGGCAGGTCCCTCCAAAAAAGACGAGGAAGTTGTTTTTCGACAACCGGTATAAGCCTCACAATTACAGGCCCTGGCACTCACAAGGCACTTTAAACACTTTGACATTTACTGGGTGGGCAAAATGGTTAGGTGCAAGCAAGGTGGTAGATATCTGGGATGTGCTGATTACAGTTTCTTGATACAGGAACTCAGTGAGATGACTTAAGACTTCTGCTGGTTAGGAATAGTCACTAACAGCCTCAGCTACAGCAACATCAGCTACAGCAAGGTGATTGAATTTAAGATCATGAGAGAAACTAGGAGGGCAAGTAGAATTAAAATCCCCAACTTCAGGAGAGCTGAATTCTGTTTTTCCAGGGAACAAGTTGTTGGAATCCCTTGAGAGGGCACCTGCAGGGTGAAAGGACACAGGGAACCTGCCTGATCTTCCTGGACAGCTTCCTCAGAGCACAGAAAGGGACCACTCTGATATGCAGAAGTTGAGCAGGAGTAGCAAAAGGTGGTCTGAACAGGGAACTCCTGACTGAGCTCAGATGGGAAAAAGGAGTGCAGAGAAGGTAGAATCTGGGATGCGCCACCTGAGAGGAACACAAAGACTTTACTCAGGCACGCAGGGATGGAGTTAGGTTTGGTATGGAATGTGGGAGACTGCAAGAAGGGCATCTGTAAATACATTGGCAGAAAAGGAAGACTAAAGTAACTAGGCCAAAGCTCAGTAGGATGGGGAATGCAGTGATAAAAGATACAGAAAAGTCCAGGGAAGTCCTAGTCTAGAAGGGACCTATGGAAATCTTGCAATACGAATCTTGACTGGACAAGGCCTTGAGTAATCTCATCTAACACTAAATTTAACTGGGTTTCAAACAAGGTTGGCCAGATGACCTGCAGAGGTTCTTTCCAGCCAATATCTGCATTCTACTTTTACTCCGTAAATTATGTTCTTTTGTGTTTTTTTCCACTCATGGACAGAGACTTTTTGTTAAGTAAATGTTTCCAGAGATGCTGCGTCTGCAGTTGACCTCACATGGATTGACTTTTGATGTCTTTTCCAAACTGTTCTTAGAATCAGTGCTTTTCCATACAAGTTTCTTTTTTTTACTTCTGGCTGTAACATGTAAGTAACAGTGAGATATCTTTTATTTTAACATTCTAATAAGATATTACTTTCTTACTGCAGTCTAAAGGGGTTGAATGAAAAGGTTGCTATAGTCTAATAGAAATCTATTTTCTGAGAAAATAAATCAGCACATCTGTTGGCTCACAATTATATAACAGGGTTTATCCTTGTTGTCCTTTCTCACATAGATCTTTACTAACTAACGGCAGGTTCTTAACACAGTGAGGTCAGATCTTTTTAAATAAAGAGTGCGGTGAAAGCACCTGTATTCCCTAAGCTATTTGAATAGTCTCTCTTCTGTGCATGGTATTTTGAAAGCAAAAGCAATTTATAAATTAATGCCAAGGTTACTGAACCATTCAATGGTCTAAGAGCCCCCATGAATTCCAATTACTTCTCTTTCATAAACTTACTCAATAGTTGTTAGTATGGGGTCAGTACAGTGAAGTTCACTGCAGTGAGAATAGGACAAGGTTTACCTTTGTTTATCTTCATCATTCATGAGTTGTATAGATTCATTTGACTGTAATCTAATATGCTTGTGGGAAGGTAATGCTGCTACATTACTTGAAATACATGCCAACTCTCAGGCTAAGACTGAGATACATCTTAGTAAATGGAGACAGGAGCCTTACTTATACACCGAAGCCTACTAAGGCAAACAGATTTAGAAATGTTTTCTTTGATAATAACTTTAGTTTTTAACTTGCAGATAATTATATATTTTACTGTAAATGACCTCAACCCCCTTTCAAGCAACATGACCTTGGTTGTTTTGAGAAGATGTTCTGTCTTTTTGTCTATACTATTTGTATTTCTGTTCTAAGATCTCAGAAGCTGGGGGGAAAAAAAACAAACCAAAACAAACAAAATAAAACAAAACCACCCTTTGTGGTTGATTTGTGCTAAGGAATCCTGTTTGGAATAATTTCTCAGTGGGAAAAGAGATCTTCACCTGGAAGGCCATGTCTAGATGTACGACTTATAGGTACATTGAACTGAATGTCTTTTGACTGTGTTTGACTTCTGAGAGGAGGTCTTTGAGAGACGAATTAGATCCTCTCTGGAAAAGCATAGGACTGTCAGGTAAAGAAGGAAGACACTGAGTTTCACCTAAAAGCTGGAATAGTTGCTCAGTTCTCACAGTATGTATGTGAAATGTATGAGAAGCTTGCTGTTCCACAAGAGGGGAGAATGTGTTTTGCCCTGAGCTATCCATATCTTTTGTTCATTTTTTTCATATAGTAATGAGCATAATGAGAAGAGTAAGTCATTAAATTTAATGTTAACTTATTGGGCACTTCAAAATAAAACAGTGCTGTGCTGCTGAGAACAATATAACATACCACTCAGAGTGCACAAGTCCTGCAATTAAAATGCTAATTAACACTTTTATTTATAAGGAACGAGGTTATTTGATTATAATCCCATTTTCCCTGCTCCCTTCAGCAATATGGATTGATCAAGTCAGAGTAACAACAACCCATCCCAGCTGCCTGAGGAATGATTTTATTTTGCTCTCTCCATACAGATCTGATATACACCACAAGGAAGACATTAGCCAAATTAGTCAGAAACAACTTAGAAGTTTCTTTCTTTCTTTGCTTAGCTTCCATAGAGAAACTGCAGTTGAATTTGGCTTTTCCTTATCACAGCCTGCCAAGAGCTTAGTTGGAGTCAGACCCCTTGGTTAGTTACTGAAATCAGAGTATGTCCTTCCAGACCAAGAGTAAGTAAATAGTAATTCATAATATTCAGTTATACAGCAATTAAATAGAACATGTACATTTCTTCATCTGCCTAGAGAGTTAAAAGGGAGAAAATGGGAGAAAGAGGCAAAATGTATATGTATGTGCATACTGTGATGGGTTGACCCTGTCTGGACGCCAGGTGCCCACCAAAGCCGTTCTATCACTCCCGCATCCTCAGCTGGACAGGGGAGAGAAAAATATAACAAAAAGCTTGCGGGTCGAGATAAGGACAGGAGAGATCATTCACTAATTACCATCACGGGCAAAACAGACTCAGCTTAGGGAAAATTAGCTCACTTTTTATTACAAATCAGCCAGAGTAAGGTAAATGAGAAATAAAACGAAATCTCAGAACACCTTCCCTCCACCCCTCCCTTCTTCCCGGGCACAACTTCACTCCCGGATTTCTCCCCCAAGCCCCCCCAGCGGCACAAGGGGGACAGGGATGGGGTTTACGGTCATCCCATGTTATTTTCTGCCGCTTCGCCTCCTCAGGGCGAGGGCTCATCACACTCTTCCCCTGCTCCAACGTGGGGTCCCACCCACGGGAGACAGTCCTCCACGAACTTTCTCCAACGTGGGCCATTCCCACGGGCTGCAGTTCTTCACAAACTGCTCCAGCATGGGTCCTTTCCACGGTGTGCAGTCCTTCAGGCACAGACTGCTCCAGCGTGGGTCCCCCACGGGGTCACAAGTCCTGCCAGAAAACCTGCTCCGCGGGCTCCTCTCTCCACAGATCCGCAGGTCCTGCCAGGAACCTGCTCCAGCACAGGGGTCCCACGGGGTCACAGCCTCCTTCAGGAACCCACCTGCTCCGGCGTGGGGACCTCCACGGGCTGCAGGTGGATATCTGCCCCACCATGGACCTCCCTGGACTGCAGGGGGACAGCCTGCCTCACCAGGGTCTTCACCACAGGCTGCAGGGGAATCTTCGCTCCGGCGCCTGGAGCATCTCCTCCCCCTCCTTCTGCACTGACCTTGGTGTCCGCAGGCTTGTTTCTCTTACATGTTCTCACTCCTCTCTCCGGTGGCTGTTTTCCCCGTCCCAACTTTTTTTTCCTTCTTAAAAATGTTATCCCAGAGGCATTACCACTATCACTGATTGGCTCGGCCTTGGCCGGCGGCGGGTCCGTCTTAGAGCCAGCTGGTATGGGCTCGCTCTCTCTCGAACACAGGGGAAGCTTCCAGCAGCTTCTTACAGGAGCCACCCCTGTAACCCCCCCCGCTACCAAAACCTTGCCACATAAAACCAATACAATACATATAAATATATATTATATATACATTACCCCTGCACACACATGTGTATGTGTGGTTGTAAAAAGGTGCCAGTGTAATATATTTATTCTAAAATTTGTGTCTCAGGTACTTAGAAGCTGTAGAATTATTTATGTGTCAATTTATACCTGAAGTTAGCAACATATGGGATGGAATTCCTCACAGATTTTTCCCATTCCTGTTTCAAAATATAGTAAGAGAAAATAAAAAATATATATATTTTTTATGTATATGCATATGCGTTTTAATCACCACAGAGTGCATCTTTCATACAGAAACTCAAAAACATATGATAACACTGCTTTTCAGGAGTTTCCAACAATCAGAGACTTGTTCTAGCCATTAGAATATGAGACAAGTTTATACAGAGCAAAAAGAAGTACCACAGAAGAGACATGAGCTGTCCATACAGCCAAGCTTGCAAGAGTGTTTGAAATAGTTGTGTTTGTGAACCACTGAACCTGAAAACACTGAAAAGACAACTCTATTTTTTTCTAATCCAAGATGGCTTGTATGCCACCAGCTCTTTCATCATTATAGCATTTCTTATATAAGGCTTAAAGTAAATGGACCCAGCACCTGTGTGTCTGTACCAAATCTTTGATGCATATCGATACAGACCGCTATACTGAGCCACTGAGAGCAGGGGAGAGCATGATTTTCTTTACATTCTTATCTTTCATTGTAGCTACTTAAGACATCTAGTACAGGTTTACGAACTCTATAAATTATTCATATAATGGCATGTTTTCTACTCATTTCTTATGTCTTTACAAATATCTTGTAAAATTGTACAAAATTTTTGCAATATCTTGTAAAAAAAAAAGTGTTTCCCTCTTCAGGACAGGACTGTGCCTCTGTTTTAAAAAAAAAATCTTTGCTTGATCCCTAACGTAATGAATACAACTATCATGAAATAGTCAACATTTGCCATCATTTTCGCTTTACATCACCATTTTACTGAGCTTGTATATGCAAAAATAAGTTTTGTATTCATGGAAATGCAGATTGGGGTTTTCTTCTTTATTTAGTTCCATCAGAGTAGGTGATAAGCAGAAAGGTGGGAGAAAAGTGTGTCTGAGCGTTACAGTTTTCTCGCTAACCTCGTTAACCAGTTATAGCCCTTTTGTTCACATGAGTTCTTAGGAACAGCTGACTTCCTAAAGTGTGGTTTGGAATAGATGAAACAACTGGACCACTACAAAAAAAAAAAAGGAAGTCCAGCAGATATTAGCCCCTGTGTCTTCTCACTGAGTCCCCTATATTCAAGGAAAATGTCACCCACTTTCAGATTCAGATAAAATTAGGATTGATGTATATATGCACATAGATATTAGGATTGATAAGGGACTAATAAATTTCTTTACCAAGGAAGGGAATATTATGGTTTCCAATAGAAAGCACAAACATCTGTGGTTTTTTTAATTTTAATTTTTTTGTGGTTTTTGAAAAACAGGTTAATAATCCTGTGAATTAGAAAGACTAAGTTTCATATATTTTCAGCACTGCCAAAGCTTAAATTTGTATAACTATAATTTAGAATACTTATGCATAATAACTGTGATATTTTAATTTGATAATGTTAACTATTCTCCTTCATAGAACACTGTGCGTTCCCCATCTTCAGAGGTTTTCAAGACTCACGTGGACAAAGCCCTGAGGAACTTGATCCAGCCCTAGAACGGGCCCTGCATTGGGTGGCCTAGAGACTTTCTGAGGTCACTTCCAAACTGAATTAGCCTATGATAGATACTACATGAAAGAAGAGAAGAAATGTCATATATTGTGAGTATTTTTCACAGTACTTGTGTTACAATAGACTTGTCTAGGAAAAATAAAGTTTTCTATTAAACAATTTATGCTAGATGTCCATTACAAACAACAGTCCATTAGGACTTCCTCTAGAGTATTTAAATAATTTGACCTTTAATTATTCATGTTGGCTTCATAGTGGGGAATTTATACTACAGTTAAGACATATTAACAAACAATATGATAAGCAATTGCCTTTAATGTCTTAGACAAGTTTTCAGAATTGGTACTCCATACTACTTACAGGACATGTAAAACTTTTTGGTTCTGGATTAATAGTCTCCAGCTGTGTGAGATGAATTCTGAATGACAATTCATCATCTTGACACCTGGACAAAAAACTGAAGGGATTTCTCTTGGCTGTGAAAGATACAGATGGACAGTAAATGTAGCAGCTGGAGAGGTGCTCCAAAGTATGTGCACAGCTGAAAAAACAAATTGCTGCTTCTTGCTGGAGAAGCACTCCTCACCTGAGAAACAGAGCCTGGGGTCAGGTGTCCCGTTAGTCCTCTGGAAGAAACTGCAGGCCATTTCTTCACATTGCATTCAAATAGATTTTTTTTCCTACTCTTATAGGTATCCTTCCCCTTATCAATCCCATAGACTGTCTGAAAAATATTAGGAAGAAGAAGAGCCAACAGGATACTTGGCAGTAATTTTTAGGCAAATTCTGTTTTATGGAACCTGAAGACTTCATGTACTCTTGATGCAGGGAAGTGGCAATTTAGTTGAGAGGTTGTTATTACATTTTGTCTTATGTACAATACCTGTGCAGAAGAGATTGCTTTGAATGTGATTTGAACTTTATTACTATCTTAGGTGTGTAGTTTCAACACACACTAAAAAGGAAATACCTTTCCTTTTACATTCTTTAAGTGTAAAATTAACTTCAGCATATTTTTTACTATAAGGTCCAAGTATCTGTATTTTTAAAAGCCTTTAATAAGTATAAGTTGATGTTAAATTGCCTGTCCTACATGCAACTATAGCATTGCTAATATCCTAGTGTCTCCTATGAATTGCTGGATTTATTTGGTTTCCTTGAAGATATGAATCACAAGAGGAGACTTGTCTTCCTGCCAGGAGTTTTCCTGCAAATAGCTTTCCTCTTTTTGCAATTTTTTATCAATGTCATCTAGCATGGCCGAGGATCTTTGTTTCTACTGGGGAGAAAGACAGTTCATCTTTGAAGCCTCTCTCTGTAAAAACACATTTTAAATAACTTTGAAAGCACACAGTTCGTTGCTTTGGGTTTAATGTCTCTGCCCCTATAGAAGATGCCACAAATCTAATGAGACACAGGAAGAGGTGAAAAACAATGAGGAAGAGTGAGAGAACAAAAATGAGGGGGTAGGAGGGCAGAAAAAAAAAGACAGCATTATCTCAATGAAAAGTAAAATAAATTGCCAACTGCTGACAAAATCCTAAAATATTGACTAAAAATGATCACTTCAGAGAAGATGAGAGGTTAAAAAGAATGATTTAAATCTTGCAGGCTTTGTGTTGACAGTAACTAGATTGTGTTACCTCAAGCAACAAAAGAAAGATCTCAACATATATATGAGTTGTACCCCTATTAGGTGTTATAAGTGGTTTAAAACTTTGGCTGCAATTAAATCTTTTCTAGTAGTAAATTTAGGATAGAGATCAACTATTGAGAGGAGGCTTAAGAGACTGCTGGCCAGTTTTATAGGAAAAATGTGTGTTTTCATAGATTATACTGATTTTCTCAGTATGAACTAATTATAAAACTGAGATACAGGTCATATTATAACAGCAATGTTAACATATCTGAACTTAAAGACTGAGCTTAGCTGAACATCTGTACCACTGCTACAATTGCGGTGCAGATTTGTTATCCCTCCACTGCCTTCAAACATGTGGCAGATTTGGAACTCTTTCTTGAACAAATTTGCTAAAGATTTGCTGGGAAACCTTCTTTTGTTAGTTGCTTCATAATACATCCATGAAAATGCTTTAGGACATATCTTCGTAAATAGTAGCTCATTTACTGAGTATATTCTAACATATATCGACCACATTTCATATTTATTACTCTTCTTTAGGAAATTGTTGGTGTCTATTTTGAAAATAAAACTCACTGGATCCCCTTAACCTTCCTCTGCCAAGTATTGTATGTTCTTACAGAATCCTGGTTAAAAAAAAATGAGCAAGACTTTTCCCTGCTATGAATTGTTGTGGATCTCTTTAGACAGTGGAACTCTGCTGGTTTTTGCCAAGTCGTGGCACAGACATGGAAGTTTTCTCCAGGATCATGAGAATCTTTTAAAAGAAATAATTTTCTCTTAAGCATGTCACCTGCTTGTGACCAGCTTCATAACAAAAATTAATAGCTCATGAACAGGTAAATATTAGGTTGCTGACGTGATTACCAGAATTTTGTTGTTGTCTTTCTTTTTTTTAAAGACAGAAGTGATTTTGTAATAAATGGTTTAACATCTGTAATATACTTATCCTACTGTAGGCTACACGTAATGTAACTGGAATCTTTTTCAGTATGTTAAGTGAAGGAAATATAAGCTTTGCTCTGCCTTGGCATGTGTTGGATAGCTACATGGTGAGCATGACAAATCATAATTTGGCCCTAGCAAATTAAAGCAGTGTGTCATTTTGGCCAGAAAACTCAGTCTCCCAGCAGGGGTCAAATCCTCTACTCCTTCTTCAAAGCTTAAAAAGACAGGTTTTGAGAACAAGTATTGTAGCTTATTACAAGAAATAAAATAAAATTAAAGTACAATGTTCACATTCAGCATTTGGTGGAATAAGAATTAGTATTTATACAGTGCTTTGAATATTTAGAGCATTTTACCAAGAGTAGCCAATTACTTTACTACCTTTTTTTTTTTGTTGGTCAGTTGGTTTTTTACAAGAACTATAGATGTCTTAGACTTCAAGCCTTGATAATGACTTGTTTTTTTCTGGCCTTGAGGTAATAATGCTATTCTTTTTTTATTATTTCAATTTACTTCTCTACAATATATGAAAGTATATTGCATAATCTTTTTCAGTTATTCCAAACTGATCCAGGTGTGAAATTCAAGAAAAAACACAGTCCTTACAGCTTTCCACAAGCAATCACCTGTCTATTTTAGCTGAACTTCCAGTGAGATTTGACTGGCCTGCCTGGAATCTACAGCTTCTTTTTGATGAGATTTAGATGCTGAACTGAGCCTGCATTCCTTAATCCCACACTGTAATCAGATCTGTCTTTTTTGGCGATCGATGTGGAGTGCTTACTGAACATTGATGATGCAATGTACAAGCCAGCCCCTCTGCCCCCCTAAGGTTTTGAGGATCTGCTAGACTAAATGGTCTTCCTTGGTGGCAATTATATACGGGGACCTTCTTTGGTCCTTAGAACACTTTTCAGAATTGACATTGAGCGGCCTGAATTTTGGTGACTCTGTAAGAGCTGTTTATAACCAAACATAAGTCGGTTTGCATTAAAACAAAGCAAATGCAAAAAATTACTTCTTCACCACTGCTAAACCTGGATTTAAGCCTTCATATAATTTGGAAATGTGTTTTCTGAGTGTTTCTCTTTTAGCTGGAGCTAAGGGGATAGCAAAAAAAGCAGTATAAAAGGGTTACTTTTATACTATTCTTGCTCTACTCTGAGACTTAATGGAGGGAAGATTACCCAGAAGTACTGCTGAGAGAAGTGTGACCTTGACTACATCTGCCCAGCTCTAACTCACCAGGTGATTCTCATATGTGTTGGGAAAACAAACCAAAACACAGATAATGGTTATAGGTGAGGCTTAGCTAAAAGCATTAGACTACATTTTCTAGGCATGCACAGGAAAGAAACAAAGCAGCACAAATGAACTCTTAACAACTTTAATCCTTATAAAACACTGGGTGTGGGGGATCAAAAGGTGATAGCAACCTATGTACCAACAGCTAATATTAAAAAAATAATAATAATCAAAGAGATTAGCTTGGGGTGACATGAAAAAAAGGCCATTGGTGGCTTATGCCAACGATTTAACGTAGAAAGCAATAAACAGTGACAACAACAGTCCCTTGGAGAAACATGTCCACAAACGTCTGCCACTGCTCTGTGTAAAGGCCAGGTGGGCAGACAGGACATAGACACTTGGACCTGCTGGAGTCCTCTGTCCAAACAGTTCCTGCAGCTGGTCATGACTGGCCTGGAGGCTGTGATTGGTGTCAACATGTTTTCTACAGGACACACATGTGTGTGTCTGTGTGTGTATTTATGGCAGAACAGAGATTACTATCCACCTGCTATGCCCGTCCTGCTTAGCTAGTGAATCTTAGATTTCATGTCATTGATTGGTGTGGTTCTGTCCTTGCGACAGAGATTGAAAGAAGCTGGTCTTTTATTTCAATTTTTGTATGTGAATTGATTCTAGTGACTGTAATTCTGTAGTACCAGAATCTGCATTAATTCTTATTCATGTAAAGTTTATGTACCCATCCAATTCTGCATGCTCACCCAAGCCTCACATATATGCAAATCCACTTAGAATTAGTGAAGTTATGATTTATTCTAGTCATTCTACTTCATTTAATACACCATATCTATGGATATATTAGAGTAAACTCATATCTATTGTTAAACTGGTCAAAGTGTTACAGTGGTCAGCTGAATACACATCTTGTGTTTTAAAAAATGCTTCTTATTTAAATGCAGGAAAAACAATTGTTATGGAGTTAAAAAAGGTATTTATTTTTTAGATAGGTTGTTATAAATATACAAGATTATCACTCTGATTATGTATGTTGGATCTACTTATTATTTCATTAAAGTAAACTTAGAAATAGAATACATTGTGTAGGTCGACCAATAGAAAATACCCTGACGGCTCTCAGGGATGCTCGTTATGTCTTTTGAGCTTTGTTACCAACAGGGAATGTCTCCTTCCTGTCAGGGTATACCGTAGGATGTTAGCTTGCTTCCTGCTTGCCCCTACACAGTATTTAAACCACTCTTAAAAATGTGACGATTCAGTATGATTTTTTTTTCCGTCCCAGATCTGGGGAGGTCAGAAGGTAAAATTTCATTTCAAGACACCTTTCTTTTGGTCAGAAACCTTGACTGGTTTATGAATCCCTGACACAAAATATGCATGCACAATGATATATTACATATTTGAACTCCCTTTTCTTAATCACCTTTCATAAACACCTCAGAACTATTTTGTGGGTACCTAGAGGTCACTAAACCACTGGGAGAAAACAACTGTAGGTATACGATCATCTCTTGTGGAACAAGATACCTTCCACTCTGCTACTAACGGGTTGTGTAGCTTGAAAATCTTAGGTTCTCCAGAAAGAAACAAGTGTGAACGTGACACTGGACCCTTCTGCTTAAGCACTCAACTATGAAGATAACTAGGATTCCCATTCATATTTGTGGAATGGTTCTCTACAGAAAACATTACTGAATACAATATAATCCAAATTGCAAAGCATTAAAATACAGAACTACCTTTGGACAAGAAGTAACTGAAATTAAGATTCCTTCAACCCCTTAGTTAGTGCTCCCAGCATGTATCACAGAGAACTGCTTGCTGTTTTATGACATGGTGTAAAGTAAAATAGCCCTGGGAGGAAGCTGTGAATGCTTTCTGAAATAGACTCTGCTATCAGCAAAAAATTATTCTAGAAATGTAGGAAGAAGAGGTCAAAATTTTGGCTAGAAATTAATATCCCCTACAATTTCACATTTCATGTAGGAAGAATAATCTCCCAGTGTTGCTCAAACATAAATCGCAATATAGTAGTTGAAATATCTAGAACATACTGTAAATTTAGGTGCTGAAGCCTACTGTTTTGAATAAATATTACTTTGCTACTCTGCCAGAAATATCCTGATAGTGAATTTTTAGGAACCTAGTGCCTTACACACACTTATACCAGTGAAACAACTAGTGGAAAGTTATTGAAGTTTTCTGAAATAGATGCATCTATGGTCTTTTGAAATCCACTGATGATTAAAACTTGTGTAGCCAGCCAGCATAAATGTCAGCAACTTTGCAGATATAAGCAAGGAAAGAAGAAATGTTGGCTCGCTCCTCTGTTCCTGTAGTTTTCAGTTGCTTTAAACAGAGGATTTCAAATAAACAGGGCATGAATGTGGGGCAGGCTCTTCATTGCCTCTTCCAAGTCTACAACAAATTATGATGTGCTGCTTACAGAGTAGTCTCTTTTTATTGACAGATAAATTAAAAATTGGTTGCTGTGTGACCTGTGAATAAATGATATTTCTTAAAGAAGATTCACCACAGGTTTTGACATCATTATTTTTCTCTGATAAAATGCAGGCAGATCAGAGTGTTGCAGCCAGCCCATTCACTTCAAAAGCTGCTTTGTATGTTTTTTAGTTTGAGAATGATCTGTTGGTTCGATTATGAGTTCATCATAGACCCGGTACCCTGTGACAAAATCTCCAATTTGATAAGCTAGGCAGAGTGGTACACAGTCAAAATAGCACAGAAGTCACAGAGACTTCTGTAATTTCAGAACTCACTAGAAAAGACAGTGGGAAAATGTATCAGAAATTTTTATTATTTCTCTCTTTGTCTCCTCATCTGGAAAAAAGAGTGACCATGTTGTCATGAACACAACCTACCAAGTTTCCACGTAGGAGTTGCCTTCATACTTACTGAAGTGGGGCTTATCTGGCTTCTTTAGGTTTAACAAATGTGGTACAGAATACATGTAGGTATTGCCAGATAGAGATCATGAAGGTCCCTTGAAAAAGTAATCTTACCCGACATTAAATTCCTACAGCTGATTACTGCACCTTATTTTGTCACTGCTCTACAGTCAGTGGAGAAATGGGCACCTCTGCGGAATCTCATAAAGCAGATGTCCAAAATAGCTCACGAGTCATGCCCTAAAATGCCCAGTTTCTCTCCATTCCCTCTAATGAAATATTAAGCTAACTTTCTCAGAGGTAGATGTAGACTCACTATAGACTTCTAGGCATGATTCATTTGCCAAAATGTAAGAATTTGAGGCCATTTTTGTAAAATTAATTAATCCTTGTATTCAGTTTGTGTGGCAAGGTTTTGGTAGTTGGGGGGACTACAGGGGTGGCTTCTGCTAGAAGCTTCCCCTATGTCCAATAGTGCCAATGCCAGCTGGCTCCAAGATGGACCCACTGCTGGCCAAGGCCAAGCCCAGCAATGATGGTGGTAAGTGCCTCTGGGAGAACAGATTTAAGAAGGGGGAAAAAGGTTGCTGGGGCACAGAAACTGCAGCCAGAGAGAGGAGTGAGAATATGTGAAAGAAACAACTGCAGACCCCCAGGTCAGTGCAGAAGGAGGGGAAGGAGGTGCTCCAGGTGCTGGAGCAGAGATTCCCCTGCAGCCCATGGGGAAGACCATGGTGAGGCAGGCTGTCCCCCTGCAGCCCAGGGAGGCCCATGGTGGAGCAGATCTCCACCTGCAGCCCGGGGAGGACCCCACGCCAGAGCAGGGGGATGCCCGAAGGAGGCTGTGACCCCGTGGGAAGTCCGCACTGGAGCAGGTTTGCTGGCAGCACTTGTCATCCCGTGGGGGACCCACGCTGGAGCAGTCTGTGCCTGAAAGACTGCAGCCTGCGGGAGGGACCTGCGCTGGAGCAGTTCATGAAGAACTGCAGCCTGCAGGAAGGACACACATTGGAGAAGTTGGTGGAGGACTGTCTCCCATGGGAGACACCCCACGGCGGAGCAGGGCCCGAGTGCGGAGTCCTCCTCCCCCTGAGGAGGAAGGAGCGGCAGAGACAAGGTGTGGCGAGCTGACCCCAACCCCCATTGCTGGGGGGAGGAGGGAGAGAGAACCGGGAGTGGGGTTGAGCCGGGCAGGAGGGAGGGATGGGGGGAAGGTGTTCTAAGATCTGGTTTTACTTCTCATTACCCTGCTCTGATTTGATTGGTAATAAATTAAATTAATTTTCCCCATGTTGAGTCTCTTTTGCCCATGACGGTAATTGCTGAGTGATCTCTCCCTGTCCTTATCTTGACCCACAAGCCTTTCCTCCCCTGTCCAGCTGATGGGGGGCTGTGATAGAGGGGCTTTGGTGGACACCTAGCGTCCAGCCAGGGTCAACCCACCACACCCTAACTTGCCTCCAACTGACCTCCAAACTCTACCCCTGACCTTAACTGTCTGTATTTTGGATGGGCAGGTACTACACAGAACCTAGAAGAAACCCATTTTCTTGTTGAGGAACACCTAGAAGCTAGGCAGACCCTACAGTGCCTAAAATGCCACTGGTAGCAAAATTTAGGCAAGGGAATTACCCCCATGAAATTAGTTGAGATAAATCCCTGGCAGGATTTGTTTAAATGAAAAGGTTTTGATGATGTCGGAATTATTATGGAAGCATAGCAAGTTCCTAGCAGACACATGTTAAAAGCACTCTGTCAGGCTTTATTCCCATACTGTGGAACAAGGGAAGACATTTTGAAGAGATTTATGACCTCCTCTCTTATGATCCTTTTAGGTTTATAAGAAACCTGTAAGTACACTTACATAAGAAACATGATTCAGTACTGGTATTTCATTCTCTGCCAGCTCCTATAGTCAGCTCCCTGCTGTGCAGAATGAAGCAAGCAGGCAGGTAATAGATATTTTGGAGACATACAGATATTTTTGACAGCTGTTTTTTACCATTTTTATTTTTCTGACTTCAGAAGGGGGTGTTTTTTTGGTAGCTTCTTGTATTCCCTTGTTTTTTGGAAGTATGCATGGGTGGTTGTTTTTTGGGGTGTTCTTTTACATTTCCTTTTTAAAATTTTTCCTCCTTTTCTGTGGGTTTTTTGAGGAGTGGTGACATTCCTATTTTTGGCAGTTAGTTAGTTTGTATGAGTATTTATTTATCTATTTATTTATTAGGACACAACTTTAGGCATGGATTTTTTGTTTGTTTTTCAGAAGCTTTTGTTTTCCTCCCATAGCACTTACTTGTTGGGTTGAGTTTGGGGGTTTTGTGGTTTTTTTTTTCAAATTTTTTTTTCTTTTGCTTTTTAATGTTTTCTTTATTTAGACAAGGGATTTTTTGTTGCTGGAGGTTGCTGGGCGTGGTTTTTGTTCCCCCCCCTCTAGCAGTTAGTTGTGGGGAGTTATTTATTTCTCTACTTATTTCAGTTTTAATATGGGGTTTCTTTAGATATTTAGTTAGAGATGCTATGGATATAGGCGAAGCTTCTAGCAGCTTCTCACAGAAACCACCCCTGCAACACCTCCTGCTATCAAAACCTTGCCACACAAACCCAATACAACACTGTTTTGTTTTGTTTGTTCTTTCAGTGGCTTAACACTTTTTTCCATGTAGCAATTTGTGTGGAGTTTATTCCTGATTTTTTTTTTTTTCAGATTTTATTTAGGCAAGGACTGGGGGAGTTGGGTGATGGGGTTGTCTTCCCCCCTCCCACCCTGCAGTTTGTGGGGTTTGCTTGTTTGTTTACTTACTTGTTTTGTTCCTTTTCTTTTTTTCCCCCTAAATCGTGTTTTCTCTTTGTAGTTACCTCTGGAAGCTCCTTAGGGCTTCTGCAGCCCCCAATTTTCTGTAAGCTGTTCCCTGATAGGAAGATGACTCTTGACTGCACAGGGTGGATACCCAAACACTACAGCTGACTGCTGCACAGGGTGTACCAGGCTCCTGCCCACCTCCAGGGGTGACACCTATTTCCCTGGTGAACAGAATTGCATCTAACACAAGCCTTGGCAGCTAGTGGTGGCTGTGAAGGGGCCCAGAAAGTCCTCTCCAGGCAGCTGGAGAAGGCCCCTGGCACATAGAAGACCTTGTCTCCCGCTGTGCTTGAGAGGGTAAAGCCACCCAGGCCAGGATGGCAGGAGATACGCTCTGGGCCAGGCACAGAGTCCTCATGAAGAGGAGGGGGTAGGTGACCTTGTGACAGAGGATGCAGATAAGGCTGAGGTGCTTGTTGCCTTCATTGCCTCAGTCTTTATCAGAAAGGTCTTCCAGGTCTTTGGGCCTAGAGATAGGGTTCAAGAAGAACTTCCCAATGGTGGTAAAAGATCAATTAAGGTTTATCTTGAGAAATCTTGATCCTTACAAGTCCATGGGACCTAATGGGATGCGTCCAGTCCAAAAGGGTAAACTCATCTGAGTCAAACCAAGGTCCCCTATGGTGGTTGGAAATGGAGAACTTGCCCTGCAAGGAAAGGCTGGGGTAGCTGGGCTGGAGAAGAGATGGTCTGGGGGAATGTAACAGTCATCCCCAACTGCCTACAAGAAGTCATTGAGGAGATGGATCCAGGACCAGTGTTGCCTGATGGAGGAATGAGACACAATAAATTGGTGTTCCAACTGGTTATAAGGGGGGGTGTGGTGTGGGAATGTTCAGTACAAGTTTTATTAACCCTTGGAACAGGCTGCACAAACAGCTTTTGGAGTGTCTGTCCTCAGACATCTTCTAGACTCAGCTGGACAAAGCCCTGAGCAACCTTGTCTGAATTCAGTGTTGACCCTGTTTAGAGTAGAAGGTGGGACATTGCTTCCTACTTGAATGTTTCTAGATGTTGTGTCACTTAATGGGCAGCTTGTGCTGTCATATATTCCGTGTGCAGAGTTCATGAAAATATAAAATACTTATTTTGGAGTACCTGAAAATTAAATATTACATCTTCAGACTTATTTCTGGACCTTGCTAATTTAGGAGTTCACTGAGGCTGGTAGGATCACATCAGAGTAAGGACAACAAAACCAGTATGGTTCAAGATTCCTTTTGCACATTGTTGTTGTGAAACCTGAATGAAAGGAACTTAAATGTCATTTTTCTAACTGTACAGTTGATTGTCTCTTTCACAAACACTACATGGTCCTTCAGTAATAAAAAATGGATATTTCCTTACTGAATCCTTTTCATCATCTTAATTGCACACTGGATTTAATGAATGTGGTGTCTACAGATCCAGACTAATAAAAAGGAAAGCAGGACTGCACAGTTTGTTGAACACAAACTATAATGATTTCTCCTGTTTATTCCAGTGGTGGCACAAGTGAGGAAAGAGAAAATATCTCATGCATTTTGTTTGTTCATTTGTTTTGGTTTCTGTCCTCTTCCCCCCCCAACTAAGCTGCATCATAACTGCAGACAAGAGAGAACTCAAACCCACAGATTTTCAAACAGTCAAGTTTTTCACAAACATAAATTTTGCAAGATTCCCCTATCCCTACTTGTTTATTCCAAGACCATTTCTGTCAGCACTTTTAAATCCAGGAATTACTTCCGTGTGCAGTAAGTATCACAAAATTTGGAACTACCCATAAACAATGGATGATTTACACAGATGGTTGCACTCTGATGCTGTCACTTGCAGTGAAGGAAAAGTTGCTCATTCTATTCAGTATTCATCTTACTATTGTTTGTTTTGTTTGTTTTGTTTTTCTGAATGCATACGAAATGTTAGGCAATTATTTTTTTCCTAAACATTTTTCAGCTAACAATCAAAAAGTTCATAGCAGATTTTAATGTTCTATTTATTTGTTTTTTTGGAGCTAATCTAAAGTATATAATTTTGTTTGTTATAATTTTATTTCTTTTTCTGACATATATCCCCTGCTCATCAGCTTAAACACACTTGTGTTTTCCAAATGTACCTATATTAACTGGAGCACAGTCCCTCACTGCTGTATTCATGTCTATAGTACTCTTCTTAAATAACAAGGTAAGCTGCTGTGATTGCACCTGTTCATGTAGCCAAAAACCACATTAAAATATTTCAAAGAAATTTTATTATTGAAACTGAATATATACTTTGGTGACAATGTTCTTCACTTCTTTTCAGCGCTGCTAAATGCATAACAGTTATCACATATAGAAAGCAGTAGTTTCTACCAGTGGGAAGCAGGAGGAGAATCCTACCTATTCTACTGAAGCAGATACTAAGGAGACACTACCTGAAAGGGCAAAAGAAAAAATGCATGGAAGAAGCTTTTTATGTGAAATAATTTGAACTTCAAAGAGAGCTGATTTTCTGTTTTGTTTCTCCCTTCCCCCATTATCCTCAGATAATTTTACTTATTTTATTAACTGTTTTTAAAAACAGTTCTTCTATTTCTGTCTACACCTTAATCTTACACTGGGTTTTACTGTCTTTTAGTAGTCATCAGTAAAACAAACACAATCTTTTGGGGCATTTCATGTTCTGTGCTGTAAGATCCATTTGTCATTTTTTTGCATGGGCTAAAAAGTTTTGAAAATAATTGGATATTCTGATTCATTTTCACATCTTCTGTACTGATTGTGCCATCCATACCTGGAAATGAAAGATCTGTTCAAGTTACTAAATTAAGAAGAATGACTGGTATTGATACAAACGGAGGTGTAAAGTATTTTGTCATCAGAACATGTTAACATGTCCTTTCCTGAATTGATGAACAAAAGGTAAGCAGTTCTGCTACAGTCTTCTTATTATTACTTGTAAGACTGGCGGTGAATATTTGGGAGCTGCTCAGAAAATAAAAGATATTTCAGATATGTGAATACAATACTTAGATTTATGAAGATTATGAATTTTAGAGTAAAAGACAAAACTGCAGAAAGACAAAAGCACTTTGGAACATCATCAGGTAAATAATCCATTAATAAGAAGGTTCTACAAGTTCTTTCCGTGCAGAGAGAAAAGAATGTGTATGGAGCAAAAAGAGTAACATATATCTAGAAACGACGTTGAGTAATACAAGCAGACGTTCAGAGACCGATTCTAACATAGTTTCATGGTGTTAAAACTACATTGGAAATACTTATTGACTACAAACTAAAAAGTATATCAGATAATTTATTTTGGATGTTTCTTCCTCATGACATCTTTTTGCTATTGACAATTTTATGAATCTTGAAAGTTATATCATTACAGGTTAATGAAAAAAAATGGCATTTCTAACTTACCTTGAGAATACATATTAGCACAAGAAGTGAAAATTTTTCTGTAATTGAATTAATAATAAGATATTAGGTCTAAAAGCTGCCCTTTGTCAGAGAGAGTTGGCTGTCCTGGTTTTGCCTGGGACAGAGTTAATTTTCTTTCTAGTAGCTTGCCCAGTGTTGTGGTTTGGATTCAGTATGAGAAGAATGTTGATAACACACTGATATTTTCAGCTGTTGCTAAGCAGAGTTTAGACTAAGTCAAGGATTTTTCAGCTTCTCCTGCCCAGCCAGCAAGAAGGCTCGAGGGGCACAAGGAGTTGGGAGGGGACACAGCCAGGACAGCTGACCCAAACTGGCCAAAGGGGTATTCCCTACCATGGGATGTCATGTCCAGTATATAAACTGGGGGGAGTTGGGTGGGGAGTTATCGCTGCTTGGGAACCGACTGGGCATCAGTCAGCGAGTGGTGAGCAATTGCATTGTGCATCACTTGTTTTGTATGTTCCAATTCTTTTATCATTATTGTTGTAATTTTATTATTGTTGTTATCATTATTATTTTCTTCCTTTTTGTCCTATTGAACTGTTCTTCTCTCAGCCCACGAGCTTTTTTTTTCCTGATTCTCTCCCCCATCCCACTGGGTGGGTGGAAGTGAGTAGTTACTGGCTGGACTTAAGCCATGACAATGGTAGAACTACAGATGCTGAAAAACTTGCTTCCTCTGAGAGGAATGTTTAAGTGGAATGAATTCTATAATACACACATAAAAAAAATTATCTTCTTCATATCTTTTTTGCACTCTACTGCTTTTCAACACTAGTGCCTGTAATCATTGGTTATTGAGGCACATTCTAAAAAAAAAAAAAAAAAAAGACTATAAAAAAATTCCTAAGAAGGAAACTGCAGTAGACAAACAACTATATTAGGGACAGATATTTTGATGTGTGTCTAGCTGATTTGAAAGATAGATGAAAAATAATTTACGAAATGTGTGATTATATGTGCTCTTTTACTTCCTAAGGAATCACTGCAGCTTTTAGATGGCCAAGGGAATTAATAAAACAGGTACTAGCAGGAAAATGTCTTACAGACTAAACAGTAATAAAACCATTTAATTCAGTGGGATAGAGGTGTGGCTCTGTAGTCTAGAAGTTTTATGGAACTAACTTGAAAGAGGCATGTTTCATAAATTTTAATTGTAAGCCAATGTAGATAGGAGTGGATTACTTTTCTTCAAACAATAGATGGCTTCATAGTCAGTCAATATTTACCCAGTTATGAAGATGTAGAGCTGAGGTAAAAGGCAAATTCAGAAGCATATTATTGGAAACAAAGCTGTTCCAGTCCACCTCGTTACTAGTTAAACTGGTTGAAATGTCCTACTGTTTAGAGAATTATATTTAGGATCATACAATCCAGAGTTTTACTTTGGTATGTACCATATTTTTCTTGCAGAACTTTTAAAGTGTATTTCTCAACTGATTTTATAGTCATATTTACATTGAATTGTGAGGAGTGCTAACTAGACTTACTATTTTACAGCACTGAGTATAATTAAACTAGTAAAGCCACAGAAGTAATATAATCAGTATGACATATTTCATATAACACTGATCTGTTTATATTTTAAGGTTTATGTACTTTTATTCTGGAACACACTGATCTTCATGGTAATGAAACAAGAGGGAGAGCAAATGCATGCTCAGAAAGAAGCCCATTCATTATTTTTTTAAATTTGTTTTTGTTATTATATTATAGAGATTAAACTAGGAAGTATACTAATATATGTAAAAAAGAAAAAAAAAAAAAAAAAAAGGGCAAGTCATTTAAAATTCCCAAAAGATAAGGCAAGTTAACATAGAACACGATGAATCTTACTTTCAATGTAAAGATATCTGTGGTAGAAGCTTAAATGTCATCACTTCAGAGCATTCAAAAAAAAAGAATATTTCTTTGAGAACCAGAATTGGAAATCATTGTGACAGAAATCACAGTTGACTTTCGGAAATGAGGGAACTGGAGAAAGTGGAAAACAAAGAAACTATGTGGCATTTTGTGATAAAGGGTGGAGGGAAGACTAAGAGGCATTCATCTCAGCTAGAAGTTCATAATATTATTGTCATCAGCATGCCTGCTACCAAGCAATCCACTTCTTGGAAGAAGGGAATAGAAAACTATATGGGGCAAATCTAGTGCGCCTTCTCACAATACAAAAAAACCCCAGCTGTTAACTGGAGTTGATCACTGGATGTCATTGGTATCACTGAACGCTTAATAAAATCAGTCAAGGCAAACATGGGAGATACAAGGAAGATTCAGTAACTAGTGTTCTCATTCTCATACCACACAGCAGTAATCCACTTATACACATGTGTCTTGATGCTTGTGATTAGGAAAGATTTAAGTGTCCACCTGTGAGATTTTCTATCCCTGTCTTGCATTCCGTTGGACAGATAAGGACCTCCATGAATATTGCAGATAATTTTTTTTGCTAAAAGAGTGTTCCTGGTGGCGTAAAGCATCTGAGAAAATGTTATGGTTTTCTATGTTCAAGTAACCTAAACTGAAGTCCACAGAAAAATTTTGCTGCATTTAATAAAGTTGTACCAAACCCAGAGTGATACTTTTCTTCTAATTTCCTTCTTGCAAGCACAGAAAACCTGATTCATACTAAAGTGAATATTTTCCTGCCTTCCTTTAAAACACCCGAAACTGAACACACACGCAGATGGGACACATTCAGGATTCCCTGGAATTATTTTTTAAAAAAATATTTCTTATCGGTATTTTATATTTAGCAATAATAATAGATGATTCCCCTATGTCAACCTGTTCTTTAAAAAAAAACCAAACAGAGCACATTATATATGCAGCATTTTATATTTTACCTTGGTTTCTATATTCCTTATGAAGTACGGAGAATTATTTTGTCTTTATAGAACCTGTGTTTGTAAATACTCTATGGGTCCTCCTAATATATAGGGTTTTTTTTTTTCCTGTTATTGCAGAAGATAGGGACTAGACTAGAGGAAGGAATCCAATCCCTCATCCATTCAGTCCTGTGTGATTTCATTCCTAAAAAATTGTCTGGTTGAATAAGAACAATATATCTGATACATCATAATAATGAATTCTCACAAAGGCATGTAAGAATACAAAGTTTTTCACAGTAATACTATAAAAATTGCAAATGACATTTTCTTCAACTTTCTTTCCCGCCTGCTTAAATTTTAGTGCTTAAGACAATGATAATAGAGATTGTTTATAGTCCTACTGCCTTTCCAAGCTATATATCCTCAAAGACTTATTCAGGAAATATAAAATCAAGCTCTTTAAATCATGAGGGTTTTTACTGAATAAACAACCAAAGAAAACCATGACTACTCTCAGCAGAAAAGGAAAATGAAAAAAACCAATGAGAATGAATCATAACCAGGCTTACTTATCATGAGCGTCAAGCATGATATCTATAAAAATGCAACAGATTTGAGCAGGCAATGGTGTAAATCAATATTCTGGTACAAGAGCTCAGCGAAGTTTCTGATGTGTTTCAAATATTTCTTGGAACTATATAGAAAGAAGTGTTGAAAGATAAAATAAATATAACAGCATACAACTAAGTTATTTTATTGTTTTGTTTATAATCATAAAGGAAGTTGTTAAAGCAAAGGATACTGGCCAGATCTTGGATAAAGAGGACAAAAGTTATTCAGTAATTTTGTTTAAGGACAAGAGTTTTAAAAATTCCTTTTGTATTCCACATAATTTTTAGTTATATATAAACTTTGCCAAGTTTTTCATAGTGTGTTGGAAACTTCAGCATTCTTTTATATAAAGGAAGTCAGGCATAAACATGAACGAAATTTAGTGTTGAATTACATCATTCTATTGATGCTTTGCTGCATTCAGAGTTGCATCTTTTTTTGCTCACACATAATTAGAAGTACCATGATTTACCTGATTATTCTGATCTGTACAGTGTATGAAGAAGGAAATGGGAATTTGGATTTCCTGAAGATGTCATTAAGGTTTTTACTTAGCTTGAAGCTTAGTTGGTAGTTAATTTCTGCTGACTGCCAGTGCTTGGAAGGGTCTCATGAAAATGAGCAGCTATGTCACGTTTATAGCTCTGCAACACTACAAATTTAGGTACTCAATTTCTTATGGAATGTTGCACATCTTTTGCATGTAGGCAGATTACTCAGTGCAAGATAAAATAAATTTTTTAATTTTCAGGAGAAAATGTTAGTGGAGAAAAAAGCAGCAGAAAACTTCATGGTGAGGTATTGCACCTAGGAATGCAAAAGCCTTTGGGTCAGAAAGGTAGCAAACAAACAAATCCTACCTTTACCTTCCTGGTTAGGCCTTCTATGAGGAGCGTGGAGACTTTGTGGTTTAGACCATGTGTCATGAAATCTGTCTATATTTTATCTTATACCATCTTTGTGCTTTAACTGGCTTCAGCAGCTCTCAAATTCGTAGCCTCAGAAGCCTTATTTACAAGAGCAGATTTAAAGAGAATTACTTCCCCATAGCACCGTCTGAGAGATGTAGTCACTCCTCTCAAGCTGGCCAGAACCTGAAAGCAAAGGCTCCCACTGGAGGCTCCCTGGGTGCCTGATCTCTTATTGTGCAGAAATGTGCACAATTAGATTCCCTGTGGTTGTAGGCATTTAAATATTTCCTAGTGGTTCCCTGTACTACAAAATAGAGACAGCTCACTCCAGTGTTTGTGAAAACCTTAATGACTCCAGTCTATCTGTAAAGATCCAGGGATGAGAAATAATGTAATTTAGATGCACAGACTCTTCTTTTTAATGGTCTTAGAAGTGACTAATATAGTAATAACTTAAATTCCTATTATGTATGTACTATCTGAGGTAGGGTACATGAAATCCCTGTTTTCTCTGAGGCCAGATACCTGAAATTTCAGTAGGTCAGGCACATGAATTAAGGGAACAAGATTCTATCCTAGGTTTAGACAGTGTGTTCAAAATAATTTTGCTTTTCCTTTGAAAATATGAATATGCCAGTAATTTGAAGCAGACAAACTATTCAATCTCTCCAGAGACCTGGAAGTAGGCAACATGTGGGTCTTAAGAAGTGGCATGGTAGAAGCTTAGGAATCTGAGTCCAGTGTCCTGCAGTCACAAGCAGTTGGATGATAGACATTTAGTCTAGAAAGGCTTATAAAAAAACTGTTTCAAACATACCCATAAACAGCAAAACATAAAATTTTTCTCACCAGCTTAAAGTATGTGTTAAGACCTGTGGATCACAAAAATCAAACAAGCAACCTTTTTCTCTCCTTCCCCTGCAAAGGCTCTATAAGGTTCTGCAAGAAGAAAGAGAGAGAGATGGAGAAAGAGAGAAACAAAGAAAGAATGAAAGAAGGAAAGAAAGAAAGAGAAAGAAAGATCAAAGCAAAGTTTTATGTTTCAAAATAACTAGTAATTTATTGAATGAAAATTACTGGACAGACCTGTAAAGTGAGCCTCATCCTCTTACACTGAAAGGAAAACCAAGAAGTGCCAAATAATGAATCTGACTTGTGACCTATTCCTTCCTGAAATTGGAGTTTGGCTAATGAGTAGTGTATAACAACAATGCATATATGAAGTTTTCATTTACTTTTAGAGAGGCAGAACACCCAGTCAAATATTCAGCTAGGCCATGTAGCTTTAAATAAGATCATTCACTAGGTCGTTGTATATAAATTTGTACAGTCTTTTGGAATGGGAAAATTATGCCAATTTTTAGTTATTGTAAATCTGACCCTGTAGATTTCTCCCTTCAGATTTCCATAATCAGTCAATATTTATATAGCAAAAATTAAACAGTCTTGTATTAGTCAGTGTCTAAATTCAGAAAATATTCAGTAATCCTTGCACCATACAGATTAAAAATTTCAGAATATTCTGAGCAGCATCTGTATCAAAAGGAGGGTTTCTCATTTTTCTGTGTTCAAAGGATGCTAAGACATTACTAACAGCTGATGATGAAAGAAGTGTACATCTTCACTTAGTAGCTTGTTCCCATTTAAATCATCATGGAAAGTGATGAAAATAAATCTTATGCCTAGCTCCTAAACCAAAAAATATGTATGAGTTTAGAAGTATGCACATGTCTAGTGCAAGGAATATATAATAGAAGTGTGAACAAATGTCATAGATGCCCTTCATAAAAATAAGCAAAAATAAACAATGGGAGTTATTGTCTTGTGTTAAGTAGAAATGAAATAATGAGTTCCCATGAAAAAGAACAGTTGTTCCAGGAGATGCTTTTCTAGAAGGACACTGGCTCTAAAGATATTGGCAAACTATTGATGACACTCATAGAACCGTGTGACATAGATATTCACTTCATACATTAGTGGTAATACCTCTTACATTTTAATAAGATAAGTGACTAACATGTAGCAGCAGGGTGTTGCTTGAAAAAAAAATCTTGTGAAAACCAGCTCAGGAGTATAAATATCTACATAACAAATTACTCAAAGCAGCAGACAATGCAATGTCATGTCCTTGAAATAAGAGGAAATGTGAACTGACTGTGCCTTACCTGTGTTAGAAAATAAAACGTGTTGTTTTCTCTTCATTTGTAGTTACAACCTTACTCAGACTTTTCAGCACATGGGAGCAATAAAAACATGAAAGTATTCTTCAGGTTTGCCAATAAATTAACCATATGTCTCAAAAATCACGTATGATAATTCTGTGATAATCAGACCACGATTTAAAAAAAAATAAATATATATGTACATATACAAGTACACATGTATGCTTGCATGTGTAAAGATTGTTCAGCTAGAAATAATGTTCTTAAAAATACACATATTTTCTTCTTAGACCATGAAACTGCTACTCAATATTTATTTTGTACATTTTATTATTTCTAGAAGTCCTTGTTAAAATACATCTTTAAATTGAACTGCGGCTTTGATCCTACTTTTTAAATGTTTTGTCAATGGTATAGAATTGGTTCAGCATTCCTCTACACCCATAAATTCCAATTCTTTCTGTGGCATAAACAGAATATGAGATACATCCTTAGCACAACTGCCAGGGGTTGCCCTACTCAACATAAAACCACTATGCCTTCCCTTCCTGGCTCTTCTTTCAGACACAAGCTGCTCACTATTCATTTCTGTAGAGGTCACACAGTTTGAGAGTCAGGAGGTATACATAAGCTAAAGTTCCCTTAAAAACCTGGAAATCACATTGGGGCATAACTTGCCCTTGACCATTTAAGTCACTAAGAGGCCAAAAGCAACCTTTACCTTCAGCTACTCTGTTAAATGCAGTTTCATCACAATCAGTGATCATGTTTACTGAGTTTTTATGAAAGTCATTAAGGTTGTTAAATAAAATCTTTATTCTGGATTTGGCTTAAAGGTCTTGGGTGTGTATTGTATTGCTATTTCAAATAGTTTGAATTACTTGAAGTCTCAATTAAAAAAAAAATACTACAGAAACACCATGACTAAATTATCTGTTTAAAATCAAATTAAGTTGAAAGAATAGTTCAAATTCCTTAGCTGCGCTTTGACACATTCGGACTCTATTCTAACATTGCTAATTAAGAAACTTCTTAAATCATTTAATTTCCTGATTATTTCATTGTGCTTTTGATGAACTTTTCTGTAAAAATTCTCTTCTTTTTGGTTGGCTTTGTTTGATTTTTTTTTCAATAAAATCATTAATAACACTGAAAGACCAAACACAGTATTTTTAGTATTTGAGTGGGAACATTTTCTACCAAAATCAGATTTCATTTGAATGATACAGTACCCTATTTAAACAATTCAGAATATGCTGTAGTTGCTCTGCAAATCTGTGAAAGAGAACTATTTCTTGAATACATCGTCCTTCTTCACAAACATTGTACTTAAAAAAGGACATGTTAAATATGTGTCCTTTTTGTATTGCAGCAATGAATTTTTATCCATAAAGCTCTTTTAGTCAGTTAAAAATAAAGTCGATGAGTCTATTCTAGTATTCACATTTCATACTGAGAATAATACAGAACATATAAGAGAGCCAATGATAATGTATTTATCTGTCTGTAGAGATAAACATACTTTTGTCTGTTTATCTTTCTACAAGAATAGAAGTAATGCTTTAGAATGGGCTTTTGAAATTATAAGTGTAATACAACATACAATTATCATGATACTAAATATTTTCATAGAATTTATTCCTGTTTTGTTCTATACAGTTTTTTTTTATCAAGAAAGCATGCACATACACACATATTTTTGTATATGATCTTGTTCATAGCTATTGCTATAATATGCAAATCCATGATAGTTACAAATTTATGCTGCTTTACCATGATAGTCTCTTACAAACCCACAAACACACATACATATACATGAGCATGCGCGCACACACAGAGCTATCTAGTGAATGTTACTGAATATGTTTCTTGAATATACTGAATATATTTGACTTGAACTCTACAAGTCAAATGCTTAGGGTCCCACAATTTAAGAGGAATGTGAAGGTCCCTAAATGCGTCCAAAGGAGGCAACAAAGCTGGTGAAAGGGCTGGAAGGAATGTCCTGTGAGGAGCAGCTGAGAACTTTGGGTTTGTCTAGTTTGGAGAAGAGGAGGCTGAGGGGCGACCTCATGGCTCTGTACAGCTTCCTGAGGAGGGGATGTGGAGAGGGAGGTGCTGAGCTCTTCTCCCTGGGATCCAGCGATAAGACACGTGGGAATGGCTCAAAGCTGCTTCAGGGGAGGTTCAGACTGGACATTAGGAAGTATTTCTTTACCAAGAGGGTGGTCAAACCCTGGAACAGGCTTCCTAGAGAGGTGGTCAATGCCCCAAGCCTGTCAGAGGCATTTGGACAATGCCCTTAACAACATGATTTAATTTTTGGTCAGCCCTGAATTGGTCAGGCAGTTGGTCTAGATGATTGTTGTAGGTCCCTTCTAACTGAAATATTGTCTTCTCTCTTCTCTTCTCTTCTCTTTTTGTTTTAAGATGCTATACTCCTAATTTTCTTTTCTTTACTTTCCTCTCTAGGTATCCTTATCTTTGATGATTCCTGAGGACAATACATTGCTAGATATGTATCATTAGTCTCTATCATTCTTTGTTTCCTTTAAATGAAGTAACTTCTCAGAAAAAATAAAGGATCACATCACTAATCAGCATAAGTGGGTTGTTTTCCTGCCCCCCCCCCCCCCAAACTCTTCTTTGACCTTCTTCAGCGTAGGATTCAGGGATCAGAAACATTCACAGACAGACAGGGTGGGATTCAACTGATACCTGCACCTAATCCTGTCATCCTAGACTGTGTTTATATGAAATGGGGAAAATATGGACTTCAGCAGAGAATTAATCTGATCTCCTTCCAGATCAGAAGAACCAATGTCTGAAATACCAATTATTTTCACTAGCTTCAAATGTAGTTTAGTATGACCAGCTCAGGTCTGGACCATAATTGTCTCCAATGTGTGCATCTCAAGATAAACAAGGTGGACCCTTTTAAAAGTAACATGATTCTGTAATCCAACAGTTAAGAAGGTTTTCAAAATTGTGATAGCTGTTGTCTGCATTCAGATAAACATCTGACTAGATTCACTACATGCTTTTGGGCTTTTGATCTAACCTAGAAGAGATACCTATAGGTCTGTTATTTGTTACATGAATGGTTACTGAGAAGAATATCACACACACATCATTTTAGCATTTTCTATTGACAGTTGCAGCATTCCTGCTTCACATTGGGTTTTGCAGCAAACCATTTTCAAAAGAATGATTTTTCACCACTAACTATAGACAACATAGGTATCTTACCCAACATTACGTATTCCAGCCCAGAACAAGGAATCTAATTTTTAGTCAAGTGATGTGGGGCATCACAGTGACAAATTTATGTCTTTTTATTTGACTCAAATAAATATAATGTGTTAGAATTATGGCAGCTTTGTCACATGAGCAATAGTATGTGCTAAAATGGTGTTAGTGTAACAGAAACAAATGTCTCATTTTTTTGCTTAGAAAACTAAATACTTTTAGGAGCAAAAGAAAAAATTACCAAGGGAATTAGAAGAAAAAAAAAGTTAAGGCAAAGGCAGTCAATGAATGAATTGAAGAAAAAGAAAGTGTTCAGAGGAAGGCATTTACCATTAGAAGAAGGTATGCTGGTAAAGCTAAGATTCCCTGAAACTATTCATGCCAAACCGATTTGTCATTAGAAAGTGAACTGTTTTCACGCACAAGAAATCTAAGTATAGTGAGGCAAATGTTAAGAGGAACTGACTTTCCTTGCTATTATTGATCATGATAATGACTCTCAATATTGCTGTTCAGGCCGATGCAAAGAGGGTGAAAAGGGGACAGTAAGTCTTAATGCAGCCAGCAGATGAGACATCCCCTGTTCCTTGTGGTGCTTTAGTATGTACTTTCTGATTCTACAGTAAAATTCAACTTTCACAGGGACTAAAATGAACAAGTACATTTCTGATGTTTGTATCCACCTCTCTGTCATTGTCTCATAGATTAAATCAAACCTGCTGCTTACTGAACAAGGTCATTTTTTGCCAGTTTACTGCCACTTTACATTAAAGTCAACAAACATATTACAGCAATTTTATGCTGTAGTACTAGCTGTGTCAGAGTTTCACAGCTAAACTCCTACTTTTAAGGGCTAGTTCAAAGGCTATTGGTCAAATTTTGCTTCTAGTCTTAACTTGACACATGAAAGGCTCAATCCTGGAGCACTATTTCCCAGGCATGAAAATAATAATTTGTATGGTTATAGATATTGCCGTAATGAAGACTAAAATTTATTTCTTCCAGGTGCATTTTTCTTCTCAATCTATTTTTATTCACAGTAATTAGATTTTGATGTAAATATCAGGTTTTGGGTAAACATAGCTATTTGAACACAAGCTCTATTCTTCACATGGAGAAGAAAATTGGGGAAAAATGAATTTGACAGCTGTCATATAAGTATGCTATTTATATTATGTTAAAATTTTAATATTGTCTGGATTATTAATTTCATCTCATTCTACAACTAGCATTTGTTTCAAAAGACCTAGTGAACAAGAATAATAATGAAAAAAGCCTGACTGAACTGGAATTTCACAAGATTTTTTAAGCATACTTAAAGAATTTTCTTCATATTCAGAATGTTATTCATATTCATAATATTCTAGTGGCATGTTTCTAATATTTATTTCCAGTTCATGTAGATACATGTCCATCTAAAAATTACTGGAACTCCTGTTATTCCCTATTTCAATGAGAAATCACATTAAACTATTTCTGATCATGTGGTTTATGCCTCCTTTCAGAATAGTACAGGTTGAGGTAATTTTGGTAATGCACAAATACCTAATGGTCATGCAATTAAAAAAAAAAAAAAGAAAATTTCAGCACTAATTCAGGTCCCTAAGCTCTAAAAAGTACTAGGAGTTTAAATATATTTCCATGCTTCAAGCTTGCCTATTGGCTAGCTCTAGGTTTTACCTGATATTTGAGTTGTCTAAAGTGGAGACATTTACCGATGAATAGAGGAACATGGTGAATACAGGAACAGAAATGCTTTCTTCTCTCTGTTTTGAGATAAGCAGCCATAATACTGTTCCAGCCAGTACATTAGCTTCATTGTATACTAAAATGCTATGGAACTAAGCTTCTCATTTCTGGTTGACCTGAAGCACATACTAAGTGAACATACACCAGCATGAGCTTGTTCATGCAGCTGGGTCACTGGGTTTGACTCTCTGTCTCTCTTAGTCCCTTCTACCCTGAATTCATCCGGTGTAAAACAAGGGTAATAGGACTGCCTGACCTATACTTGAGGATTATTTCAGAAATTAATAGATCCCTGTAGTGGTAATCTATGTGAACATCTAGACAGGCAGACTCCCTTTAGTCTTTCTTTAGTTGCAGTCTCTTTAGTCATGTATTATAAAATTGCTAAATGGAAAAAGTCTTAGCAGAAGCACAGAAGCAGGAACCTTTCTTTTACTTTCACAATTCAAAGGGACTTTTATATTGTAGGTGTTCTTCAGCCTTATTATGGAACCCACCTTTTTATGTAGAAAATATTAAGGCTTTAACAAGACTTTCAAAATAGTCTCCCAAAACATTCTTCGTGACAATCAGAGGAAGTATGAACTTCATAAATGGACAGTGAGATGGAATCAAAACTGACAGCCTAAAAGTGGCACAAATCAGTGGCATAAAGTCCAGCTGGAGGCCAGCAGTGTACTGCAGGGGCTGATATTGGGGCCACAACAGTTTAAAAATCTTCATTAGTGACCTGGACAATAAGACACAGTGCAACCTCAGCAAAATTGCATAGGACGCAAAACCGAGAGGAGTGGCTGATAGGCCAGAGGGTCATGCTGTCAGCCAGAGGGACCTCTCTAGGCTGGAGAAATGGGCTGACAGAAAACTCATGAAGTTCAGCAAGGGGAAATGCAAAGTCCCGCACCCGGGGAGACACAACCCAAAGCATCAGTGCATGCTTGGGGCTGACAGTCTGGAAAGCAGCTCCGTTGGAAAGTCCTTGAGAGTCCTGCTGGATAACGTGCTGACCATGAGCCAGCAACGCTCCCTCACGACAAAGGTGGCCAATGGCCTCCTGAGCTGCAGTAAGTAGAGCATTGCCAGCAGGTCGAGGCAGGGGATCCTTCCTCTCCGTTCAGCCTTGGTGAGAAATATCCGTAGTGCTGGGTCCAGCGTTGGGAGTCATGGACAAACTGGAGTCCAGAAAACAGCAACAAGGATGATTAAGGGACTGGAGCATCTGACATAGAAGGTGGACAGTGGAGCCCAGGACAAGAGCACACAAACTGGAACACAAGGAATTCCATAAGAAAAAGCTCTATTACTGTGAGGGTGGTCAAATACTGGAGTGGACTGCCCAGAGAGGTTGTGGACTCTGCATCCTTGGCAATATGCAAGATCTGGCTGGACATGGTCTTGAATAACCTGCACTAGCTGACCCTGCTCTGGGTGGGTAGGTTGGAATAGGGGAGCTCCAGAAGTGTCCTCTAACCTCAACCACAGTGTTCCTGTGAGAATATTTTCCCCTCAAATATGTTTACCATTCTATTTATTTACATGAATCTCGTAAATTCTCCTTGAATTCATTGTGGTCATATGCATGGTTCGTAAAGGAGTTTTTCTTCCTATTTCTTTCTTCAGTTCATAGCTCCCAGTGAAGTTTTATCTGGATATTTTTCTATGTAGTATGTGTATATGGTACTGCAAAGCAAAACAAAAACTTTTAAGTCATCTATTCTTGTGACATTTTGATCCTTCACAACTTTATGGCCATAAGTATTTAGTTCATTACCAAACATCTGAGCTTTTAGTAGCAATCTATAGTTTGCCATTACTCTGTGTTAAACAGTTATTCCATCAGGGTTACACATACTATGAAAAAAATCTGCTATATAAGAGCATAATGAAGCTTAGCAGTTTCAAAAAGCAGAATGAAATGAGAAAGGAAATTTTTTTTTCACATACAGAAATAAGCTATTTAATTGCAAAAATCCACTGTTAGGGATAGTCCCATAGGTATCTAGAAGTCAATTTGCTATGAATTTTTCTTAAGTGATTCCTATACAGAGCAAAAGAAAAATGTTTTTTAATGACTTAAAGGGAAAAGGAAGAATTAAAAAGAGGAAATGTAATAAGGCACCAGATAGTAACACTAAAAAAATATTTTTGTGCTGTTGCACCTCTTTTACAGACAGTGTGCTTCTGTGTCCATCAGTCCACTTTGATTAGAAAAGCTGAAGCACTTGCTAATTGCATGTGAAATGAATCTAAGCCAACATCCAGAGATCATTCTTGGTGACAGGAGCAAAGCAGCATCACACATTAATGCTTTCAAGAGGAAATGGAAGTTATGAACTTTGATACAGGAGAGGATGCCTTAGAAGGTCTGATTATACTTGTTTCTGGATTATGAACCCCACAAGATATTCTACTGCTAGTAAATAATTCGCTATGTTTTTTTCTTCCTCTTCTACATATTTGAACATAGAGAGCTTGAACTCTGGTTACAGCTAGAAAAGTGTAAAAAGAAAATAGTGTTTACCTGATCTCACAGATCCATTCCTTAGCCATTTTTACTTTCATATTGTACCTCTGTGAAATTTAGTGAAGAAGTTCCCTGTTTAATCTATGTACGTGTGTGTATAAACACACGAACTTACACACATACATATACTTCTATGCATGTCAACTTATACAGTATGTTATATATGTACTTATATATATACTATGTATGCATATATATTATTTACACCTGATTATGTATCTATAGAGATATTTTTAACTTTTAATTAATGTAATGACTGAATTAAAAAAGTTATTAATGGTATCCTTTATTCCAATACAAATAGGAAATGCAGTGCAAAAACATAATTTCCTGTAAGTAGGGTAGAATATATCTTAGAAGTAGAAATAATCAGAATAATGAACCTTGCATTTGGTTTTTGACTGTGCTATTGTTTAATTTTTTGATCTTTGTCAATCTTTATGTCTGAGTATGACATGATGGGTTATAAGAAAAACAAATTTTATTTTACTTAGTTTTATTGTGAGATAGGAGATTATTATTTATTTGCTCCTATATTTATTTTATTTGGAGAAGAAAAATGTGATGGTGTATATGCGTTTTGTTCATGATCAGTCAAAAAGGTATGACAGTCCCAACTGTAAATGAGTAAAGGAAAAAAAAAAAACAAACTAAAAATGGAAATAAAAATTTTTTTTTCACTAGTACACTAGCATTTTCCAAATAATTATGAACCTCCAATAAACACATGGCTAAATAATTTGGTATATCAAACTGTAGTAATGTCACCCAAATGCTGACAAATTCCTTAGGAACACACGGTCCAAATAAAATGAGAACTGAATTCCAGAAGCTGAGTTTGGTCATAGTACTGTGGTTTGAAATGGATATCACACTGAACCAACTTCATCTTATTTAACCCCACATGAAACAAAGCCGTACTTCTATTAGCTATTTGAGATTCTGTTAGCTCCCTTGACTTCAGTCGGAGCTGACAGTATCCCAGTGAAGTAATTATCCTCACTCTGCTGAAAGAACAGAAGCAACTGACTGGGGAGGGATGCTGCTGCTGTGGCTCCGCATTGCTCGCGCAGCAGGAGTGAGGATGAAAGGCATCAGGCAACATCACAGAAGCCACTCAGCTACCAGGTCAAGATAAGAAAAGAAAAACTGTTGCCAGCAATTCCACCTTTCCCTGAGGAATAAAAGAGCAGCCCTAGATAGCTCTCAGGAAGGATGACAAAACCTGGGGGAAATGAAGACTGTAGAACACTGGCACTTGAACTACAAAGGAAAGGAAAAGCTGAGTATGTGTTCAAACCAAGTGAGAATCTCCTGCGTCAGCGTGCCAGGCTTGTAAACTGCACAATAAAACAGTTAGGTATGGATATAAGTTATTTTAAAGACAGTATGAAAGAAAGGTTAAAAATGAGGAAGCCATGCTGTATATTTTAAGGGATAACCATAATCCTAGGAAATATACCCTAAAATGTGTGTAAAACATAGAGTATAATCTATAAAATGTTCTACAGAGAAAAAAGGATGTGCTTTTTTTTAATACCTAAAGGATTTATTTATCCACATTCTGTGAAAGCGTTGCGGTATTGCTATATAGAGAACTTACAGTTAAATCAATGCGTATTGATAATTTCTGTTTAGGAAACATTGAACTGAAAACATATATTGAACAATCAGTATAGTAAATTTTATCACTTGCAGCTTTATGAATGACTAAAACCCCTGTAATCTAGTAAAGAGGAAAACAAAGTAAAGAAACTTAAGACTGACAGGTATAAAAATTATTCTAAACCATAACTAGTTACATGGACTTTTACCCAAAATGTAGTAATGATGCAATAATGATTGCAAAAGGAAATGCCATGTCCTGCCCCTTGGGAGGAATAACCTCTTACTCCAGCACAGGCTGGAGACTGACTGGCTGGAAAGGAGCTCTGCAGAGAAGGACCTGAGGGTTCTGGTGGACAACGAGTTGAACGTGAGCCAGCAATGTGCCTTCCTGGCAAAGGCGGCCAACAACCTCCTGGGCTACAATAGGAAAAGCATTACCAGCAGGTCGAGGGAAATGATCCTTTCCCTCTATTCAGTCCCAGGGAGACCCATCTGGGCTGCTGGATCCAGTGCTGGGCTTCCCAGTACAAGAAGGACATGGCCAAACTGAAGTGAGTCCAGCTAAGGGCTACAAGGATGATTAAGGGACTGGAGCATCTGACATAGGAGGAGAGGCTGAGAGAGCTGGGGCTGTTCAGCCTGGAGAAGACTTAGGGGGAACTTATCAATGTGTACAAATACCTGACAGGAGGGAATAAAAATATGTATGTCCCTGTTAGAGTTTAGGGCACCTTTGGGATGCAGCTGGAACAGAATCTCATGTTTAGTTTCCTCTAAAAAGAAATATACTTAGCTTGCACTAAAACCACTCTGCAAATTGAGCCTATGGAAATAACAGATGGATTTTTGCCAAAACCAAACTGCAGTTCCAGATTAAAATAATAATGTAGATGCAGCTTCATGTTGTTCAGTTTATCATATGATCCAGGGTGAATGTCAACATTTAATAGTCATTGAAAAACGTGGAACACAAAGCTCATTTGTCAGAGAAAATTTGTCACTGCCAGAAAATGACATCAGTATAGAACAATCCAAAATTGTCTGAACTTCTTGAGAGAAATCTTAGTTGCAAACAGCAAATGTGACACTTTCATGAAAGAAAATCAGAAAATTTCACTCCTCATTTGGGAAGACAGAACTGGAGCATATGTGTACCCTGTGTGATGACGTATGATACAACGACAACTAAGCTGTCAGCAAAGAAAGGCAAAACACCCAAAGCATAGCATCATGCTGAGAATGAGCTAACTTTGGGTCAAAACCCTCCCACCAATCACTGCAACATTACCAATGATTAATTAACTGGCTAATTAGCTGAGAGACCATGAGGCTTGCGGAATTAAAGCTAGTCCACAGCCAAACAACAGGAAAGCCTGTTCCTTCCTCCCATTTGGCCCTTCTCAGTCCATAGCTGTGCCTGAGAGCAGTAGCATATTCCCCGACTCCACAAAGGAGAAAAGATGGAAGGTCCACTTGCTTGCTCCCACATACCATCTACCTGCCTGTCTACCCCACTCTACTGGGGGACACAGTACTGGATCGTACCAATTTACCCAGGAGGTGAGGGTGACGACAAGTGCGAAGCTGGGCTGGGGATATTGGTCTGATAAAACACAGAGAAGCATTTCTGCTGCCACAGGGAGTTCACCACCATCATCAATCTGCTACCAAAGGCAATGCAGTACAGACATGCCAGTGATGATGTTGAACTCCTGGAGTTGGGAGTGCAGAGTGTGCTGAGCGCTGCTGGTGGTTCATTACACCCAGACACCGTGCACAAAGCAGCTTACCTTAAAATGAGTTCATACACCCTCGCCCATTCCCTGCCTGTTGTGTCTTATAGTTGAGACTACAAATGTCTTTGAGGCAGCAACCATCTTTTATTATACTTCTATGTAATGCTAAGCACAGCAGAGTCCTGGGCACTTAGGAGCTCCAACAATGACTATTAGAAGTTAATACACAGTCCTTTATTCCACCCTTTCTTCCAACAGGACTGAATTTGATCCTAATATTAAAGAACAAAGTAGAATGAAAGCAACAGGGAGAAAGCAGCAGCTACTTTTTGTTCCACTGACAATTTCAGTAGCAGATCTGTTAGATGTTATTTTATTCCTCCCAACCCTATATCATGATCCTGAGCAGGAAGCTTCAAGAGCTGCAGAGGGCATAAAGAATCTACTAACAACAGAGACAAAAGTCATTATCACTCCTTCATGTCCATTATCTCCTCCAGAAGAAGTAACAACATCAGAAAAGAGTACCTTTACATTTTTCTTTTCCTGTGCTTTTATTTTCACGTTTCCCTCCTTTCTTTTTCATTCCTAAGACCGGTCTTTGAACAAGTTTTTCAACCTTTTAAAGGATTAAAGTAAGGTTGAACACACTAAGCCTCACACAAGTCCCTGTAGCAGCACAGGAAAATTATTATGCAAAATTGCTAAGGACTGCAGCAAGAAAAGAAAGTACCAGGGGAGAGTGACAAGCCAAAGGATGACTAGAATACAGGACTTGAAAAAGAAGACAATGATTATCAACCTTCATTTAAAAGAGGATAAAAGTGCTTTCAATGTCCTTCTTTGACCATTCCAACATCCCTCCACCAGCAAATTAATCGTGTTATCTGAAACAATTTGACAGGAAAAAAAAATAGTTTGCAGAGATATGTATTTTGAAATTAGGAAAACAACTGGTCTAGTAATAAATCTCCATGAAATTCACAGTACTCAGCTGAATTGCTTAATGAAAGGTCTGTAAAAGCGGCAGTGTGGGGTTACTGACAGAAATACATGTGAAAAACACAAAAAATAAATATACAAAACATACCTTATTTGGAATGATTTTTTTTTTAAATTCTCATAGAAAATGAGGGAAGCTGGCATCCTTATTAGTTTTCTGATCTTGTCAGAGGAAGGAAAAGGAAAAAAAAAAAAAAGGGAAATCAGGTTAACTGGTAAAAATAGGCTGAGTTCAAGGAGAGTCTAGAAGCAACAGAAACCATGCTTTTAATAAGTACATAGTAAGAAAATATTTTCTAAAATTATTCAGTGTAAAATATCTCATAGTCTTTTTTGAAAATACAGTAAGATTAAAATCTATAAAAAGAAAGATTTTCAAGTACTTAAAACAACCAAATGTGACCAAAGCTGAAGCAACACATTTGATACTGAAGACCTCGAAGGTGCTTCTTGGTCTACAGGCTTCTGGGATTCAGGTCCTGCATTTTGTCTTTTGAAGGCAGCTGCTCTGAACTACTTTCCTTCAGATAGATTAATAAACAACTTATTTGTCACTCTCAAAAGAAAACAGATATCTGCACGACGGGGAATGTGTCTGCTCAGACAGTTGCAGTGCTTGAGAAACCCAGCGGTGAAAGCTGCTTCTGCCGTGCCCAGGACTGAGAACAAGTTCCCTCCTCAGTACTGCTAGTATCTTTTAAAAGTACTTACCCACCATTTTTCTAAGCACAGAGTTAGCAACGTAAGCAACTTCAGTTTCTTTTCTTTTGTGCAAGCAAGTTTATTTTGTTCAGTACATGTTGCATTTCCAGTGTTTCTGTGGAATTCCGAGGAGAAGAAAAAAGAAAAGATGAAACATGAAAATAAGATAAAAACAAGCCCACCCTGAAAAGGTAGGAAAGCAAATGCATATTGTACTCATGTAAGAATAGGATCTCAGGAAAACACTCAACTGTTATTAAACTAGTGATAACATAGAGATACTACAGGCAGGATATGTAGGAATTCCATATTGATATCAATTACTTGAATTACTTCTGCTACAATCTTCAATCTATTGATCTTGAAAGCTGAAGAAAATTTCTGTATATACAGTTAATACAGCTATAAATGCAGCTGAAGTTGAGGGTAATATCCTTTAGTTATTTTCTAACTAAATTGGGGGAAGATTTCAGTGTAGCTATTTTATTTTTCACCAGTAAAAACAAGCCTTCTCTTGACAGGATGTAGATTTGAACAAATGGTTTCATTTTGATTTTCTTCTTTGATGTTTGATTATCTTTAATTAAAAATAAATAGTCTGAACATCCTGGTTTTGATTTTTTTTTGGTTCATTTGTGGTTTGTTTTTTTTGTTTGTTTGTTTGGTTGGTTTTTTTAAGAGAAAGGATTAGAAGAAGACAGGAAACCATACAGCCTTGAATACAAATTCATGTACAATTTGACTTGTTTGAACAGGTAACTGGAGACTGACAGGGGGGAAAAGTTGCATTTCTCTTTTTTTTTTGCCCAGTTTTTCTCCTCTAGGGAGAATTCTGGTCAGAACTCTCAGCATCCTGGCGGGCAAGCAGTTGCAGATATGCTGCCAGTAATAAATAACAACAGTGATCTAATCTAGTCTGATCCCAGGAACCCACAAATTGCAAGCAGGAGAACAACTTCCAGAAGCCAGAAAAGTCAAGTGCCAAATTTTGCTTGTTCTCTTCTCTGCTGAGAACAAGGTGTCCAACATAGCCGAATTATCATCCCACAGCAGAGACATATCCAGTTTCTTCTGCTAGTCTAGGGAACTACAGTTCAAACACTGCTTTTGACACACAAGCAAAATTTGTTATCAAAGTACAGTTGTGTACAGCCCCCAGGAACTTAAAGAAATACCTCAATACTGCTGAAAAAATGTTAAAGGGAGTTGATGGGGAACAGTTATTCCTAAACTTTTTAGGATTTATCAGTCTTACCTTCAGGTAATCCCAAACTTTATCGCAATTTATTTAAACTAGACAAAATTAGCTGCATACATTTGTATATTGATTCTTTTCCTATAATTATTTCATATTCCTCATCATTCTGACACAATGAATATTTATTTCTTAAAGGCCATTTTCCTCACACGCAGTATTCAGTTTATAGAATGACAGCGCTCAAGGCATTACTGATTTGTGCCAGATGCTACAAAATCAAGATGATGCTGTGGATTTTTTCAGGATTCTGTATTCTAGGCAGCAGCTTTTCTCCATCTTAATAACCTTCCAGGATTTCTGCTAAGTCCCAAATCCCTTCTCAGTAAGGATGCTTATACAAAACCTCAGCAGTCACTTTGGTGTTTCAGCTTAGCGTGTACAAAACCTTACGTGCAAATCCATGTACAGTTCTTACTGCCATTCATTGACTTGCTTTCCTTGGCACCATTATCACTAAAAGAAAATGTCTGAACTGTTTTCTGATTCCACCTCCCAGACAGAAACAATCTTTTTCAAACACAAAGCTAACTGAATGCCACAGGAGTCATTTAGTAGGAGCAGAGTCGCCTGATTTGGATCTCTGCCTGCCTCAAGACACTTAATTTAATCTCACTGTTTGCATTTACCAGACAGTATTGTAGTGAATGGCCTTTCAAAAGGAATGTTATTGTGCTGAAATTAAAGAACTCAAAATACCTGTTAAAGTTGCTGATTTTTTTTTTTAATACAGACATAAGGATTTGCAGAGAATGCACATTATAGGCAGTGTTTGTACCTATCCTATACCTAAAAAAGAAAATGAGATGTTATTGTGTTTTTCAGCTTATTTGTATACATAAGTAAACTGTTTATTTTCATATAATAATTTTGACATTGATTTTGTTCTCTGTCTTTATGCAGAGATTGTTACAGCTATACTTTTTAATTTATAGCAGCCTTTTACAGTTTAGCTCTCCTGAAATTATCATCAATAATAAAAAGTATCCTTAAAGAAGATTCTGTGCTGTTTTGGAAGATATCATACTGAGATAGTACTTGTATAATGACCTATGGTTAAAGTTAGAATTGAAAACTGTGGTTTAGGTTTGCTGATTCATGTCCCTCCACTCCATAAACCTGACAGCTGTACTTGGAGGTTGATGTGAGTTCCCAGCAATGCTTTGTGCAGCACCAAAGGTTTGACAACTTCCAAATTTTTCACTCTATGGGACTCAGGATTTGGTAGGGGATCTTCAGAAAAGCCAAACTGCAAGGTAAGTAGTCTCTCCTTTCCTAAGTGACTTCAGTATCTTTAAATCATCTTCTTGCTCAGCAGGACCATTGTGAAAGCCTATTATTCTTTCTGTGAAAGTGTGTTCCCTCTCACTGTGTGCACTCAACCTGAACTGCACTTATACCTTTTTGTTTTACATAGTGTTATCTCTTTTCCTTTCACCTGTGTGGTGCATAAAATTATCATCCACCCTGACATTACCTATATCCTTTCAGCATTTTATATTTCCATTAAATCATAACATCTTACATTTTGTCCCTTGGGCAGTATCAATAAAGGTTGTGTCGAGTTTCTAATCGGCAATTATCCTTGGCACCCGAAGAAACACAGAACAGGAAAATGTTTTGCCCCTACAGCTCAGTGTTGTAAGGGGGAGGTCTACTCATCAAATTATGTTCTGGATATGAGGGTAGTTGTTTGTTTTTCTCATTAATTGTCCTTTAGGATCAAATTTTTTTGTCATCCCCACTTACCTTGTTCTTCCACATGTATTTTCTCAGGGTTACTGCCAGCTTCAACAGTCAAAGCTACCACTGTACCCAATCAACTCTTGTTTATTGTTCCACTCATTCAGTTGTGCTGGTGTAATTTGTTGAGCTGTACTGTGGTCTAAATCAGGGAACAAGGAAAAAAAAAAAAAAAGAAAAAACACTCTGGGTTATTTTCACCTGGATTAATTCCTTGATTTGGTTCATACCATCCCCCTGCCAAAGTGTTCTACAAATACAATGAAGAGGACAACCAGCCAAACAGCAGATATGATAACAGGTAATAAGTAGAGGAAACAGAAGGAATACCATACAGCGATACATATTTTTATTAACCTAAATACCATGAAATGTAGTGTTTGTTTAAGTTTACTCTGGCGCAGGTCACCTGATAGATCAACATTTTTCAGGGTCCCTTAAATTGTTTAGAATCTTTTGGCTAGCTACTAATTTAGTTAATTGAATTAATAATCAATGCCGCTGTATATTATTAAACCCTATGTCTTGGGATCGCATGGCAAGGTTTTGGTAGCAGGGGGCTACAGAGGTGGCTTCTGTGAGAAGCTGTTAGAAGCTTCCCCTCTGTCCAGAAGAGCCAAGCCCAGCCAGCTCCAAGACAGACTTCGCCGCTGCCCAAGGCTGAGTCCATCAGCAACGGTGGTAGCGCCTCTGTGAAAATGTATTTAATAAGGGGGAAAAAGTCACTGCGCAACAAAACTGCAGCCAGAGAGAGGAGTGAGAATACATGAGAGGAACGACTCTGAAGACCCCAAGGTCAGTGCCCTGGTTTCAGCTGGCATAGAGTTAATTTTCTTCCTAGTAGCTGGTATAGTGTTATGGTTTTGGTTCGGTATGAGAAGACTGTTGATAACACACCGATGTTTTCAGCTGTTACTAAGTAGCGCTTAGACTCAAGTCAAGGATTTTTCAGCTTCTCCTGCCCAGCCAGCAAGAAGGCTGGAGGGGCACAAGGAGTTGGGAGGGGACACAGCCAGGACAGCTGACCTAAACTGGCCAAAGGGGTATTCCCTACCATGGGATGTCATGTCCAGTATATAAACTGGGGGGAGTTGGGTGGGGAGAGGTCGCTGCTTGGGAACTGACTGGGCATCGGTCAGCGAGCGGTGAGCAATTGCATTGTGCATCACTTGTTTTGTATATTCCAATACTTTTATCATTATTTTTGTCATTGTAGTATTGTTATTATTATCATTATTACTTTCTTCCTTTATGTCCTGTTAAACTGTTCTTATTTCAACCCATGAGTTTTACTTTTTTTTTCCCAATTCTCTCTCTCATCCCACTGGGTGGGGAGGAAGTGAGTGAGCGGCTGCGTGGTGCTTAGGTGCTGGCTGGGGTTAAATTACAACAGCGCAGAAAGAGGGGGAGGAGGTGGTCCAGGCACCGGAGCAGAGATTCCCCTGCAGCCCGTGGGGAAGACCATGGTGAGGCAGGCTGTCCCCCTGCAGCCCAGGGAGGTCCATGGTGGAGCAGATCTGCACCTGCAGCCTGTGGAGGACCCCACGCCAGAGCAGGTGGGTGCCCGAAGGAGGCTGTGACCCCGTAGGAACCCCGTGCTGGAGCAGGCTCCTGGTAGGACCTGTAGCCCCATGGAGAGAGGAGCCCATGCTGGAGCAGGTTTGCTGGCAGGACTTGTGACCCTGTGAGGGACCCACGCTGGAGCAGTCTGGGCCTGAAGGACTGCAGTCCATGGGAAGGGACCCACGCTGGAGCAGTTTGTGATTGCAGGACTGAAGCCCATGGAAAGGACCCACGTTGGAGAAATTGGTGGAGGACTGTCTCCCATGGGAGACACCCCACGGCGGAACAGGGCCGAGTGAGGAGTCCTCCTCCCCCTGAGGAGGAAGGAGCGGCAGAGACAAGGTGTGGCGAGCTGACCCCAACCCCCATTGCTGGGGGGAGGAGGGAGAGAGAACCTGGAGGGAGGTTGAGCTGGGCAGGAGGGAGGGGTGGGGGGAAGGTGTTTGAAGGTTGGGTTTTACTTCTCATTACTGTACTCTGATTTGATTGGTAATAAATTAAATTAATTTTCCCCATGTTGCATCTGTTTTGCCCATGATGGTAATTGGCAAGTGATCTCACCCTGTCCTTATCTTGACCCACAAGCCTTTCCTCCCCTGTCCAGCTGATGAGGGGCAGTGATGGAGCGGCTTTGGTGGACACCTGGTGTTCAGCCAGGTTTAAGCTACCACACCTTAATGTGCTAAGCTTTAATGGATCAAAACCAAAACCCCCAAATTTTCTAATTATAAAAGATAAAAAAAGTAAAACATTAAAACATGTAAAACAGAAGTCAGCTGACAGACTAAGGCACCAACATTTATGTGCTGAAATGTAGATGCTGTATGTCAGATAACTGTGTAATCTCTTACTATAGATGATGACTATGTAGTCTCTACAGTTAATAGAGTCTGGAAAATATTTCATGTCATCTAAATATAGCCCTATAGGGCTCAATTAATTTGTCAAAGGTGAATGTCTAGTGACACTTGAGATCAATTAGGATATATACCAACATGACCAAGTTTGAGGCAACCTGGGAAAAGAAGTATGTATATGGTAAATTTGAATGGGACTTACGACCCTGCCAGTCTTAGTTGTTTAGCATGGCATGATAAAGCAGGTGATCCTAAGGGTCTTTAAACATGCAACTTTGGGAACATAAACTTAGATATCTACCAAAATCTCAGGATATTAACAGGATTTTTGAGGATCTAGATGTTGAAAATAGCTAGGTGCTTTATTGTCACCTAAATTTTTTGATCCTCCATGGATCAAAACATTTTCTTCAATTCTTCTAAACGTAGAAATTCTGTGATCAGAAGAGCTGAACCTACCAAACTGATTGATGAAGGAGATGGCAGATAAGTAACAAAAGCTACTTTATAGATTGCACTGAAGTAATAAAAGAGTAGTTGAACAAGGTGAAAAATAGCATCACTACTGTAGAATATAATATGCACCAACTGAATGAAAATAGAAATTGTTTTTTTAATGAGTTCTTGTCTGAGGAAGGGAAAAAGAGTTATCTTCCTTGAAAAAGAAAGGCTTTTATTGGCCTGATGACTAACTGCCATTGTCAATATTTGCTTAAAATTTCAGAAATAAATTAGCCAGGTAACTCTTTTGATGTAATTTACTTCTTGTATGACTTATGGTTCATAAATCAGAAGCAGTAAATGCACTAGCATTCAATATAAATAAGAAAACTAAAACAATTGTAATTGCAATTCTGGTCAATATATTTTATGGTATTTTACCTTCCTCCTCTGCATATTGCTTAGTACCAGCATACAGAATCTGCTTATGATCACGTATTTAAGACAAAATGAGCCCCCATAAAATACTTTGAATAAAATAGAAACTAAAGTCTGTTGTATTTTTTAAAAGTATTGCTTCAAATGTCTGTTAACATTATATAGTACAGTAAATAATTCTAAGTACTGTTATATACTATTTATACTAAAAAAACCTAAATAATAGAGTGCCTAAGAACCAATCAAAGTTGTTGCTCACTGTGTAGGTGGAGTAAGATTTTGTTACTGCTGTGAGAAACTTATAAACCAAAGAGATGAGGCAAAAGAAGAGAGGGCAATCAGACAAAACCAGATGAGAGAGAATAATACGTTATTTTTCTGAGTCTTTTCTCTTCTAGGCTTAATTAGGAAGAAAGAAACTAAATAACTGCAAAAAAAAAAAGAAAAAAAAAAAAAAAGTTGAGTTAGTGAAACCAAATGGGAAATTACAATAGGCAGGGAAGAAAACTGCTCTTGGAGAAGAGGGAACTAAAGAACAAAATTAGAAGTTTTAAAGAATATAGTAAAAGAACAGGTTGATATGATAATGAAACAAGAATGGCATTTTCTGCAGTTTCAGAAATTAATCATAGAATACTTCACCTTAACAGTGGTTGCATTCACTGATCTGGCTTATATTCATTGCTAACACTGCCAATTTTTGAATTGGTATTTATCTTCAGACTGAGATACATAAATCTAAGTTTACAACACAGGTGCCTGCATATCATGGTGTTATTCAGTTGTGTAATCATAGATGTCTGGTGCCATTTCACATGCCCAAGGTTATCTGAGACTTCAAAATGTGACAGATACATTGCAGACTTTATAGATTAAGGTTCTGATTACTTATAATTGTCCTATATCCTTTTTAGCGTGATCTTTATCAGATAAGTCATAGAATCTTAGAATCATAGAATGGTTTGGGTTGGATGGGACCTGCAAAGATCATCTAGTCCAATCCCACTGCTGTAGCCAGGGGCATCTTTCACTAGATGAAGTTGCTCAAAGTCCCATTCAACCTGATCTTCAACACTTCCAGGGATGGGGCATCCACAGTTCTCTGGGCAACATGTTCCAGTGTCTCACCACCCTCATCATAAAAATGTCCTCCTTAGGTCCAATCTAAACCTATGCTCTTTCAGTTTAAAACCACTTCCCCTTTTCCTGTCACTACAGGCCTTTGTAAAAAGTCTCTCTCCATCTTTCTTATAAGCTGCCTTTATGTATTGAAAGGCCACAATAAGGTGTCCCTGGAGCCTTCTCTTCTCCAGGCTGAACAACCCCAGCTCTCTCAGTCTTTCTTCATAGGTGAGCTGTTCCAGCCCTCTGATCATTTTCGTGGCCCCCCTCTGCACCTCTGACAGGTCCATGTCTTTCTTGTGCTGGGGTGTCCGGAGCTGGATGAAGTACTCCAGGTGGGGTCTCACCAGAGTGGAGCAGAGGGGGAGAATCACAACTGAGGATTGCCCAGACCCAGGTGCAGGACCTTGCACTTGCTCTTGTCGAACTTCATGATGTTCACATGGTCCCACGTCTCAAGGCTGCCAAGGCCCCTCTAGATGGAGTCCCTTCCCTCAAGTGAACCAACTGCCCTCAACTTGGTGTCATCTGCAAACTTGCTGAGGGTGCACTCAATCCCACTGCCTATGTCATTCCACTGAATGGGCTGAATTCATTGAAAGCATCCAAGAATTTTGACTATGACTCTATTGCCTGGCAATACCTTAGTTTAGATGTCTTAATTTATCTATGATCTTGTGTAAATAATGAATTAGAGGGAAACTGTTGGGTTTTGGTTGTGTGTTTTTAAGTTGCTAAGGATGAAATGTTGTCAGTTATGTGAAGAAACAGTGAAACATCTTTAACCACAATTTAATCAAAACATATTGTAATCTGTCCAAACTTTTTTATTCCTCAAAGCTTAGCAAAATTTTAATGGTAAATTCTGAATTAATTATCTACCATCTTCCTATCAGTTAGGTAATCTTGGCTTTCCTGAAGCCTATTTTGGTTTATACTTTTTTAAAATGTTTTACATTATATTCTAGTAAATAACTGAACTGATCCACAGATAACAGGTCTTTTTGATTGTTTTTTTTGTTTTAACGTCAACCTCCATTAATGTGCTGACTATCTGTTGTGAGTTTAATTTTGTGAGTAGCATGATAAAGCACTGAGATAAATCTGCCTAGCCATTCACATAAATTTCATGATCAAAGACTTACATATTTTAATTTATATTCTCAGTAAGGACTGCTTAGTTCAGAAAGGAACTTCTAAATGTAAAATTCAACATAAAAACCCTAACCCTAAACCACTTATTCTTCTTATTTATGAAAAAAAAGAAAAAAAAGCTGAAAACACAACACCTATCATTAACAATATATGTCAATTACTAACATGTGACTAGCCTGGTTGTATTGGATGTAATTAATATAATGATCTGCACTACTAAACTTCCCCCAAAATCTCCCTCTACATCCTCTAAAACCTGTTACCTCCAATGATTTCCTAAAAAGTTACATGGAATACTAGCAAGCACATGTTAATAGCTCAAACTACTTTTTCATCCCTTTCTTCTTTACTCAGTAGTATTCTAAATTAAGAAATTAAGACTATTCAATACCAGATAGAAATATAGAATGATTTAAAATGTTTAAACATATGTCTGGTGTCTGTTGTACACAGAAATAAAGTTGAGGACCAATATTCTGCTTTTTAAGTCTGCTAACATTGAGGTTAATGGGATTTCTTGGCTAAGACCAGAAAAGAAAGGTGTACAAAGATTGCAGAATAACACTGAATTGATATGTATTTCAAAAGCTTTTTATTGCAGTATATAAATGTGGTGATGTATCCAGAAGCATTACCCCACATATAGTTTAATACCAAACAAACCACATATAGTTTAATAGGGGACAAATCAATATCAGGCATTGCAGTCTTACATAAGTCTATACCGCTGAAATCTGAAAGAGTTTTGCATATATTCAGAAGCTTGGACATTTCAAATAAATTTATAAAAGGGATTCTTTTTTTGTTTTGATTTGATTTGTTTTCTCCTGTGGAGTCTACAATACTAACAGAATCCATGCAACTTTTAGAAACATAGAATCATTTAGGTTGGAAAAGACCTTTAAGATCATCGAGTCCAACTGTTAACCCAACACTGCCAACTCCACCACTAAACCATGTCCCTAAGCACCACGTCCACATGTCTTTTAAATACCTCCAGGGATGGTGACTCCACCACTTCCCTGAGTAGCCTGTTCCAAAGCCTGACAACCCTTTCAGTGAAGAATATTTTCCTAATATCCAATCTAAACCACCCCTGGCACAACTTGAGGCCATTTCCTCTCATCCTATCACTTGTTACCTGGGAAAGGAGGCCAACACCTACCTTGCTACACCCTCCTTTCAGATAGTTGTAGAGAGTGATAAGGTCTCCCCTCAGCCTCCTTTTCTCCAGACCAAACAGCCCCAGTTCCCTCAGCCGCTCCTCACAAGACTTGTGCTCCAGGCCCCTCACCAGCTCGGTTGCCCTTCTCTGGACACGCTCCAGCACCTCCATGTCTTTCCTGCAGTGAGGGGCCCAAAACTGAACACAGGACTCGAGGTGCGGCCTCACCAGAGCCCAGTACAGGGGGACAATCACCTCCCTGCTCCTGCTGGCCACACCATTTCTGATACAAGCCAGGATGCCGTTGGCCTTCTTGGCCACCTGGGCACACTGCTGGCTCATGTTCAGCTGGCTGTCGACCAGCACCCCCAGGTCTTTCTCTGCCGGGCAGCTTTCCAGCCCCTCTTCCCCAAGCCTGTAGCGCTGCGTGGGGTTGTTGTGACCCAAGTGCAGGACCCGGCACTTGGCCTTGTTGAACCTCATACAATTGGCCTTGGCCCATCGATCCAGCCTGTCCAGATCCCTCTGTAATGCCTTCCTGCCCTCGAGCAGATCAACACTCCCTCACAGCTTGGTGTCATCCACAAACTTACTGAGGGTGCACTCAATCCCCTCATCAAGATCATTGGTAAAGATATTAAACAGAACCGGCCCCAGTACTGAGCCCTGGGGAACACCACGTGTGACCAGCTGCCAGCTGGATTTAACTCCATTCACCACAACTCTCTGGGCCCGGCCATCCAGCCAGTTTTTTACCCAGTGAAGAGTACATCCATCCAGGTCATGAGCAGCCAGTTTCTCCAGGAGAATGCTGTGGGAAGCGGTGTCAAAGGCTTTACTAAAGTTTAGGTAAACAACATTCACAGCCTTTCCCTCATCCACTAAGTGGGTTATCTTGTCATAGAAGGAGACCAGGTTAGCCAAGCAGGACCTGCCTTTCATAAACCCATGCTGACTGGGCCTGATCACCTGGTTGTCTTTTACGCACTGTGTGATGGCACTCAAGAAGATCTGCTCCATAAACTTTCCTGGCACCAAGGTCAGACTGACAGGCCTGTAGTTCCCTGGATCCTCCTTCCAGCCCTTCTTGTAGATGGGTGTCACATTTGCTAACCTGCAGTCAACTGGGACCTCCCTGGTTAGCCAGGAGTGCTGATAAATGATGGAAAATGGCTTTGTGAGCACTTCTTCCAGATCCCTCAGTAACCTTGGGTGGATCCTATCTGACCTCATAGACTTGTGCTTGTCTAAGTGGTGTAGCAGGTCACTAACCATTTCCCCTTGGATTATGGGGGCTTAATTCTGCTCCCCATCCCTGTCTTCCAGCTCACGGTGCTGGGTAACCTGAGGACAATTGGTCTTACTACTAAAGACTGAAAGAAAGAAGGCATTAAGTACATCAGCCTTTTCCTCATCCTTTGTCACAATGTTTCCCACCACATTCAATAAAGGATGGAGATTTCCCTTAGCTCTCCTTTTGTTGTTAACATATTTATAGAAACATTTTTTATTGTCTTTTACAATAGTAGCCAGATTAAGTTCTAGCTGGGCTTTGGCCCTTCTCATTTTCTCCCTGCATAACTTCACCTCGTAGTCCTCCTGAGTTGCCTGCCCCTTCTTCCAAACGTCATAAACTCTTTTTTTTTTCCTGAGTTCCAAACAAAGCTCTCTGTTCAGCCTGGCCGGTCTTACCTACCGGCTCATCTTTTGGCACATAGGGAAAGCCTGCTCCTGCATGTAGGATCATTTTTATCCTGGTTGGTCGATCTAGGAGTAATGTGTAGTTATATGGCGGGTTTTGAGGAGCCGTTGAGCATGTAATTTTACTTGGGGATAAGCATAGGGGAGAATGCAGAAGTTATACCATCTTCTGATGTACTTGGTGCTTCCTAACCTTTCCTCAGGTACCTGTTTTAAGACAGCAAGCAATCTGGTGCTAACTGCTGTGTTATTTTTTATGTAGTATTATTCTCAGACTTAAACTCTTTGGTTTATTGTAAATGTGATCTGTACATTTACTGAACAGAGGGAAAGCTAGATTTTTTGTTCATGAATAATATTCTAGACACACACCATATCTGTGGATTAGTAGTAAATGGAGGAAAACAGTTTTTACCCTCAAGGTAGAAGGAAAGAGCAATGGAAATGCCTAAACATAGTTGACTAGTGCCATTTTAGATGATGCAAGGCATCTAAGACAAGCCTAGGGCTGGCAGGTGAGACACAGGACTGTGGGATGCTGACATCTTTCTGGAGCAGCAGCCCAGGGCCAGGTAGGATACCTCAGAGTATCTTAACTGTTGCTGTATATGTAGACCCCTGAATCCCTCTCCTAGACTGTTTGCCTGTGGTTTAGAGGCAGTAGGTTTCTTGTTTAATTTGAACAGTGAGAGTCAAAGGTGACTCGAAAAAATTATGGGTACATTATATTTCTACTTCCCTTCTCATGGGTGTTTGACAGTAGCTAGCTGTAAACAGGTATAAATGAGTTTTTAATGCTCCAGTTGGCAACACCTGACCCTTCAGATGGTTGTATAATATGCTTTCAAATAATCTCCGTAGGGCTATCATTTGAAAGGGAGGTTTGCCATGGCCTGATAGCAACTTGTGATTTATGAATTTCTCTGAACGGGATTTACAAGGAAATTGGATGTCATTAAGAAGCAGCTGTTTTTAGCAGGTCTGACCTAGGTCAGAGTGGCTTCAGAGTGTTAATGATTATGTTTGCCTGTCTCAAGTAAATTGCTTGTGAATGACTTTGCAAGGCAAAATTGCTTTAAAATAGACACTGGTGATAGCATGCTGAAAGTTGTTAGCATGCTCGCTGACCACAAAACCATGGAAGGTGTTTAATATAATTCCTGAATGGAAACAAACAAACAAAAAAAGATAAAGCTATGCAAGACACAAATTTTTCTTTTTTATATGCATTTTATAGGGAAAAAATACACTATCAATAGGTATGAGACTACATTTGAGTATTAGACTACTTTATAGTCCAATGTTTAAATAGAGAAATTAGTATATGATAATCTCATCTGATGCAGTAGTCAAAAGCAATATAATGAAGATATTTTTCTGCATGTCAAAGCTTTGGTTTCAGACAAGAATTTTTTTTTTTCCAATTTATAACTTCTATCAGATATCAATTTTAAGTATAAAAATTCTAGATGTATCAGCAAATAGGATTATTTTAGTTTAACATGAATAATTCTTTAAACTCTGGAAGTCTTTTTTTTTAAAATGTGATACATATGTGTGTGCGTGCATGTGTGTGTGTGTGAGATTTTGTATATGTAGTTAGATATATGTCAGAACTTCAGGTTTCGCATAGATGAGGTTTGATTTTAAAAGCAGCTAAATCATTTATTGGGTAGTAAATAGATGTACCATAATCTACTGTAAAAACCCCCATAAAACAGTACCAGGTAGTTTGGAACATGACTATTGAATGTGACATTTATTGTGAAGGAATATTTGCAAATATGTCTCCAAAGTCTTGCAAATACCTTTTCTACTGAAAGATATTAATTGATGTTATTCTTCATATAACAAAAATTAGATTACAACCCCTTTTTTTTCTTTTATCAGTATTAAAGGCCATTGAACAAAAATTCAACATCATGAGCACCCAGTTTATCTGCTTTAACCTAAGCTTTGCTTCTTTCTATTCTATTTCTTCCATAATGATGTCTAAAATCCTTCTCAATATTTCATTTGTATACTACCAGAGAGATATATACAGTTTGTAGAAATCTGTAGTAATCATAATGTTCTAACCTTTGAGTCACTGTTGCTCTTACAAGAGGGGTGGAACTTGAGATTTCCAGGGGATCTTGGTACAGACAATGGATTTCCATGGACACCCACTGCTCTGCAGCATTATCATTTCCTCATTTAATTCTGAATTCTTGCACTTACATGGAGTTATACACAGAATGCTTCCTTGAATTAAGACTTTGAAACCATAAAATGTCCACAGGATACTATGAAAATGCTGTATTAATATATTATGTGTTGTATACTCACACCGCAGTTTGGGCTAAGTCTGGAGTTTCACTTTCAACTGCAAATTTTCCAACATTTATTCTCTAAGCCAGAATATATATTAAACTAAAAACTGTTGCTTTAATTTAATCTGTTCTCTATTCTATTATCTAATCAGAATAAATGTAGCTTTATGTTGCATAGCCACTGACAAACTCTTTGCCAGGAAAATTTATGGAATTCTTTGCTATCTATACTGGGCCAGTCTTTTGTGTGCCTGCTATGATTAACATGCTTTCCACCAATTCCTGCTGAAACCTTATGCTACAAACAAAATGAGATGTTACTCATCCCAAATAATAGGCTTAAAATTCAACTTAATTTCTTTTATTTTTATGTCTGCAAATCATAGTAGGTTGCAATAACTCCACAAATAGTTTTATTTTCTTCAATCTTTGCTTAATAAAAGTAGGTCTAAATTGTATTATGTTACATCTTGCTTGAGCTGACTGAGCTAGAATTGCTGTTGGTTCAACAGGTGGGCAGATTCACATAGAGACTCTGCGGGCCTAATCCAAAATTCTTCAAAAATCAAAAGAAGTCTTTTCATGAGGCCTCCAAAAGGTTTTGGTTGAGGCATTGCCTAATGGATTTAAAGCAAATTCATGTTCAACTAAACATTACTGTCTAAATCCCTTAGTACTATTTTTATCATGTATTCTTTCCTTTGCTTACCTTATCCTCAACCACAGTTATACATGATTATGCCTTCTCTCTCTCCTGGGGTATGTGGCCGTCTCTTTACCAGTATGTCATTTCTAACGAAACACTCAAAATAATACTTTCAAACAGCTTCTTTGATAATTATGCTCCTCCTCACAACGCATGTATCGTAAGAGTCAAAAGGAAAGACATGCAGCCAACAGAGTTGCATGCAAACTCTCGTGCTTATCTCCAACAGAGTGGTTCTCTTCATCTCCATTTCCAACAGCTAGTAGGAGGCAGTGCTTCATATTCACTGCTTACTCCCTTCTTTTGGGCAGGTTCTCCTTCGTTCTTCAGTTATGGAAATTTCAAGCCAAAGCTTTTTTGTGTTTTTAATAGCATTTATTCTGTCATGGGGGAATAAAAAGTGGTTTTATACTATTTTGATTTTTATTATTGTTTTCTTCTACTTGTTTGCAGCAACTGCAAAGAAGCAAGAGAGCTGGTTATTTAATGTGCTATGCTTCTTTTCTACCTTTGCTTCAGTAGGAGTTCAGTACACAGTTTAAAAACTAACTGAATGAAACAGTTTTCAAGATGGTAGGTAAATAAATGTGAGCAATAGGTTACGAAGGTGTGGTGCAAAAAGAATGTAAAAGAATATTCTTCCTTGTCTCTGTTTCTATGCTTTCCTAAAGAACATTCTGGTCCTATCAAGCCTCATTTATCTCTCAAGGAGATCATGCATTGTTTGCCTAACATCACAAATGCACTTTGATCATATTTTTCTTTTATTGTTCAAAATTGTAGTGTTTCCAGTGATTTAATCTGAAATAATATATCACTGAAGAGATTTTTTTTTTTTGAGCAATTGCATTTTTTAAAGACAGTGTGGTTTTACAGTTTCGATTTCCCATACTACTGAAAAAGACTGGTTCATATTCTGATTGTGTTTCAAACTATGGGGAATAAAAATATTATACTGTCACAGAAGGCCAATTTACACATATAAATTTTGTCACTATTGTTAATACGACTATTTTCAAAAGTAAAACAAGCCATTGTTGGCCTTTAGGGACAAAGCATTTTCACCATAAAAGGTAGAAACATCTGCTTGCAACAAACCTCCTTGCAGGACGGTGCAGAACCCTCCATCCAGTGCATCAGTTGTTACCAACCAAGGCAGAGTCACTGAACTATCCAACTGTCATTCACAGGCACAGCATCAGAAAGTCTTGTCCAGAGGTTAATAATCACACGCTTGTCCTGTGTCTGTGTCTTTTTCTATTGATAGTTGATTGTGAGTTGTTAGAAATCTTAGGAAATGTGGTATTGGTGAATGCACAGTCCAAATAATTTATGCAAACTCAGTCCCTCATTTTCCTTTTAATTTGTCTGTCTTCAAAGAGTGCTTTTAAAATACCTCCAGCCTATAGTTAGTTAGTTAGTTAGTTTTGTTTGTTTGTTTGTTTTCAGGCAGACCTGGCAGAGTGTAAATTAATCTGTTTAAATAGTAGATTTTTTTGATTAGTTGCAGGTTCTTATGCTCTACCATTCCCATATCATCCATAGAAATGAGTGCAATACTCAGTAGCTATGGATAAAATAATTTCATCTATCTGGTTTTGGATACCAATGCAGAATGACATGAGCAATTTGATTACCTAACAGTGGATATCATTCTTTGTTACTGAAATTTTCTAGAGGCATTCAGCTATTAGATCATGCAGATAATAACAGTATACTTGTTACAAATGGGGTTATGCTTGTGACAACTCTCCAACAGGTAGTCTTTCTTCTATTTTATCCAAGTCAGTTTTTTGGGGGATTTGTGGTTTTTTTTTTTCTGTTCAGGGATTTTCATTGACAAAACTAATGCAAAGGATACAAAGATAATATTTCAAGGTAATTAAATAATTTCATAACAGTTGGATTCACAAGGAAAAAAGATGTTCTTAAGGATGAAAAATAGATAGTCTGCTCTTAAATTAAATTGGCATTTGAACAAACTATTTATTATTAAGAAACAGGTCAAGAACATACACATTCTTTTGTGTATGCTTTGCTTTAAACACAGATAATATACTAAATTCAACAGAATGAGTAGCACACCAATTATTACTGTATGAATGTATGCAAAATCATCACCTTAGACATACAGTGCAAATCTAAACATTTTATAGTTCAATTAAGCTAATTCATAATTAACCAAAAGTTGATTATGGTCAGAGAGAATCACCTTCCAAAGATCCAAACCTTAGGGGGTTTAGATGCAGAAGATATAATACATTTCACCTCGATATTTTCCTTCTGAAATGAATGCAATGGTTTTGTAAGGTAAAAAAACCCAAAAACAAAAACAAAACCAAAAACCAACCTAAAATAAATCAGTTCTTAGATATTCAAAGTATGGAAGAGATAACAGGAAGTAACAAAATGTCAGTCTTTCTCAGCCTGTCTTACTAGTGTCTTATTATTTCTGAATCTTTTTATTTATGTATACATCATGACAATTCAATATCACACAATATCCTGAATCTCCATTGCTGAAGGCAGGTTATTTGATAGCTGACTGTTGCTGTCACATAACTGCGCACAATCAAGATGTAAATGTACAAAGCACTTATTTGTAGGGGTTTTATTAATTTGGTTTTGGCTTTTTAATTAACTCTGCAGAATTTAGTCTTTTGCTGGGTCATGAACAAGAGATACCTTCTAAGAACCTTCATTTTAGGGATGCAAGACTGTCAAGAGAAAGAGCACTCAATGTCTTTTTGATGAAAAGGCAGCTTTCTGAGTCCTGAGCCAACTTCTCCATCTGCTTGCACCTTGAATTAATTCAAAATCCTTTGTTTATGAAAGCACAAGCTGTTGCTATTGGAAGGGTGGCCTTGTCACATATTAATCATTACAACTTCACTGAAGATTCAAGCAGGAGGAAAAGGTGGGGTGGAACGGCAAAATTTCTTCATCATTATCATCATCATATTTTATAAATTGAAACAGATCTTGATAAGCTGCAAATGTAAGTAGGGTAAATGATACAGGACAATATAAAGGATGCATATATGATTTTGCTTCCCATGGGAACATAGTAGCTGAAAATTGGAAAGGCATTGGTGGTGAAGCAATAGATTCCTTCTTCTGTTACCATTTTATACATTAATATTCAAACTTTTACAGTGTTATTTTAAATACAATTTGGTGAATGCCATACAAACAGGAATCACTTCTTGTATGCATATCAAAAACAGGTTTGGATTTTCAGAGCAAGAAGGTTGGTCTAATGATATCATGGATAGAACATGCAGTCTTTAATTGTTTCTTGCTATCATGTGCCTGTCAGGGCACTTAAGTCTCAGTGTCTCTTCCTATAGATTTTAATACCTCATAGCCATTTACCTGTATCCAGACCTTTTCCTCAAAATGCCTTGAGTTTCACAGCTTTCATGAAGGTTGAAAAATTGATTACTTGACTAAGAAGGAAGGTTGACTGAATACAGTGACAGTTTCAGAAGGGCTGAAGACATTTTCCTTCTTTTATTTCTTAGCTTTAGAAATCTTGAGGTGTCTTTTAAAGATTTTACTCTAACTTAGCATTAGACTGTGCAACATTGTTCACATAGACGCAGTTGTTTTAATCTAACTGTATATTTGTCATGATTTTAATTTACTGCATCCCAGTTCTATGGCAGTCCTTGCAGCTGCCTTTACCCTTTTGATTAATTCTCAACCAGTTTAGGCCTAGAGAGTTATGAAAAACAGGAGACAGAGATGCTTTATGAATAATACTAATCTTCATTTATTTGTGCTGCTGGCTACGTCACTTAATAAAAATTTGATTTTTGCGAGGACCTGCCGCATTTAGACCCAGAGAGCAATTAATGGTTTCAGTAGCTCCTACTGTCAGTACTCTGCAATACAAAACCAGAGCTATTACCCCCAAGGAATACCTTATGAAAAGTACTGGCAATGAATTACAGCAAAAAGAGTGTCCTGGCCAGACTCTAAAATAAGGAGCTTCAGTTCTGACATTATCCTCACAAAGACCAGAAAGGGAACAGGTTAGGAGACACAAGCAGCATCACTCAGTTTTGGGAGGGGACTCCAGATTAAACAGTTGCCTGCCCTTAAATGCAAGAAAAAAAACCCAGAGCTAGAATTCATCTGACTGAGTTCTAGTTGACTAAAAGTCTGGGGTGGAGGTCTAGCCCTCCTGGGCCATCAGAGAACATAGGTGGATTCCTCCAGACTGTGCCTCTTATCTACAAGTGAATATTGCATCCAATTTACCTTAGCTATCTGCCTTAAGGAGGAATCATTTGCCTATGGAAGATTCCTTCCCCTTGTTTACACATGGAGCTTATATCAGTAGTTCAGTCTAAATATTTAACAGCCAAAGTTTGGCAAAATCAATTACCTGTAAGATAAAAACCAGAAGCAGGATAAAACAGTTCCTTGTTTTCCAGTTTCCTTATTTTTTTGTCCCCCTTACATGACTTTTTTTTTTTTAATCAGAAGCAAATATTGGGAGGGCATTTAAGTATTAAAACCCAAGATAATCCAAATTAACTTGTTAATATGCCATTGAATTTATACATATTTCTCTCAAATACTTCTTGAAACATGCGATCGTCATTTTTATGTCTTAGCGTTAAAGACTCCATTATTTATAAGTTTTTAAATTTTATCTTCAGCTGAAATTTCATTATGTGGTAAATATATTTACACATTACATTATATTTGAAAACCACAAAAAGCTAAAACATGGCTGCAAAAGAGATGGGTTTAGGATCTCAAAGCTGATTAATTATACAAATCTACTGTATATGCAAACTTCATATTCTTCCAAAACCATGACTAATAACTTGTTGTTTGTTTGATTCTCAGTGTCCCCATGTAAATTCATAGTTTCAAATGTTCTCTTTCATTGGCAGATTCTAAAAATAGCCAATATCCTGCATCTGCACCACTTTGCATCTTTAGAATCTTTCTAAAATTAACTATGTTCCAGATTAAAGAATATGACATTCCACTGATTCTCAAGGACACTAAATCATATGCTACCAGTTCCTCTCCTTACATTTTTCTAGATGTTGAAGTGTCTGCACCTATGGAGATGCTTATAATTATCTTGGTGCCAACTGCTTAACTGAATGGTAAGAAAAACCATTTGTGTTTTCTTTCATTGTGTGAAAAAAACCTGCTGAAAAAAAAGTTTTAAAAGTAGGAAACTGGAAATATAATGCTTTTGAGGGTTTGTACATGGCCTGATATAGACCTAAAAGTAGAAATGAAGTAAAAGAGGTTTTTTGTTGCCTCAGCTAGTTCTTTTCTCCAAACATAGACTAAATCCTCCTCAAGGAGAAGATGAACAACACTTTATGTGCATGTGAGAGGAGAAAAAAAAGAAAAGAACCAGAGCAAGGAGGGACCATCAATGCTTCATAAGTAATCCTGGCAGTATTTGTCACACTGAAAATGCAAAGAACATCAGTCCTTATGATGTATAGAAAGGTCAGGCTTGGTAATCTAATTTTCTTCAGGCCTCCAGCTCTGTGAGTGTAGGAAAAAAATGCACTTGATTTATACAGCCAAATGTAGCTTTTCATGTTGGAGATATGTACACATGAGCCAGATACCTTATACTTCTACAGTTAATGCACAGAAATGGGGGTCTTCTTGTCCAAATGTAGACTTCTAACATAAGTCAGGTGATGTTCTCCCAACTCTGTGAACTACTGGCTTAATTTTAAATGATATAGATAAGAGTAAAATAATGCATAATTTGGCTGAAACTTCTAAGGTAATGAACATAGGTGTGGCAATTTACTGCCTGCTCTCAACAGAACAACGCATTCAAGGCTGTTATCTTCTCTTTTACTGTCCAAAGACCTTTAGACTACTTCCATAAAAACTTCCACAAAGGAAATCACTAGGTCATTTTTTTTCCTGTAAAAACTTGCTATGATTTTTTTTATGAAAGCTACTTTGTAGCTTTAAATGTTTAACAGACTTTTAAACTTGTGGAATGTCTTTATGTAAATCAGGTATTTGGTTAGGTGGGATTTCTGTATGCTTGCCGTAAACAAAGATTAACAGTAACTCAATGGGTACTACAGCTGTTACAAGTACAGCTCAAACTTAATCCATCTTGATAACGCAGAAGTTGTACTGGCACTTCTCAGAGAGTTCAATGTCTTCCTATTCATTTAATCTGATCATATATTCTTCATAAAAGGAACCCTAAGGAAAGAGAAAGGGCTGATTCACTGCTATGTCCATTAAAGAAAGACTTGTGAAACACTGTCATCACAGGATTTTCTACTCTGTAAATCACAAGTAATTGTTTGACAAACTTTGGAAAACTACGGGATGACAGTATAAGGTACAGCATCTGTTTCAGATACTAAATCTTGCAGGAATGGTGAAGAGGCTGAAGTTCCATGAAGAACTCAGCCAACCGGATGGCTTGGCACTTCCCAAATAAGAAATTAAATTAGCTCGCCTTGCTTTTCTTCCTACCTTTCCAGACTTTACTTCTTTCAACTTCTATTTTTTTGCCATGGAGATCTGTGTTCTCCATTATGCTATCTCATTGTATGAGGAAATGCAGCTCACTAACCCATGAAAACTGTCTTTCTGTTTTTTTGGGGTAGGTCAGTTTTCTGCAAGAATTGCAACTAAATCAGCTCACAGTGGTATCTCCTGAGAGCCAGGAATGACGCCAGGGACACAGTGAGATTATGGAGCCAAGATTAAGGAAGGGAAAGATGATGAAGGAGGGAGTGGGACATTCCTCTTCGGACAGTGACAAGCTCTGTAAAGCAGATTTATCTTGTATCTATCTCAAAAAGATAGATCTCAATGAACTCCGTCTTGTGAAACTATAGCTGAAAGACCACGGGTACTGTAGAAAAACCTAAACAATATTAGCAAATATTTCTTTTGTGTACTACATCTCTAGACTCACCAGCATAATGGGAGAACTGACATGTAGAGTTTTGAAATGTATAAGTATAAAGTCCTGTAAAGAAAATAGTACTATGATTTAAATTCTACAACAGTCTCATAATCCTGGTAAGAATACTTAAAACTTTGAAAAAGCTATACATTGACATAGATTTGAATGAGTAGTAGTCACTCTAAATTTCACTTTGGATTTACATTTCTGCCTTTTTTTCATGCATCCAGATGATTTTGCATATATTCTTTAAAAAGAAAACTATAAGTTTAAAAGCAAATTCTGCTTGAAGTGTGAAGATATGGTCCTTCTGAAAGGGGTCTTGCTGTCATTTTTCCGTCAAAACATGCATTTATGATTATTCATTAATTGTTCGCTTATTTTGTGCCGATGCAAATATCTTGAGCTTTTAGAGGTCATATTTTTTCCCCAACAAAATTTTGTAATTTAATGTGACTGTAATAATAAATCCATAATTGTTTTAGCTGGATGCAAACATATATAAACCATTCTTTAGACCTTAAATTAAGCCTGTGAATAGGCTGGTAAATGATGCAGGCATTAGAAAAGCCTGTGAAATGAACCTTGAATTCCATTCCACAGTTGTCAGCTAACTTGAAGAAAGTTCAACTTGGAAGGGCAAACCTGAACTCCAAAGAATATTATTCCTTTTTCTTTCTTTTTTTTCTTTTTTTGTTTTTCTTTTTTTTTCTTTTTTTTGGGGGGGGGGCAGGGGGGAAGTGTACAGGCTGCTATTGTAAAAAAAAGACCTGTTGAAAGACTCAGATTTGATATATCTTTCTGATTCTACCTACACACAAGAAAAGCAACTAATTTAAGACTCTTTAAGGACCTCAGCTTGGGTATATTTCAATGTCTATGCTTGCTTTTTATTCTATTTCCTATTCGTCATTTGAGAAATTAAAAACAAAAAAGACCAAAAAAACAAACAAAAAAAAAACCCAAAAAAACCCCTAAACTGTTTGCAGGGTCATATTTTACTTGGGCCAGCCCCCAGCAGGTTTAAAAATATAGTGCCAAAGATAGTTATATCAGAATCTCAAGATCTGGAAATAAGCAGCTATCATGGAATCTCTTTTATGGGGCTATGGTACTAGAGCTCCCAATATCAACTGACCATAAACTCAGCGGGAATTGGTGTTTTATCTCACTACAGAATTCTTCACTGAAGGGATCAAAAGGGATTTCTTCACACAAAGAACTAGAATCAGAAAAATCCCAAGCCATAATGACCGTACTGGTTTTTTATTTTGATTCTGTCGAACAATTGCTAACTGTGTGTTACACAGTAAAACTGATGGGAGACTTATATTTATTGGACGTTGCTGAAAAATTCTAATTTGCATAATCTACAAATTTCTAGAGAAAGTATCAGGTTTTTAGTATCAGACTGTGAAATACAATTGAAAAACATTTTAAAACTGTCAAAATATTTCATTTCTGCATATAAAGTACTTTTAAAGAACCTTTTGTTGAAAGGTAATTCAAAGATAATTATAATAGAAAAAATTGAGATTGAAATGTTTCAAACTTAATTAAGTTAAACCATTTTGATTAACCTCAACTGACTTTTTAAAATGTTTTTTTATCCTCATTTGGCAGGAACATTTTTGTGCTGGAAGTCTATAGTTTTTGCATTATGACAAAACCATCCTTGCTCTACTAGCAAGAGATTTGCTACTGTATATGCTGTATAAACACCTGTATGTACCTCATGTACATTCTTTTAACAAATAAAATTACATTCCTCTAAACGCTTGTGTTCATTTAGTATTTTACAGGTACTTTTCATCTATTATTACTCCTGTAAGACTGGACTTGAGCCTTGCTACTTAAGCGGTATAAGAAGCAATGCATAACTGTGTTTCCCCAGGACAGAAGGAATGTAAAACTTACTGATTATATGGTGTTTGTGTGGATTTGGTGGAGACAGGTGTTTTTCTCCATATTCCTTAAATAGGAAAGTTTTTGTTTTATTTTGAATTACCAGGCTTTATACTTCCTTTTTACCTGTGTTGGTAGGTGATGTTTCATCCTTTCCATGCTGCATTACACCCCTTCCCACTCAGTGGGACACTCTTCATCCAGCCATTACAGTGTAGATTGTATTGTGATTCTTTAGGACATAAATTATGGGGATTAAAAAATCAGAAATTCAAACATAAGCTTAAAAGCTTGTCCTTCCTGAAAGATTTAGAAAAGCACTACTTGTTCTGGTGGGTTTTTTTTTGGTTGGTTGGTTTGTTTGCTTGGTTGGTTTTTTTGGGGGTGGGTTTTGTTTGTTTTGGCTTTTTTTTTCCTGACTGTGATAAGAACCAACATTAAATCACTTAGATTTTATGTAATTACTGACTATGTAAGTGGACAGCTCAAAGAGCTTTCTATGCCAAATAATTTCAGATGCTGACTGTAAATATATAAACTATCTTAGATAAAGTATTTAATTACAATGTTTTGAAAACAAGAAAAATATGGGAATGATGGCATCCTTTGGTCTTGTGATGTTGTTGTATAATTTGCTTCCAAGTAACTGCTTATGATCTGCCTGTTAATTATAACTGCATCTTACCATATGCTATGCAAATGTATAATAAATATTTACAGGAAAGTGGTTTCAGAGTTATTGATGTAAACATGTATAGGTAATGACATAGCAATTTTAAATCCTAGTATATTCATTTGGTCCTATTTCCATCTGCTGACAATGCCAGTATCCCTGTTCAAGGTGTGGGATTCCTTACTGTACACAACATGTTTGTAGCTACATTATTGTGTATATCAAGGCATACATACCAAAGATCATGTGTATTTGCAAGTGCCACTATATAGAATACCTGCGATTTTTCTTCATATATAGTAAGACTAAATTTTAACCATGTTTTATATCAGAGTCTTGAGTTTAAATATATTTGTCATGAAATAAAAATCTTTGTATGTCAGTTCTTTGGTGCTTTCTCAGTTTTAACTGAACCAATCTGGAACTGAATGAATCTGAATCTCTAAAAAGAAGGATGGTTTGTGTTGCAATATATTTTTGAGTGTATTTCTTGATTAAAACCAGCTTGTGTATACTCTGTACATTATTAAACATTTCCTCATGAAGAAAAGGGAGAAAATGTAATTTAAAACATTTTTTAAAGTGTTTATTTTCCAGATTATTGAACCATGTGCTGATTTTTCTTTTGGATTACTACTACTGTAATTTTTAGTTGCATGAGATTTTATATCTCCACATAAATTACTGGTGCTCAAGTGGTGTAAACAGCAGATGGGGGAAACAATTAAGAGATAAAACAAAAGAATTGACTGGCTGGAGCAGAAAAACACACACACACACACACACAGATGTTTTAAAGAAACACATTTGCTTGCTTCCTATCATTATCACTCAAGGATTCAAGTGAGTTAGAGCCAGTATGGATTAGAAGTACAGATTCCTTAGACAGTCTAAATTCACAGATAATGAGTAAGTGTTCCTCTTGGTTCTCTAAGAATAAAGTATAGATCCAGCTGTCATGATTTGTACAGAAAGTAAATCTCTGTGCATAAAAGAGTTTTGAAAATAAATGAACACCATAAAATGCTGAAACAAGGTAGTGCAAAAAATAACTAGTAACCAGGAAAGTAACAATTTGAGAAATATGCTAAGAAATCAGATTTATAGAATTCTTTATTCATGATTTAGACAGCATATTACCCATTGGAATATCATTTATATTTATTCTCTCCTTTTGTGGAAAAGAACAAGATAAATATTTATGCTAAGAAAAAGAGACTATGACAAAAGGAATAGGACACAGAGAAAAATATTGTCATTTTTAATATGACTTAATAGTCATACTCTTAGCTTAGCCTTTGAGTTGAATTTTCTTTTTCATATTCTTCATATTCATAATTTGCTTGTATAGCTAATGCACCTGAAGATGAATAACCTAAGATTCCTACATTTAACACTGAGGTATCACTTCATTTTACTACATTCTTCAGTGGAATTTGGCTCAGCTATTTTCTGATTATATCTCTGCACAGAGGGTCACCTCTTCCTTCTTTGCTGACCTGTCAGGTAGTGTTACTGGATGTTGTCCTCCCCAGAAAATAAGGAAAAGACACTGGCAGTTGTACCTGGATATTATTATTCAAATTCCTAGCAAGATATTAATTTCCTTGTTTTCCAGACAATCAAACTGACTTTACCAGCTTTAATGGTGTGGAACAAAGGCAGATTCATATATGGAAGGAAACCCCAAGGCATTACCATCTTCTCAGTTGTCTCTGGGCTTTTGGAGTAATATTTCCAATTTTATCTCACTGGTCAGAGACAAATTTTGGGTGATGCAGCTGCAAGAACAGAGCCACCCCGCTCGCCCTGCCAGGTCCCAGCTGATTCCCAGCCCTGATGCCCAGCAGCTCCACTGTGGGCCCCACCTGCAGCACAGCCTTGGTCTTCTCTCCAAGGATGCTCCCCATGAGGGGCTGTTGTATTCACTATTTATTATCTACTGAGACGGTGATTGTAAGCCACTCAAGGCTTCGTTGGTCACATCACTCCAGGCTAACCTTTTTCACCTTTTTTTCCTGTTTCTATCGTTAATCAGCAGTTGTTACCTGCATTGCTATTTCCTTCTGGTCTCCAAATGTGTTACAAGTGTGAAAAACTGCTAAGAGTTTATCTGTACTTCTTTGTTTCTTCCTTGCACATGTCTAAAGCACTTTTGGGTAACCCCAATTAGCTATGCTTTGTTTGTTTTCCCAGCAGATGCCAGAATCATCTACAGGGTTAGAGCTGGGCAGACATGGTCATCGTGTCACTTGTCTAAGAGATGCTTTCAGGTGGTTTTACACCACAATATCACCATATAATTCCAAATTTAGAAAAAAGATCTCTTACTTTCTTTGATCATATTTAAATTCCTTTGTCTCTTGATTTTTTTGATACTCTACAAAGAAAACTAAGATGCAAACACTCTTTGAAGCCAAAAACTATGTTTATTGCTTCCTTTTCTGGCCTCTGAGTTATATACTATTTTACCTGTAAAAGAGGTTTTCAAGATTATTTAAAACTATGCACATAATAAATGTATTTGCTCTCTTAAGTGCTGTTACACACTTTCACTTACTTCAATAACACAGTTGTACTAACAAGTGTCATTAGCAACAAGATTTTCTTAAATGGTGTAGAAGCCTTTGGAGGAAACCCTTATATGAAAACACAGGTACATATTTAGCTACACCTTGTTAGTGTAGATACTGGTATCTAGATTGGATAGTAGTACATCTTAATACTGTAACATCTGATCCCGATACTGTAAAATGTAACAGATTCTTTAAAGAACAGCATTTTTTTTAGAGACAGATGTATTAACAGGTATGTTTAGACAACTAATCAAAAAGAAATAAATAAAACAAAAATAGATATACCTGTATATTTACAAGACAAAATAAATTTAGAGTAATGGGCATATGCAAACAGCAACATGTGTAGTCACATGTCTATCTACAGTAAAAGACTGCAATATAATGAATTAACACCTGTGGTAGTTACAAATGGACCAACTTGGATCTCAGTTCCTTAGTTTAGTGAAGGCAGGATGGACTTCAGCACAGGCCACTTTGCTCTTTTTGTTGAAGAATTAGGTGCTGCTGAGGCTAGGTTCTGAATGGAACCAAAATTCAGTGAATAGCCCAGTGTTTATCCACCTGGGATACTAATGACTAAATGAAGAAATAAAAAATAGGTGACGAATTCAAAATACAAACTTCTTCCAATCCTTAATTCAACTACATTTCAGACATGTAGGTCTATATGGTATATGGTGGGTGGATGTGTACAAGTTTGGGTCATGCACAGAGCCAGATATATGAATTCCACTCCAGTTATGTTTGGGCCTAAGTGGTGAGTAATACAATCATGCTTTCAATAAGGCTTATTAGGCAGACCCTGACAAGGTGCCACTTACATATACTTACATGAATTTTGGCTGCCTTGAAACAAAAGTACATACAGTTTGCGCTTGTCCACAACATGGCTTAAACATACAATTTTTTTCGTCATCTCTTAATTTTTTATTTCAAATATATATCTTGATGTATTGTTATAAAACATTCAGTAGCCCCATAGGCTATGTCTATAAAATTTGGGTTTGTGTGTCCTTAAGAGCTGCTAAGAAACAGATTCTATCATATCTTGCCATATATTTTCTTTATATGGCCCTTTTATTCTAGGGCCATCATGCTGGCCCAAGAAAGGTGGTCTACATATCTTCTAGCACTATTCTGCCTGTAGGGGCTAGTGGAGCATCCAGTTTCTCTCTCTTTGCCTGGAGGACATTTGCAACTTCCATCTAATCAAATGTTGTGTGCACACATTTTGAACTGTAGGCAAAATTGAGCTCATTGACCTCATTTCAAATACATTAACATATAGCAGTGATGACCAAGGAACTTGTTAGCTGCCCTGGTTTGTAAACTGCCTGTTATTCAGATATGTGAATATGGATTATAGAACAAGAAATATAGATGCCAATATGGACAGAAGGACTAAATTAGCTTTGTGAGAAAAAACTTTTTAACTGTGAAATTTCAGACTGAAATGCTATCTCTAAGATTCAGCTTTTAATAGAGCAGACAGCTATGACATGTCCAAATGTTCTGGTAATTGGAATGTTAACAGATACATTACAAAGGCAAGAAATGATAATTTAATGGGCTTTTTACTACTCTTTTGCTACATTTTAATGCAAAACTAGTATTTGTGAAAACAGAATAAAATTAAATTTGTTTCTAAAATACTTTCAAAAAATTAAGCTTGCATTTAAAACATGAATGTAGCAGGCAGTTAGGGAAAAAATCCAATTAAAACCATAAGAATCTAGAAATCAGTTACCTGTCTTTTATAGTGAAATGAAGAATTTTCTGCCAGTATCCAAAGTGTACCCTAAAATGCATATCCTGAGCAGAATGCCTCCAAGTGCAAATTCCCCATACGAAATAGAGACTGTGGGATTAATTTGATCAGATTAAGATATCTACTGTACAGATTCTTACATTTGGATTTGTCACCCAAATAACTTAAGCCAGGGTTTCCACAGATAATTCTGATTTGCATGAATGTTAATTCTGAATGTTAGCTTGACACATATGTAGTGCTGTTAGTCTGTGCACTCACTAAAGCAGTGATGCTGAAAATGAGTTAATGTAATTAAAGAGTATATTTTAGTCCACACATTCACATAGTGTTCTTTGGACATTGTCATATTCAAGTGCTGGATTATGCTACTTAAATGTCAAGGGGTTTTGTAGGAATTTTATTATTACATTGAATTTGTCTCAGCTATTATTTTTTCTGTATATAAGACAGCTTGCATTGCAGAAGGTCTTACTTCAGAAAAAAAAAAATCCTAAGATTGCCCATTTTACAGAATTCTCACTTTGAACTGATATAAATGATCAAAACTTAGGCAAATCCAATAGAAACATATTAGGACCGTCGCATGTGTAACAACAGAAAAATCTCATTAGATCATCTCTTTGCTCTTCCACACACTCAAGAGGAATAGTAAATCATTAAGAAGAACATCAATATATTGAGACGTCTTCGAAATTTTAGAAAAACGGTGAATTACAATAAAATGCAATTTTAAAATGCTGTTCCTGTGTGTCTTATTACATATTAAATACACCCCAGTTTTCTAAAAAAAAAAGAAATTAAATGTTTAATATATTCAAACATTATAATTATATATGTTGTACATTAATTATAATTCTATATATATCTTATAATTATATATATATCATATCTTATTTATATATTTTATAGGAGGGAGGGAGTTTGTCAGGGGCTGCACTTGTTTGTCTTGGTTTGGTTTTTCTTTGTGGTTTTTTTTGGTTTTGGGGGTTTGGGGTTTTTGTGTGTGTGTGTGTGTGTTTGGGTTTTTTTTTCTTATTAAACTGTCTTTATTTCAACCCATGAATTTTACCCCTCTGATTGTCTCCCCAATCCCACTGGGTTGGAAATGAACAAGCAGCTGTGTGGTGCTTAGCTGCTGACAGCAGTTAAAGCACACCACCAACATATCCTTAAGGTACTTTAATTTAAAAACATTATCAGAAAGAAGTGACAAAGTAGATTTTGGAGAGTAAAAAAAGAAAACTTTTTTTCCTTAGGGAAATATTTACCCTGAAAAATGATTACATTAAAACAAGAACAATATAAAATTCGTTATCTTCATCTAAAAGGAACTATATGTTCCATACTAGCAAGAAAACAGCAACAAAAAAAGGCTTGCGACTGAATGAAGACTGGTCTGTTTAGCTCTAATCTAGATCTATAGGCTTATTTCTTGTGTTCCTTTCATTTCCAGTCTTCATGAAGTGTTTTACTTTCCTTTGTGACCATCTTGCTACATTTCTAAACTTTTATTTTTCTTCTCTAATCAAACCTGAATATTCTGGTTTTGACTTTCAGACCATGTCATGTTAGCAAGCTTTCAAGGGCACTTTTTTGTTTGGCTGTTTTCAAAAAAGGGCAGATTTACTCCTAAAAGTATTTTGTGATAATATTTGTATACTAAGAAAATAACAAGTTTGTTTAATAGCTTGGAATCTGTCTGATCTGCATTTTACACGTGCTCGCAACTCAGAACAAACCACAAACTATTAGTTTCAGAGGCTGTGTCTAACTTTGACCTGGTATGTTATCATATAATTGAATTTGCAGTATTTAATATTGGGTGGTCTATATGCCTGGAAAGAAACACCTCTGTTCTACATCTATAAAAAACTTTGGAATCACAGATATGAATCTCATCATCTAGAAATATAAGTAATAACCCTAGCAATTTTAAAAGTTCTGAAAAGTGCATTCTAAATTTTCTAACTCCATACATTTGCAATCACCTTCTCTCTATCATCAGTTTCATAGAATCATCAATGATAGGACACCTTTAAATGTAGGAAAAAAAAAATAAAATAAAATAGAAGATCCTGTTGTAGACTTGCACTTTGACTATTTGCGAGGGCAGTAGTACGGACTAATACTCTCCTCCCAAGAGAGTGACATGAGACAAGAGGTGCCTAAAATCTCTTAGAATTTATTGTGTTTAAAAGCATAATCTAATCCACATTCAGTGCCTAAAGCTTATGTCCTATATTTTGCAATCAGGTTCTCCAAATAACCAAGGATGAATGATATCCCAAAAATTAGATTTTTAGAAGACACTAATGTACAACTTCAAGAATGACTTTCAGATTAGGATACCACACTTCTTCAAAGATCTTCAGTGTCTTTTTTCTTTTGAGTTTCCCAAATGCAAATATTTCCCTTGGATAATGCACCACGGACAGATTTTGGGCAGAACTTTTTCTTCTGAAAAGGATATTTATGGTTAGCAATGAAAGCACTAAGCTGTGGCCTGAGCTTTAAGTTAAGAAGAATCTGAGACTCATTTCCATGAGAGCGTTTCTCAAATTCCATGAGAGTGTTACAAATGTAGTTATAACCCACAAGACAGCTTTGGTTATTTCTGTGTATGTGATAATATTTTGCATCATTGATCAGCACCTTCCTTCATCTTGTCCCTCTTCTCTGGTAGCAGCAGGTACTAAGTAAGGCTTTCCATGAGTAAGGCAAAGCATCGCAATGACTATTCTGAAACTTGAAATTGCTAGGTTGATGCCTCAGGGACTTCACATTGAGCTAGGTCTCATTAGCTGTAGGTCTGTGCCAGCACTCCAGCAGTTTTGTGAATGTTAGCTAACAACAGCAGTGAAGTCCGCCAGGTGATGTGACAAGTCAAGCTGTATTTCTATAAGTAGCCCTGGTTCCTAACTGATGGACTTAGGAACTCTATAGATCCCTATCGATCTAAACAAAGAACTATGTAAATTTGTGACCTTGGTCCAAATTAATCTGAAGCATGGGGGATTTTTTTTCAGTTTATGTTCATCTTTGGTTTATTATAATGATTTCCTGGAAAACAAAAAATAACCCCCCCTATGCTGTTCCTATACTGTCTTACTTACACTGTTCTAGATGATCTCGATGATGCTTCTTTCCAGCTTCAGGGGAGAAAGAAGGGTACTGGGTATTCCTGTATTCTGAAGAAGAATTGGTGCTGTCTCTAATTATGTTTATAGTGAAATAAGACAATGGTTGAGAAATTTCATTTTAAAAGCATTGAGCTACAAAGTATGATGTCCTGACACAGTTAATCAATATCTTTGGTTGTTTTTAGACACCTGTTTGCAGGAAATATTACGTCTTTGCAGGAAACATTAAGTCTTTCTATATGTCTTTGTCTAATTAAAAGACATCGTAGTTAGTTTATTGATATGGAAGTGGACACACCCTCCAGTATTAATGAATCACTTTGTGTTGTTTTTCCCCTTGGCACAATGAGTGAAGATTTATGTAGACATGTGACTATCTTGTGCCACTTTTTTACTGTGACAAGGTAAAAAATGACTTTTGCTATATTGGATTCAGTTTTCATGCTTGATGGATTGGGCTTCTCCAACAGAAGCTATATCCGGCTTTGACCTTCTCAAGGTAAAAGAGTCAGAATTCTTGTCCTTGAGAGTGATTTTCAGTATAACAAAAGCTTTTCAAACTAACTAGCAACAGAAGTAGTTGGCAGAAAGCACTCAAACTATATATTAGTTGATGCAAAGGCGAGGAAGAGAAATTAAAAAATACTAAAATGAGCAGACAGTAAATAAGGATTCAGGTGTCAGGGTTGAGTTTTCAGAATAGAATAATGATACTAAATGAAAATAATTTTCAAAATAATATTATATGAGAAATAAGAACAGAATAAAAATACATTCTGAAATCAACACCAAAGAAATATACCCCAAAAGGCCAAATGTAGAGGTAGTAGAAAAGAGGATTTCCTTTAAAAAAATGCTGAAAATATACATTTGAAAAATGCAGGTTGAAAAATAAATGCCAATTCCAAGTCAAGCATATTTACCTGCAAATAAATGAAAAGATGGCTCATTTGTCCACATTTCAAAGCAATTTACAAATAATCTTACAAAAGGAAGTAACTAGAGGGCCTAGGGAACTAAAGATTAGATAATTTTGCTGTTACACTAATTACTCTTTTCTATATAAATGGATGGATGACAAAGAGGAAGGACAGGACACCTTATTAAATATTTATCTTTTATACCCTCTCTGTTACAGAGGTTTTTGAATGCAGTCTCTGGTTCGTATCTAATCTGTAAAGAAGCAGACCATATGCCATTGGTTTCTTTTTCTTTTCTATCTTGACATTCAGTTGAGTCCCTGATGAAAAACTAAGGAAGAAAAATGAGTATCCAAAGAGAAAGAAGTTTACTAAACTACTTGACAAATAAAAACCAAAATACTATTAACAACAGCAATGATTGGAAAAGCCTCATGAGGAATGAACTATGTTCATCCTTGGAGATAAGTGATAGCACCATCAACGTGCCTTAGTAAAATAAATGATTTAGAAATAGTGTGAATCTATTCCATGTAAGATTGCTAATAACAACGAAAATGAGCAATACTGTTATCTGTGATAACAGTAATCAAAAAGATTAGGAAAATGCAAAAGTTATTTTGTTTGTTTTGATGGAAAATTTGATTCTAAGAAGACCATGATTGTTATTTGCTTTTTATCTTTTTAAAAGGGAGCAAAATATTGACTGAAACTGATAGTGTCAGAATGGATGACTGGAATGCGGTGATCCCATAGAGGTGCCTTGTTGGTGTCCTACTTGATGTCAGTCAGTTTTAGTGCTGTGTTACGAAGAGAAATGAGGTCTCTATATTGGAGTTCAGCATGATGTATAATCACCCTGTAGTGCTACTTTAATTTTCCCATAGTTAATTGTATAATTACTATCTGTTGAGAAAGCAGTGTGTCTCTCTAATTCTAGGCTTCTTTCTTCCAACACATTGCCTACTGCTTACTCTGACAATATAAATACTTATTTCTTAAGTTTAACAATAATTTGTTTCCCTCTGTATTAGAAAGATCATTTTCACATTTCTAATGCTTAAAATAACTAATTATTTTAAGTGTCTCCCTACTCAGTATGTAGATGTTGCTTATTTTCTGCCTGATGTACAGTTAAGTTCTATGCCATTTTGTTGGGGGTTTTAAATTCTTTTTGAGGATTGTTTCTTTTTTTTTTTTTTTAGACACTTTTAATGCAAATACTTGCATCCACACAATAATTGTGGTAGAAGGTAAATTTGACTTACAATGATGCTTTTTTTTTTTTTTTTTCCTGTTACGTAGTAGGCTATATCCTCTTCCTTTAAACTGATACACTCCTGGAATTGCAATGAAATCATGACCGTGGTGCAACTTATTTGTACAGAAAAAGCTACTTAATTTGTAATAATGTAAAGCTGAAAATGCTTGTATTAGGTAACAGGTAGCTGAACTTGGGGATTAGTACAAAAGAAAAGTAAAAGTAAACTATTTTTTTTAAAATACAACTTCTTTTCTATCTTTATTTCAAAACATACTTTTCTCTAGTTTTAGTTAGAACTGATCCCATATATCTTTATGGTTTTTTTATACTTTTAATCAAAAGTGTATAAAATACAGAAATTGAAATTCAGTCAAAAAACTTATCTGTGCAATGAGAAGTAAAATGCTGGAGAATAATTCAAAGCAGCTATTTTTTTCTCTCACTATTGAATTGTCTCTTTTTGGAGATGTTGGATATTCTATTTTGGCTTTCTCAAAGTATCATTCTTCTACATGTGAGAAACTCCTAGACACATGATATCTTCTACAATTTCTACAGTTATAGGACTCCAGAGATACCTAATAATATTCTGTGCAGAGAAAATACTATAATACTTCATCAGATAATCAGGTAACAGGGAGTTCTGATCTAAAGGGGAGAATAAATGCTACAATACGGTCAGAACTGTAATTCTGGTGAAGTAACATAGAGTGCAGACAAAAATTTTTATATTTCATATTAGTCCAAGCACGAATGAAAATATTATTTTATTAATGCCAGTGGATATTCTAATTTGTTTATTATTATTGTTGTTGTTATTATTGTTATTATTATTTTTATTAAAATTGATTAAGGGACAAAACCTGAGCATTCCAGAGATTTTCCAGTTGTTAAAACTCTCATTTTTTCTAAAAGGAAAAAAAAAAAAGTGCAAATACAAATGAAAATTTCTTACAACATCCATCTGCAATTGTAACTATTCTTCAGGATAGGACACATTTTAGATTTTCTTCAGTCATGAATTGTGTGTCAGAATCTAATTATATAATTACATTCCAGCTTTTCTTATATAAACATATAAATCAGGAACAGGTACTTGCTCTATTTGCTTAATGCTTCACAACGCAGTCATTAAAAAGACAAATAGTAGCAAGTACAGAAGTCATGTTACAAAACCAAAAAGCAGTCACAGAGGATGGAGAGAGAGAGAGACTGTAGTGCTTTAAATAGACACATACTGCATATATACAACAAATTTAGTAAGCTTTAAGCAGTGTCACACGTTACCTTGGTGACAGATAAATGCAAAAGTGAAATCAACTTAGTCAAAGCACAGCACTACTGGCAAGGTGAAGAGTATCATGGTGGTCAGTTCTCTCTCTTTCTCCCTTGCTCTCCCTCTCTTTCCCAGCAGAGATTTTTTATTCTGAGATTGTGGTATACGTAGCTGATTGATTGCCAGTTCTCTTTAGCCACCTTAGATGCTTCACTTCATGCACTAATCAGTATGTGGATGTTTTTCTCAATGACAAAATACATTAATCAATGGCATAAACACTATTTCAGATAAGCATAGTGAGGAATTACAGTGTTTGTGGTAATGCTTCATCTGACAATTTTGACTAGTCACTCTGTGTTACGTAAGGGTCTGAAGCAATGGTAGCGTCGAATTCCTTCTGCCACAACCTTATGCATATATACACGTAATGGACATAGCAACTGCTGCTTTATTTATTGAGTTACTTAATTGTTTCATACACACATACATGATCAGCACAATTATTGTGACTGGTTGTTCTTGGAGAAGGGCTGTGGCACAGAAAGAAGAAAGCAGTAGGAGAAAGGTGTTGTAGTATCAGACCATGTGAGAGCATTGCCTCCTTTGTCCTTCACGAGGTAATCATTCACTGTCTTTGCTATATGGGATAACACGGTGAGTAGCTGATTCTTACCCCTGTAGTTTCTTTCACTCACTCTGTAACAAATAATGTTTCCTTAAGATAAGACTGCAATTCACGTCCTTTTCTTTTTTCCTTTTGGCATGCAGTGTGCGTCTTTTTGTTAGCATGTAGTTTGGATTAGGAGTACAATTCCTCAGTACGACTGTCTTCATCTTTGTTAGACTCTTTGACAGCATAAATACTCAATAATATAAAAATGTTTGTATGTAGAAACCAAGGATACCAAGATGTTCCTTCTCTGAAATGCAGAAATATAACTTTTTCCTAACTTCTGTAAGTATTATGTTTCTGTCAGGATTTGTTTTAATTTTTACTACAGGTAGGACTTTTGTCTGCAGAGAGCACATAGAAGCCAAAAGTTGTTTCTTCCATATAGAGCCTGAATAAAGAGATCATGGGTCTTAAGCTATGGTATTATTGATCCCCTTTTTGATGAATCAAGGATTGGAGATTTGATACGTCGTAACTCATATCAGTTCATGCCATCATCTGCTTTCATTTTAAAAACATGAGAGCGTTTCCAAACAGGCAGAGGTCTCTAGTGGGTTTTGTGCCATTATAGTTAACTCCAAGTCAATTTGAAATTTCAAATAGCCCTGGATACCTAAGTTTAAGCTGAATCAAGACCCACCAATGGTATTAACAAGATTTCTGTTGATCATTATGGGAACTCATGTGAAGAGCTGGGGATCTGTTTGGTTGCCTAAAAATAATCACCTGGTGCCATTCAAAATGCCCTGATGTAATCCAGCTGGACACATCTGGGTGTCATATCTCTCATCCTCTCTTAGTTATCACTGCATGTCTCAAATGGTGCAGCAGCCAGGCCCTCTGCTGCCTGCGACTGTTTTTACCCTTATTACTAAAATTTTTCACACCATGGGATTTCTGGATGTTAAGACACAGCTTCCACAATGCTGGTTTTCAGTTTTTCCTTCTCAGTGTCCTATCTGGAATACATAGGGGCTTTCATTAGGAACTGTGCCACATTGGGTATAAATCCCAGTCTGTCCGGAGCCCAGAGGAAGGGGATGGTGGCGTCATGCTGCAGTCATCTCCTCACAGTTACACCTTCCTGCAAAGGAGAAACTGACATCCAATAACTCATTTTACTGTGTCTCTGCTCCAAGATCATATATACAGTACATAATTTGAGTTCATATATTTCTCCATATTTTGTAATTAATAAAAGCTCTAGGCCTATATTTAATAACTTTATGCTTTTTTGAACATGCATGCCATCCTGCACATTAGCGCCTGCACGTGTATGTGTGGCTTTCATAGGCATTAGTTCAGACTGTTTTTATGAAAAATAAATACACAAATAGATAAATCTTTCTTTCTTGATCAACAAAAAAGTGCTGTGATATTACAATAAAGATATGCACTTCTAATTGGAAAAAAAATATCTGTCACTGAGATTTTGCTAGCACAGCACTACAGTCTTCAATTTCTTCCTGAATCCCACAAAATGCAAGGTGAAAAAATGTTTGTTTCAGAGCTGTAAAAATATCCCAGACAAAGTCATGAATTCTCTGGGGTGAAACATCCATCATTCTATGAATGCTTTTGTATAACCTTTTCAATTAAAGGCTAAGTACTCTTTAAATGTCCCAGTGTTCAAAGTTTTTCTTCTCTTTTACAAGTAACAAATGTACTGTGGATGATTAGTCACAATAACAATAGAAACTATCTAAGTACAGTTATTTTCCTTTTTTCTTTTTTTTGTTTATGTTTTCTGACGCTATAAATGTCATGTCAAGAATGAATTACTGCTGCCAAGAATTGCACATTGGATTACTGCTGCACCACATGCTACTCACACAGTAACAAAGCATCAGCACTCATCTTTGCTTTAGGAGGATTCTTAGCATATAGGGTAAGGTAAGTTCTTTGTGTAAAAATTAATGAATTTAACAAATTTTTATTTCAGGAGAGGAAAAAGATATACTGATATGCTTTTTCAATTTACTGACCTGCTATTCTCTGTCTTTTCTTTAAATTCATACTAAGTAGTCAATCACGACCTTAATGGGACTTTATACATTAATAGATACAATGTCCTACATAAAGGAAATCAGAGAGTGTGTGCATGTGTGTTTCTCTGCCCATTCTATTAACCTCAGGCTTAGACTGGGAGAACTTTCTCTCACTTCCCATTAAGAAAAACATCTCTTCCAAAATTTAAAATTGTTAGTAGTAATGTGAAAAGCAAATGTCTCCAGTTTCCTGGAGATTGGGGGTTGTGACAGATATAATCGGTATGATCTTGTTGAAATGAAAACCTTGATGTTTTTTTAATGTATTCTGATTGACTTCAAATTATCCACTGTTTCACCAAAGTGATTTGTAGTAAAATTATTTAAATTATTTAAATGATGCTAAGGTGCTTTCAGGTTCCAATCTACTTGGGATGTAAATAAAATTAATGTAAGAAGTGACAGAAGATTTTTAATGTCTTAAAAAGGACTGTATCAAAACCTCAATGGTAAGAAGAAAACATAGCATTTTTAGATTCCTTCCAGGTGAAGTCCTGAAGGCCTCCATTCCCACAGGCAACTTCCAAAGCACTGACCCTTTTCCTGAGATCAGCCTAGCCGCTAGTTCAGATAACGGGCCACAGAAGCTGTCCCTTGCTCTAGTTTGCTACTGGTGCCAGGAGAAGGCGTTTTTCTGACATCAGCACACAGAAAATTAAACGTTTTATACCCTTGAGCTCTCCACAGTCTCTACACACATTGTCTATCCAAGATCATTATTAGCCAAGATGGTGCCAGGTAAATGAGTCCAGGAAAGCATTGCTGAAATCACATTAAGTAGGAGTCTGGGTATTTGGGCTACTCCTCATCTCATTATAATTATTCCTTTATCCTTTGGAAATTCCACTGTTTGACAGGGAATTAAGGAAGATGCTGTGGAGAGAGAAAGATTCTTGGTGATATATAGAAGCTTATCACGGTGGCTGAAAGAAGTAAAGATTTATGCAGGAAAATGTATTTGAGAAATTCGGGAAGATTGAACAGCTATAGTGAATGGGTTAGCAGTCAGAGTAGACAGCAAAAGTCATAAAATATATGATTGGAATCACGTCATCCTGGAGTTTATCTCATTGTTTTCAGAACCACAGCTAAAGTCAATAGAAAGGAAGAATTTATATGGAATATTTATGTGAAAACTGTGGTCTACCAGCTCAAGATACATAATATAACTTCTGTTTCTTACATAGCTATTGCATGAAACTACAGGCTAAACAGCTTTCCTTGTTCTGTTGCCATCACTCTTGCTAAAATCACTGAGTATGTGATTGGTCTTTGCCCCAAAGGCATACTCCTGCCTTACAAAGTTCAACTTGTGCACCAAGATCCTGAGGTTCTTTTCTGCAAAGCTGCTTTCTGGACAGTCAACCCCAACTTGTACCAGTACATGGGGTTATCCTGTCTCACCTGTTGTATCCACCTTCTTCTTTATTAAACTTCATAATATTTATGTTGTTAATTTCTCCAGTTTTTCAAGATCCCGCTGCCAATTGAAATATCAACTACTTCCCCTCAATCAGCATCACCAGCAGACTTGCTGTGAGTGAACTTTATCCGACTTCTTGGGTAGTTAATAAAAACATAGAGGCGTATTGGCTTCCATATCAAACCAAGGAATATCACTGGTAAGTAACTGTCCATCAACAGGACTTTGTCCTGCTGATCACAAATCTTGGAGCCCAGCAGTTCAGCCAATTTTCTACCCACCATGGAGTCTGCCTATCCAAATCATATCCTATCAGTATGGCTGTAAGGATCTATGAGAGATTATGTTGAAGGCCTTGCTATAAACAATGTAAACAATGTCCCCTGCACTTACCTTATCCATGGAGCCAGTCCTCTTATCATAGAGGTCCATTCCCTGGTTATAAACTCATACTGGTTGACACCAATCATCTTCTTACCTTTAATGACCCTGAACATGTTCTACTCTTTATGGGAAGATATTTTCTTCAAATATAAAAACTTATCCTCCCACCTACCTTAAAATACATTTATATATATATATATATGCATGTATATATACATAAATTTAAAAAGTGGTTTAATTTTTCCTTTTGATTGCTATAAAGCATATACTCAAAAGAATTGCTGCAATAAAATCATCACCAGAATTTATATCTTTTATGTTTAAAACGTGATACATTTCAATTATAGTGGCTCCATGATGGCTTATTAGATGTTATGGTGTATTGGGTTTGCATGGCAAGGTTTTGGTCGTGGGTGGCCTACAGGGGTGGCTTCTGTGAGAAGATGCCAGAAGCTTCCCCTCTGTCCATCAGAGCCAATGCCAGCCAGCTCCAAGACAGACCTGCTGCTGGCCAAGGCCAAGCCCATCAGTGATGGCGGTAGTGCCTCTGGGAGAACAGATTTAAGAAGGGGGAAAAAAAACTCTGTTCAAAGGCAGTTGCAGATGGAGAGAGGAGTGAGAATATGTGAAAGAAACAACTCTGCAGACCCCCAGGTCAGTGAAGAAGGAGGAGGAGGAGAAGAGATTCCCCTGCAGCCCATGGGGAAGACCATGGTGGGGCAGGCTGTCCCCCTGCAGTCCAGGGAGGTCCATGGTGGAGCAGATCTCCACCTGCAGCCCGGGGAGGACCCCACGCCGGAGCAGGGGGATGCCCGAAGGAGGCTGTGACCCCATGGGAACCTCGCGCTGGAGTAGGCTCCTGGCAGGACCTGCGGATCTGTGGAGAGAGAAGCCCACGCTGGAGCAGGTTTGCTGGCAGGACTTGTGACCCCGCGGGGGACCCACGCTGGAGCAGTCTGTGCCTGAAGGACTGCAGCCCAGGGAAGGGACCTGCGCTGGAGCAGTTCATGAAGAACTGCAGCCCATGGGAAGGACTGACCTTGGAGAAGTTTGTGGAGGACTGTCTCCCGTGGGAGGGACCCCACAGTGGAGCAGGGGAAGAGTGTGAAGAGTCCTCCCCCTGAGGAGCAGCATAGACAATGTGTGATGAACTGACCCAACCCCCATTCCCCATCCCCTTGTCCCACTGTGGGGGGGGAAGTAGAGAAAATCAGGATTAAACTGAGCCCAGGAAGAAGAGAGGGGTGAGGGAAGGTGTTTCAAGACTTAGTTTTTATTTCTTATTTTCCTGCTCTGATTTGATTGGTAATAAATTAAATTAATTTTCCACAAGTCGAGCCTGTTTTGCCCATGATGGTCATTGGTAAGTGATCTCTCCATGTCCTTATCTCAACCCATGAGCCTTTCATTATATTTTCTCTCCCCTGTCCAGCTGAGGAGGGCAGTGATAGAGCAGCTTTGGTGGGCACCTGGCATCCAGCCAGGGTCAACCCACCACATGTAATCAGTTAGTCTTTAACTTTTGATACATTTTGAAATGTTTTCCAAATGTTTAGGATTTACAGGACATTCCAATGTGTTGCTAACACCAGAATCAATATCAGAAACTGCCTGCTTCTGTTAGAAATGGTTGCACTTGTATCCATGATTATCTTCCTGCCCCCCAACTAAAATGTGCTGCATCTATGAGTACTGTTAATGTTAGCGTTCTTTCTTTCCTTGTAGGTATACAGGTTACTGCTACTGAACTTTCCTTTTGCTGGCATGTATCCTGTACCTATCTTAAATTCTTCTGCCATCTGTTGTTTTTCCTTCTGGTAATATGCTTGATTTATTTCCATTTATTTTTCTTTAACTTCTCTCATAATTTAATTCATGCTTGAGGTACTTGTTGCTTTATTTACATGCTTCCTAACCAGTTGCATCCATGGAAATTCCAGGGCTTTTTTTTGCCAATGCATCATTATTTTCTTGATACTTTTTTTCCTGACACTTAAATTGTTTCTTCACTATCCAGCTTTGCATTTTATATTATTTCAGCACCACTAGTAATATGAAGCATTTGTGTACATGAACTACTTTTCATTATTATTGAATTATCTTGGCTTCTGTACAGCCGTTTGCCTAAATATTGCTGAATGAAGCATGCATTCCAAGTCAAAATGAATTTTAAAAAGGTAAACTATGAGTATTTGGCTTTTTGCTTCATATCTCAGAATTTAGGGCTATAAGTATAAATTTTTTATTTGAAGTCTATATTTTATTTGAAGTGTTCCAGGTCATGTTTGCTAAATTGACAGATTTAGATTTGCTTTAATAGAAGCATTCCGACACCTTAGGATTCATTTATTGAAAGGTGTAGGAAGGGTATTACTCCTTTAAGTCATTACATTTATTTATCTAGGAGATTATTTAGACTGCAAGATGGAGAAGGGCTTAAATTTACAAGTCCAAAGATTTTTTTTCTTTTCAACCACATTGTTTCACCATGAGCCTAGCTCCAGCTCACCTTTACTAAGACCTGAACTATTCATATGTTCCAGTGGAGTGGGTCTAATCTACTGAGAAAGCATAACCACTCATTTACATGAGTAAATAAATGAGTGCTTGACATTAAACATATTTTGCTGATCGCAAAACCTGGAGAAATTTTGAAACAAGTTACTCATTTATTTGAGTTTCCTATCAAAAGTGTAAACAGTCTGCAAACTTGATCTTCAGAAAATGGGTTAAATGTGTAGGTTCAGAGTGTGGACATAGGAGAATGATTTTTGGAAATGCTAATAGACATCTAATTAAAAAAACATTTCTTTAAATATAATTAATTGTATTGTAATTGTATATTTTATGTCATCTTTGTCAGAATTGCTGCAACATTTTGAAGATGATATATTTTGCACATATTACCATCACCATATTATTGCTCTTTCAATTTGTTTTGCATATTTCTTGAAAGTAAACATAATATTTTCAATTTCTGAGGTTCTGTATAAATGAAATTGTTTAAATTAATAGCACTTTGAATAATGCCATATAAAAGACTAAGTTCTCAATCCCATTGCTTCTGGGTACAAGCAGATTTTAAAGGAAAATACTTATACAAACAAATTTCTACAAATATTTGTTTTCTAGAGTCTACTCTCCTATCAAGAATATACTTATGCGAAAATGTACATTATTGCTCATATTGCAGCAAGGCAAGGGACAAGACAAAAGCAGGACTTTATGCTTATGTGGTGTGGTGCTATAATTCTATAATACCTATAGTTTTGTTCATCTGTGACTCCTACAGCCCTATCCTTCTTTCATAATAAAAACAAATTTGTCTTTCAAATAATTAGTGCTTCTTTTTTTAATACAATGTTTTGTGTTGGTTTTTCTTCAAGCCCTCTACTGGCAGTAGAATATGTTTTACAGTGACATGACTTTATGCTCATCCCCAAAAAGGAAGGAAAAATTCAGATTATATATATTTCTAAATGCTTACCTTTTTTTCTTTGCCACTATTTAGACAAGAAAATCTGTCTAGAAGACCACATATGTGGATCTATTTCATGTAGTATGGCTGAAAGAGGAAAAAGTCTAAATATTTGGTTTAATATGCTCAAGGTACAAAGATTGAGGTGAACTTTAAGTAAAAGTGGCCTTATTTAATCAATCAGTTTGCATATTAGAATCTGACAACACAATGTGATCTTGTTCTTGAAGGGAATTTAAATACTTACATAATCTGTCACTGCAGATGCATTATGCTGATTTGCAAACAAGTGGGTTTGCAGCTCTACTGTGACCACTATGCTCTAAGTAGGTGCTTGCGCTGCAAAGGCACTCAAG
>NW_010973148.1:1338067-1538020 GCF_000737465.1 Haliaeetus leucocephalus
AAAGCTTTTAATTCAAGATTGCTATCTGGTCTTTTTTAAAATGAATTTTTATAACCAAATCCTCTTGCCAATGCACATTTGATTTATGCAGGTAGAATAACTTCAGCTAAGTATTAACTGAGTTTTCTCAGCATGCTAAAAATATCATGGGTCCTCTTGAAGTCAATTTTCCAAGTACTTTATATCTTACGAAAGTAAGATTACTCCTTTACTTTTTGCATGATAAAATTAAATTCACTTTATTTGAGTAGGAGATTCTCTTTGTTATTATGGAAAATATTATAGAAACATTTTATACTCGTAAATAGATTCTACCCTCTTGAATTTCCCATTTCATTGGATAAGCTTAACAGTAGGAATATTACTGTAGCGGCATTTGCCACTTGTCCTGCAAACAATAACAGATGTTTAATTATGCATTTCAAACAGCCCTTTGAAACTTTGCCAGCATAGGTGAGTGGGTCACACATAGAGAATTCATTAAAAGATTCTGTTAGGGAAACCTGCATATATTGTTTTTCTTTCCTGACTTCCTGCATTATACTTACTGTAGAAAGAAAAGAAAGAAAAGGAAAGCATGAAGTAGACTATTTAAAAACTAAAAGCATATAATTGAAAATATTTTCTTTCTGCAAAATGTTCAACAGGCAAATTTGTTATTCATTGAATTCTGAATTTTTCATTAGAAGTCATCTGATTTAAATAGAACTATATAAATGTAAATTACATGAAATTGACCTTCCCTTTAACAAAGTGCAATGGGCTAACTATATAGAAACTTTTGGGATGGCACAGGAGCAGTTGGTTTGGCTCAGAAGCAGTACAGAGTAGATATTAAGGAATTATTAAGGTAGATTCCATGAACTATCATAGTAACCTCAGAAAATACAAAGAATAACATCACCTTGAAAAGTCATCAATATTAATGAAAAGGAAGGCTATGAGTTTTCAAAAGTAACTATGTAATTTTGAATATAACGTGTAAACACGCTGTCTTTTCAAATGGGATAGAAATGCCTTTAAGCCTTTGAGTATTCTCTGGAATCACTGCCTGCTTGTATTGAAGTTCAACCTTGCATCACATCAGAAGTGGCGTACTCCCCAGCTAACTGGGTAAATAGTCATCTGACTATGCAATATACTTTTCCTCTTCAGAGACTTCAGATGAAAGATTGGAATCTTGATGTTTGATGCTTGAAATTGCATTTATAATATTGTCATATATGCAGTAAATACACATTCATCAAATTTATGTTAGTATACTGATCATCCTTTCTTTGACACATATCAGGTAAAGAAAAAAGTTATGTTTCTTATTCAAAGAAACCTTTACTGTACCTTGGTTTTTCTCCTAAAAGTTAGAACTTGAGAATTTAAAAACACATCCATGGTGTCAACTGCTATTTTCAGAGTGGAGAAATCATTCATACTATCTCAAGTTCTCCTTGTGAAACAATAGCCTACAAGAAGATTTCATAAGTGTTTGAGTGTTACTGGGTTTCCAGTTATTGCAGGGGTGGGTCTCAAGCTCTACTTTCAGGAAGCAGGCAAGACCTATAGGAAATTCAGAGCAGCAGGAAGCAAGTAAAGGGATTTAATTTTAATTTTTTATTCATTTATTTTTTTTACACAGGATAGCAGCAGGTAGCAAGCATCAGACTCAAAGGAGAAAAAAACACTCAAAACATGACAGCAAAAGCCATTTTTCATAGCTAAGAACTATGATAATAAAGTAGAGGTTATTTTTGCCTTTGATTTCATTCCATTTTTCTTTCTATTGCACTTTTAGTACCCAGACACTTAAAAGTTCAGGAAGAATTTATATGAAATTATACTAAAGCATATATAAATACTAATTTAGTGCATGCATATACTTGCAGGTATGGTACCTGAAAGGAAATATTGAGAAAAAATATGTAACAAAGTAGAAAAAGAATAAAAAGTAACTTATGGGAAACTTGTGAAATCTTTATTGCTTTTACTGTTTCTATTGATAAGAACATAAGAGTCATCCAACCAAAATCTGTTACACAATCTTAACTGAAAATTGACTCTAGTTAATTTGAGGTTCACCAAGTTTACCACACTTTTTACAAAAATCAGTTGGAGGATGACTTCCCAGCAGACAGTACCATCTCCACTGCTCTTTTTTAAAATATTTTTTCAGAAAAAAAAAAAATATTTCTGAGTAACAGTGTGTGCAGTATTTGGCATACATCTATTTGAAACTAGTTTCCTTACAGAATTCAAATAATTAATTGCACTTTCATGTTTCACACAGGAAATATTAGTCAACATGCGCTATTAAAAAGTGATGCAATAGTGCCAAGTATGGTTGCTCTGAGAGCTGTGCTTACAGCACTTTATGATAGATTTTTTTCAAGTTTTTTTCCTCTTTTATTTGTAATTTATTCTCAAACTTGAATATGCAGTTTCTCTCAGTGTTGTATTTTTTAACTCTTTTTGAGCAACAATTTACTTCAATTTTTTTTCCCTCCCATGTGTTACAACTTAAAATACTTACGTTCTAGATATATTTTTGTGTATTTGCAGATTTGTCATCAGAATGAGTGCATTTCTGCTAAAGAAGACCATGGGATATTTTTAGTTGCCTTTTCAGGTTATCAAAAAAGCATTCTGATGCAAAGTGATGAAACTGCAGCTCCATGGGTTCAGTTGTGGAAAATCATCTCGAATTTATTATGGATATAAACACCAGACATTGGGATCAGCAATTCTGCACCAAAATTAAGCTATTAAAAATATTTGGAAGAATTTTCAAAACTGACAAGTCCTGAAAATACTCTCCCCACTGAAATGAGGAGAACTGATGTTGACAGTCTCACTCCTTTTAGAGGGGAGGCATCAAAAATTGATTGTTTACAATATTGAAGACTTACTGGAGATCTTTTTCAGTTCTAGCCCCAAATTCATATTTATATTTATTGAGGCTGCAATTAGTTTCTTATGAAAAGCACTCATTTATGCACACAGAGAAGTTTGAATGTAAGCCTAGTAATCCTCTTGTGAAATCAACTACTCTGAAACAAATGAAAAGGTTAAGTGGGAGAGATAGTGGTAATATCCTTGGTCCCCAAAAGACACTTATTTATATCGCTAGTTTACATAATAACAACAACATATGCCACTTCCTACAAAAAAGGAGGTTATTTTCTAGCAGCTGAATTTTTCCAAGGCACTTTGTTTATGGGCGTATGAACACTTATCTGGAGGTCAGCACATGATGCTAAGAATTAGAACTACATATTTTGCTTTGACTTATTGGTTGTAAATGTATCTCACTTCCTATCATGTGTCAAGTTATGAAAAACAATGTTGTTGTGTTGTCAAAATGTCATTATTGGCAAAAGGAGCTACACTGTATAGGTAGACCCAAGAATTCACTGTAAGCCTAATTAAAATTTTTGCATTCTAATGCAATGCACATTTTTTATTATTGCAGCTTCAGCAATATTCATTGTCCAAATTTAGTAAATACTGGGGTGTTTAGATGAATAAAGACATTACCGAACAACTTCAGTGCTATAATACTTCACAAAGTATGTGGTCAGAGCTCTAAGTGGATCAGAATTTCTTCTCAAGATCCAGGCTGTCATGAAATAAGGGCTGACTACCAGTTAGTCACAGTTAGCCATATGAGGACCTTCCCTGACTAAGGAATAGCTTTAATAATCCTTTCTTACAGTGAAAAGGAAGTTATCCCTGGTATTGCAGAGAGTGATACACTAAGGGAGAGACACTGATGCACCCATTTTATCTGAAAAGTGGCAAACCATACAGCTATAAAGCTGTGCACAGTAACAATATAAAGATACTTAAATCTAAAACTGACTGTACTGGTTTGGGCTGAGACAGAGTTAATATTCTTCACAGTAGCTTTTATGATGCTGTTTTGGATTTGTGACCAAACCAGTGTTGATAACCCAGGGATGTTTTCGTTCCTGCTGAGCAGTGCTCACACAGAACCAAGGGCTTTTCTGCTTCTCCCCCCACCCCACCAGCGAGCAGGCTGGGGGGGCACAAGGAGTTGGGGGGGGACACAGCCGGGACAGCTGACCCCAGCTGACCCAAGGGATAGTCCAAACCATAGGACGTCATGATCAGCAGATAAAGCTGAAGGGGGAAGAAGAAGGAAGGGGCGATGTTCGGAGTGATGCCGTTTGTCTTCCCAAGTCACCGTTCCGCGTGCTGGAGCCTTGCTGTCCTGGAGATGGCTGAACACCTGCCTGCCCATGGGAAGTGGGGAATGAATTCCTTGCTTTGCTTTGCTTGTGTGTGTGGCTTTTGCTTTCCCTATTAAACTGTCTTTATCTCAGCCCATGAGTTTTCTCACTTTTACCCTTCCAATTCTCTCTTCCATCCCACTGCAGGGGCGTAAGGAAGTGGCTGTGTGGGGCTGAGCTGTTGGCCAGGGTTAAACCATGACACTGACTGTGAAGGTTTGGAGGAAGGTCCTGTGACACTGAGTCATGGGGAAATACTAATAATATACCACCTGAAAGTTCATTTGGAACAACCAATGAGATTATGAGGCATCAGATTTAAAACACATGAAAAGAAACCAAATCGTTTTCACCAAGGTAGCTTCCTCAGGCTTTTTGAGAACTAGTGTTTTGAAGAGGAGAGATGTAGTGATAGCTGTTGAATGGAGTGGTGCACTCTCACGGGTTCAGAAAACCTTGACTAGGACAAAACCATTGTACATGAGCTTGGTCTCACTTTAATTTTTGACAATCAGGTCCCTGCAAGCAGCCTTCATAAAAAGCCATGACTGAATCTTTGTATCTTCTGGTCAGCGACACAAACACCTACAGGCATCCTCTAAACACCTTTGCTCTGAGAAAATGAAAGGATTTGATTTCTTTCATATCTACATGCAGTCTGTGATGGAAAGCCTTGATTCTGGAAGTACAAGTTGCAGATTGAAAGCTTGACTTGTCTGAAAACTAACTGTGACATTGGACAAAGTTTGCAAACCAGAGAGACCTCATCTTGAAGGAAGACACCATGCAGATGGAAAAGAGTCACCAGCAAACAGGTGGGATCTGTCCCTAACCCCCAGCACAGCATGAGGGTGGGAGTGGGGAGCAGTTTATGCCCTTTCATAGTTTATAGGTTTGCATGTTCTACCTGGCATATGTCCAAACTTGTTCACTTTTTTTCTATGATCATCCATACTGGTATCTGAATGTAAAAATTACACATGGGAACTTACCTGCTGTTCATAGCAAGAATTTTTCTTGCTGTTGTAAAACCCAGTAATTATTCTTAAATGCCACACAGTGCAGAGAAGCATATTCTTAAATACCAGGTACTACTAGGCAAAATATCCCTTAGATATTAGTAATTAAATGTTGTCTTTTCTTTATGGAGTATTCCCACAGCAGTGACAAAGCAACACAAGTCCCAGGCTTTCTCCTTTTTTGACTAGAGCAAAAACATATTGAGGGCAGAGTAGCAGACATCCATATACAAGTTAATGATAACAACAACAACAGTAACAACAATAATAATTTCCTCTTAAAGCAAAACCATGCCCTATGTAAAGAATTTCCTTATGGACCAGCTAGTGTTGATACTGAAGGCAGATAATTTCTCTTTCTGATGCAATAGGTCTGCACAAATTTTGTTGGAATTATCTGTGCAGGATCAACAGTACAACCTAAATAGTAAAATGGAGAACATATTTATCTTTTTGTTTAACCATCCAACTCTGCAGACAGTTAATATTTGTGAACATTTCATTTTGTTTAAAAAGTATAATATCATTCCCTATCTGAGCATTCACACGTCTCTCAATTCCTCGCTTACTAATGACATGAGGATATCAAGACTGCTGTGATGCTGGAGGTTTTCTTTTAGACAGAATGTCAAAACTGGCAGTTCATCTGACTCCTCTGAAAAGTGGTGGCTGACTGTCTTCAAATTACCCTTCAATCTTTTTCTTCTCTGTGGTTCAGCAGTATCATAGAGAGTGACACCTTTTCTGAGCATTCATTTCTAATGTGTAAAGTCCCTGAATCCTCTGAGAAGCCAAATTTCAAGGCATTTTCTTTGTTTAGTTTATTGGTCACACTTGGGCCCTAACATACTGTAACATATTTCTTTGTTTCTTCTTTTTCTTTGCTTTAATTTATGTTGATAGAAGGGTAAGCCAGCTGGAAAAATAATAAAAAAGAAATAAAAATAAGTCAGTAAGTCCAAAACCATGTTCCTACTTTTACACAAAATCTGTGCTATTACATCAGCCTGATTAAAGCCTTGCTAGGTCACTCATAACTCATTTGCATCACACTGTACTGGATGCTTGCTCGCTTATATTAATGGCCTATAGCTCCACCATCTCCCTTTATGAGCTTCTCACCCTCTAAAAATACTCCTTTCACAGCCAGCCTGCATTACTCTCAGAGCAATCTACAAAAAAAATACTTTTCCAATTGCTTCATTTATCTGCTGCTGTAAATTTACACAGTGCTTTCAAGGGAGACATAATCTTCCATCTTAGTTTCTTATAGGCAAGGGCTTGGTCTGCACTTACAAGATTCTACTCCTATAACTATGTCAGCTAGTGCAATTTTTTTAACTATTACAACTGCAGTAATAAAAATCCTTGTATGGTAACATTTATCCTAGTAAAACCATACTTGAAACAGTATTTGTCTAAACACACAAACTTGAGCTCTTGGATGCCTAACTGTTATCAAAATGGATGAACTAGGTGTCTAAATACTTTAGGAGGCAGGACTTATATAGCAATACATTTGTACTGAACAGTGGTCTTAAATATCAGGGGATTTTCTGCTAAAGCTATATCTCTGGAAACATATGAGGAAAAGTCTCTCACAATAGAAATCTAAGATAATAAAGGCCAAGTAGGAGAAGAAAATGTACACTGACAAACAAAAAAAGTTATGGAAAACTTCTGTTTGGCTTTCAGTCTTGTACGGTGTATTTCTATTCCCTTTTCCAACATACTATTTCCACTGCACTGAAAGTCAGTATCCCATGTCTATTTGTCCCCCACTTCCATTTGCCTGCTATACTTCAGATGCTTTATCAGTCCTCCTGTTTGCTGAACTGTGGTTGCCTCATTCAGAAAACTTCTGAATGCTCAGTCACCATCACCTCCCCTTCATAACCCTGGCCCTAGCAGACATGCGAAAATGTAGCAAAACTGTGCTGAAACTCTGCATTGTAAAAGCAGCATTTGAATTGTTTGTCAGTTTGCATTTACAGCTGCAATGACTAGCCATTGCCCTGCATCTCTACTGATTGACACTTGTGCATATTACTATCATTTCCACTGTTATTTAAGCACAGACCACTACCGTCGTGGGAAATGGTGAAAACAAGTGGCGGTGAGGTGTGTCAGGGGAGCAGTAGCTGCCCTTTACTCTTTTCTTCATGTGTTGCACCACTGATTCCTCAGCATGGGCATGGCAGGCTCTGCAACTGGCTATATCCCACCTCCCAGGACTATATAGGATTTGATCAGGAACATGATGACTTTGCCAGCTCTGTGATTGCAGTGATAAAAGTACATTACAACAGATGGATATTTGTAGCAATTCAAGTCCTTCTCTACAGCAGAAGAAAGTTGGAGGGGACATTATGGCTTAGGAAAATATACTCTTCCCTCAACATCCCTCCAAGCATAAATAGGAAAGGGTCAAATTTTACTATACCATGTGCTAAATGACAGATTGTTGTCTTAAACTCTTAAGTATCCAAGGGAAGCACCACATCTCCTTTCATATTTTGTGTGAAGCAGCTAGAGGAGTACTATGAAATAATAACAAGAATAAGAATAATAAATTACTTTCAGCAGTCAGATAAGAATAAATTGTTATTTGCTCTTCTGCATTATATGGTACTTAGTCATATGCCAAAATGCAGCATTATTCATCATATGTGTATTTGATATTTAGAAGATTTTTTTCCCTTCTCTGAGAAAAGTGCAGTTGCCACATTTGAAATTTAGAAGCTTTATTTTAGCAAAGATGCTACTTTGCATGTAGACATGCTCCAGGAGGCATATTATGTTCTTCTTAAAACATTTTTGAACAGCAGCTGAGACTCACTTGTAGAAGGAACCGGGCAAACTGTTCACACTGTATAATACACTTGGCATATATAATCCTTTTCTTTTATTTGTAAATTAGCTCTGAGCAGCATTTGATTTTTTTTTCCATATTCAGAATTGCTCAACTAGATCTTGACTCACTGCCTGCTTCTGAATTACTTTCATAAAATCTTTGAGTGTCATTTTCCTTGGTGTATGACGTAATACCTACCCAGATCAGATGGCATTGTTTCTTTTCCCTCAGCAGATAGCCATAGCCAACTTGAAAAAATGTTTCATCTAAATAAGGAAGAAGAGATCTAGATTCACCAGAATCACCAAATCAGAGAGTCACAGGATGGCTGAGGTTGGAAGGGACCTCTGGAGGTCATCTGGTCCCACCCCCTTGCTCACACAAGACCACCATTTGCAAGGTTGCAAAATGCTTATGAAAGTGGCACTTTTTTAGCTGATAGCCTAGGTTCAAATAATTTTTCTTTCCTTTTAGCTACATCATTACAAGGTCCAGACTTGTATCTCTTTCTTAATCATGGGAGTTTTTAATTTTTTATCTTCTGTGAGTTGTTCCCACTTCCCTTTTCCCCATGGTTAATAAAGAGGCATAGTTGACCTGAGATCATTCTTCAGATCTCCAAAATAGGATAACCTGTAGGGAGAAAAGCATTTACTAAAATCACACAGTTCTGTATTGAGCAGGTGGTATTTTAAAAATGCTAAAAAAAAAAAAAAAGACAGAAGCATTTTTATTTTTTTAAATGCTATTCTTTTCCAGGCCCTGAAAATGTTCCTTCTCTTAAATATTCAAGTGGTGAAAGAAAGTTAGCTCTCAGTCAAATAATTTTATGGCATTTTGGACCCAGCAGGGTACTGTTCCTTGGAAGTCATAGGTTAGAGAGTCAGTTTGATTGATCTGGTGTGCTTTCTGGATGTATTTTTAAATTAATAAAAATTAAATGTCTCTGACTTACTGTATATTTGCAATGAGGTTTTCCTGTAGCAGTAGCTGCTTTGCTGTGTGCCACTTACTCTGCTTTAATGGGCCTTTTTTATGTAGCTGACAGGTTGAGAAATGGGGGGTTTATTTCTGCTGTTTTCTGTTTCTTCTTTCATTTGTGGTTTATGTAATTCTGGAAGAAACAGCATAGTGTTTGTATTGCCTCTATAATGATAAGAAGCTATTCATTCTTACTTTCTAAGTTTTGGAAGGGGACCCATTAAAGAAAAATCAAAGATGGTGGAAAAGGTCAGTCTTTCAAAATGTAAACGTAGGTGCAAACCTCATACTGTTAGCCATCAGTCATATTGATTTCAAAAAGTGTTCACTTACAGTGTTGTGCTTTAATAAATTCGACTTTGATGGACGGTTGTGATTGATTTAATGTAGTTATTCACCACATACAAGGCGGAAAACAAGCATGTTTACTTGCTCTTGATATAACAGTTTTTTGATATGAGCTGGTGCAATCATGCAGCCACCTTCAAGTCTTCTGCTTGTTGCCTTGGCAGTCAAAAATAGATGGATAAAAACACCTAGGGCTTCATCTTAGAATCATCAAACATTAGCAGCACAACGTGTAAGTCTGTAAGCTGGAAAAACTAATTAATTTCATACAGTATTCTTAATAAATAAAGCTTGCTAAGGGAGTGCAAGCACGTGTAAAGAGAAATTGGGTATAAAGAGGAAACTCTCTATTAAAAGGCAATATGACAGAACCACCTGTCATCTATTAGATTGCAATAAAATAGAGTAAAATATATAATTAACATCTCACCTTTTCACCCACGTCCATGATATTTCTTAATTTTGTCCTTGGACCAAATCATCATTCAGAGGTTATTTAAAATATACAAAAATCTCTTTAGCATAGCCCTGTTTTATCTGCCCCAACTTCATCCAAATCTTTGTTTGCTAGTAGAAACACCACATGACCATCAATTGTTAATTTTCCTAACATTCCGCAACACTTCGCTGAAATCCAAAATAATGAATTGGCCTTCAAAAATGCACTCCCATCATCATTAGAAATATTTAAGAATTAGGTGGTGAGAATTTAATTTTTTTCTGAAGTGTACATATTTTCTGCATTCTTTTATCAGTGTGAAGGAGTTCTATAAAATTAACATAGCAGAATTTTCCCACTGTGTGAGATGCAGGTCTTTAAAAAACTTAACTTTAGTCTTTGAAGTTTTGGTTCAACTAATTTTAGGGTTTTCTGATGTAGACACTTGGATTTTGGTCAATCGCTCAGAGGGTCCCTTTATGGTTAAAGGACAGACACACGCACTCCGACAGCAGAATTAATCTGATTTATGTTAGACATTTATCTTAAGATAAGGTGGCTCTCAGACACTTCCAAAACATGCGGCAGCCGACTTTCACACAGAGTTATTTTCCAGGGTGGCTTAATCCCCCTGTGCTGACAAGACTCCCCAAGGAGTTATCTCAGATAAGTATACGTTAGGTGATGTCCCCTTCCTTTTCCACATCTGCTGTATCTGCGTGTTCTGAGGATGAAAACCTTTGATCCTGCATCAAACTCCAATCCTTTCAAAGAGTAAACTCAATTTCATTACTCAGAGAGCTGTCTCTCAAATACATAAATGCCAAAACATTTATGATAATTCAGTCTTGAGATACATGAAACAAATTACAGTGCCCTATATAAACATGGAATTTGGCACTTTCACTGCAGAAAATATCCTAAATCTCTTTAGACATTATTTTTGGAGTAATATCTATTAAGTCATGATATTTGGGGGACAATATTGTATCACTAAAAATTTCTGTTTTCAAAGCTACACTTTTTTCTTATGTCTTTATCATTTCCTTAATGAAGGTCAAGAAAAATCATACTTTAATATGTCTAACTCTTTAGCAGAAGACCTCCCAGTCATTAATATGAGATCAACAACCTTAATCTGTCAATGAGAAATAACTCTGCCTGATAACAATACAAGTACTGTGATAGAAGGCCAACAGATTTTGACTTAAAGGCACAAGTATGAATCTTGCATTACTCAAGCCTTTCTGTGACATATTTTTTAGCTCTAGAAGAGACTCTCATTACCATGAATATCAATATTAGAAGCTAATATCCAGGAAATATTTTGCGCTGTTTATAAATGAACATCAAAAGCACCAAGATGTATGACTTTTTCCCAGATGGTTTAAAATGTGTTCAGAGAAACATAACCTAATTCTTCTTTAGACAATCCTACAATTCTTTAAATATGTTTTTGTGTCAGAAACTCTTAAATGAGTTTAGTGATTGGACCTGAACCCTAGAAAGCTCTACAGAGGGATAAATGTTCTGTGCACTATGATACATGTTCGTAATATTCAATCCCAATACTTTTTGCTGGGAAACTCTAGAGCCATACTGTTCAGCTCTCTCAGTAGACAATGGGGAAAGACAATGATGTTGAATAATTTAAATGCAGATAATATCTAGATTATGATCTAATGGTTCTCTCTCACACTCTGCATTGTTTGCTAAAAACCCTTAAAACCAACTTCATAACTCAGGTATATCAATCATAACCTTAACTGGTGCAAATCAAAGTGTATGTTACTTTTGGTTCATAAAGTTTTCTCAGCTCTTAAGCATAAACATATAACTGTTAATGGAATTCTACTATTTTTAATACTATCCTATTTAGCTGAGGCATAAATGGAAAATAGAATTATTTTATTTTGGTATAGAATTCTAGAAGGTTCAATAAAGACAAAAATACATTCAATATCCCATGATGAGGATGGAGGGTGGAAAAATTGTATTTCTTTGATTTAGACACATTAGGCTTCCAACACTTTTTTCCTCTGTTTCTTCTAAGTAGTCCATGATGCTAACCAGTGTTACCTGCAGGATTCTTATCAGGAGTAGTCTCCTATCTTCTGCCAATGAGGAGAAACAATCTGTTCAGTGTCTGCAGTAGAAAGAGATCCCTGCTGAAAAATAAATAAGATTGCAAGAGAAATATACAACAGGAGGAAGCACCTAGAGATTTCACACAGCAAGAAAGTGCTGGTGAGAAATAACATCTTGTACTGCATTATCCATCCTAATTTTGCGATGCTTTCTGGTGACAAAATTTGCTTTCAAATATAGTCTTCAGTTCCAAAGTTGAATAAAGATGACAAATTCAAACTAATTTAAATTCATATTACATATTTTATTAGTTGTCATGGTTTAACCCTGGTGGGCAACTCAGCCTCACCTAGCTGCTCACTCACTCCCCCCCCAGTGGGATGGGAAAGAGAATCAGAAGGGTAAAAGTGTAAAAACTCATGGGTTGAGATAAAGACAGTTTAATAAGTAAACCAAAAGCTCCATTCCCAAACAAAGTAAAATAAATAATTAATTCACTGCTTCCCATCAGCAGGCTGATGTTGAGCCATCCACAGGGAAGAGAGGATCCAACAAGTGCAACAGTTAATTGGGAAGACAACCACCGTCATTCCAGGCATTGTCCTCGTCCTCTTTCTTCCCCAGCTTCTCTCAATGAGTAGGATGTTATATGGTATGGGATATCCATTTGGTCACTTGAGGTCAGCTGTGTCCCTCCTTGCTGGCAGGGCAGTGTGAGAAGCAAGAAAGGCCTTGATGCTGTGCAAGAACTGTCCAGCAATAACGAAATCTTCCTTATGTTATCAACAACATTTTCACCACATATCCAAAACATAGAGCCATACAAAACACTATGAAGAAATTTAACTCTATCCCAGCCAAAAAAAGTAGATTAGTTGCTGGTTTTTTTTTTAAATAAATTCGGTCTTCTGGTAAAATGGCACATGTAAGATATTTTAAACCATCCAACACTGTGTTAAGTGTTAGGAAATATATTTCTAGTAGTTAGACTGTTCCCTTTAAAAAGAAGAAAAAAACCCCAACCAAACAACAAACACCAAAAAACACCCCCCCCCCAAGTAATTCACAATTTCTGATCTTTGTTTTAGAGTGACTAATACAAAATCTGACAGATAAATTTGAAGGGAGAAGACTTAGATGTATTTTGGATTAATTAAGATAAAACCCACTATTTCATGGCAGTGTTACTTCAGCATAAATTAAGCAATACAAAGCATTAAGCAGATAAATATCTGTAGCTAACCAAGCCAATTAATTGCATTAATCATGATGAGGAACTAAATTTAATGCATCTGGCTTTCATTAAAGGTTTTCATGTTGCTACCTCATCAGTCAAATAACTATGTTTAAGAAATTAGGAATTAGGTGAAAATCGGTATACAATAGTAGGTGAAGAAGTAAAAGGAGGAAAATTACAGGTTTAGATGAGAGCTATCAGTTTGGTTTTGAAGCATGATTTCTGTGGAGCACATTATTTAATATTTTTAGTGATGAACAGAAACAGCAAAAGGGAAAATTTTAATGAAATGCATTGATGATGTGATACTAGAAGTCATCATTGTGAGGGAGGAGCAGAATATTCTCAGAGAAGCAACTGAATGACCATAAGGTATGAAGAATTGGAAATGGGAAGAGAAAATAAGGACCAGCCAGTCAGAGATTTTTCTATAAAACATGAGACCCATACTGTGGGATGACAAAAAAGAAGAGAACTAGGCAGTGATGAAAGAGAGAGAGGAAAGAATGAGATAACTCTCAGTGTATTGCTGCCATGAAGAGGCAAATTTAATCCTAGGGTGAATGTACTATAATATATAGAGACAAACTGCTGTAATATTAATTATATATACAAGACAGTGGTGAAACTGCATCTGTAAACCTATGCCTTTTTTATTCCCCCATATTCCAGGAAGTCTGAAACTGCTGTAGAGAAATCCAATAAAAGTAGTCAGCAAAGAAAGAGAAAAAGAAATCATAAATAATAGAATGGTTTGGGTTGGAAGGGATGTTAAAGATCATCTAGTTCCACCCCCCCTGCCATGAGCAGGGACACCTTCCACTAGACCAGGTTGCTCAAAGCCCCATTCAACCTGGCCTTGAACACTGCCAGGGATGGGGCAGCCACAACCTCTCTGGGCAACCTGTTCCAGTGTCTCACCACCCTCACAGTGAAAAACTTCTTCCTTACATCTAACCTAAATCTACCCTCTTTCAGTTTAAAGCCATTACCCTTTGTCCTATCACTACATGCCCTTGTAAAAAGTCTCTCTCCACCTTTCTTTTAGGCCCCCTTTAGGTACTGGAAGGCTGCTATAAGGTCTCCCCAGAGCCTTCTCTTGTCTAGGCTGAACAACCCCAACTCTCTCATCCTATCTTCATAGGAGAGCTGCTCCAGCTCTCTGAGCATCTTTGTGGCCCTCCTCTGGACTCGCTCCAACAGGTCCATGTTCTTCTTATCTTGGAGGCCCAGAGCTGGATGCAGTACTCCAGGTGGGGTCTCACGAGAGTGGAGTAGAGGGGGAGAATCACCTCCCATGACCTGCTGGTCATGCTTCTTTTGATTCAGCCCAGGATATGGTTGGCTTTCTGGGCTGCAAGCACACATTGCCAGGTCATGTTGAGCTTCTCATCAACCAACACCCTCAAGTCCTTCTCCTCAGGGCTGCTCTCAATCCACTCATTGCCCAGCCTGTATTTGCACTTGGTATTGCCCCAACCCATGTGCAACCTTGCACTTGGCCCTATTGAACTTCATGAGGTTCACACGGGCCCACCTTTCAAGCCTGTCAAGGTCCCTCTGGATGGCATCCTTTCCCTCCAGACTGTCAACCACACCACACAACTTGGTGTCGTTGGCAAACTTGCTGAGGGTGCACTCAATCCCATTGTCTATGTCACCAAAAAAGACGTTAAACAGCGCCGGTCCCAATACCAACCCCTGAGGAACACCACTCATCACTGCTCTCCAATTGGACATCAAGCTGTTGACTGCAACTCTTTGAGTCCAACCATCCAGCCAATTCCTTATCCACCGAGTGGTCCATCCATCAAATCCATGTCTCTCCAATTTAGAGACAAGCAGGTTGTGCAGGACAGTGTCAAATGCTTTGCACAAGTCCAGGTAGATGACATCGATTGCTCTTCCCTTATCCACCAATATTGGAACCCCGTCGTAGAAGGCCAGCAAATTTGTCAGGCACAATCTGTCCTTAGTGAAGTCATGTTGGCTGTCAACAATCACCTCCTTATTTTCCATGTGCCTTAGCATAGTTTCCAGGTGGATTCACTCCATGATCTTGCCAGGCACAGAGGTGAGACTGACCGGCCTGTAGTTCCCCGGGTCTTCCTTTTTTTCCCTTTTTAAAAATGCGGATTATCTTTCCCCTTTTCCAGTCAGTGGGAACTTCCCCAGACTGCCACAGCTTCTCAAATATGATGGATAGTGGCTTAGCCACTTCATCCATCAGTTCCTTCAGGACCTGCAGATGCATCTTATCAGATCCCATGGACTTGTGCACTTTCAGGTTCTTTAGATGGTCTCAACCCTCATCTTCTCCTACCGTGAGCAGTTTTGCATTCTCCCAGTCTCTGCATTTGCCTTCTGTGTCTTGGGCAGTGTGGCTGGAGCACTTGCCAGTGAAGACTAAGGCAAAAAAGTTGCTGAGTACCTCAACCCTCTCCATGTCCCAGGTGACCACATCTTCCATTTCCTTCCGGAGATGGCCCACATTTTCCCTAGTCTTCCTTTTATCACCAACATACCTATAGAAGCTTTTCTTGTTGCCATTGACTTCCCTGGCCAGATTTAATTCTATCAGGGCTTTGGCTTTACTAGTCTGATCCCTGGTTGCTTGGACAATTTCTCTGTATTCCCCCAGACTACCTGTCCTTGGTTCCATCCTCTGTAGGCTTCCTTTTTGTGTTTGAGTTTGTCCAGAAGCTCCTTGTACATTCCTGCAGGCCTCCTGGTATTTTTCCTGATTTCCTTTTTGTTGGAATGCATTGCTCCTGAGCTTGGAGGAGGTGATCCTTGAATATTAACCAGCTTTCTTGGGGCCCTCTTCCCTCCAGGGCTGTATCGCATGGTATTTTACCAAGCAGATCCCTGAAGAGGTCAGAGTCTTCTCTCCTGAAGTGCAGGGTAGTGAGCTTGCTATGTGTCCTCCTCACAGCCCTAAGGATCTTGAACTCCACCATTTCATGCTCACTGCAACCAAGGCTGCCCTTGAGCTTCACATTCCCCACCAGCGCCTCCTTGTTGGTAAGAACAAGGTCCTGCATAGTACCTCTTCTCATTGGGTCCTCCATCACATGGAGAAGGAAGTTGTCATCAACTCATTCCAGGAACCTCCTAGATTGCTGATGCCCTGCCGTGTTGTCCCTCCAACAGATATCAGGGTGGTTGAAGTCCCCCTTGAGGACCAGGGCTTGTGAACATGAGACTGCTCTTATCTGTCTATAGAGGGCCTCATTCCCTTGGTCTTCTTGGTTGGGTGGCCTGTAGCAGACCCCCACTATAATGTCTCCTGTCCCTTCCCTCCCTTTAATCCTGACCCATAAGCTCTTGATCAGCTTCTCATCCATCCCCAGGCAGACCTCCATGCACTCCAGCTGGTCACTGACATAGAGGGAGACACCCCCTCCTTGACTTCCCTGTCTGTCTGTCCTGAAGAGCCTGTACCCTTCCTTTCCAACACTCCAGTCCTAGGAGTCATCCCACCACGTCTCCGAGATGCCAATAAGTTCACAGCGCTGTAGGCATCCACATGTCTCTAACTCCTCTTGTTTATTCCTCATGCTAGGTGCATTTGCATAGAGGCGTTTACGTTGGGCTCCCAGTGAAGTTGACTTACTGGCTGGAGTGGCTGGTATTTCTTTGTGCTACTCTTCAGGTGCTCTCCTGCTGACATGTGATCCTTCTCCAAGCTCTGGACATCTATTGCTGGCACTGGCATCAAAGTGGTAGGAGTGGGATGGATTGAGGTTCTCCTCCCTCAGCAACTTGAGTTTAAAGCCCTCTTTACCAGCTTGACAAGACTGTGACCAAAGATGCTCTTCCCCTTCTCTGACAGATGGACCCCATCAGCCACCAGTAGACCAGGTTTCTCAAAGCGAGTCCTATGGTCTAAGAAGCCAAATCCCTGGTTGTGGCACCAGTCCCATAACCATTTGTTGATTCACCAGATTCAACTGGCCCTTTCAGACCCCTTCCCCTTGACTGGGAGGATTGAGGAAAAAACTACCTGCACTCCAGAGTCTCTTACTGCTGCTCCCAGGGCTCTATAATCCTTCTTGATCCTCCTCAGACTGCTGCCGGCTGTATCACTGGTGCTCACATGAAACAACAGCAGCGGATAATAGTCGGTGGACTGTACAAGGCTTGGTAGTATCTCGATGACATCCTTGATACGAGGCCCCAGTAAGCAGCACACCTCTTGAGAGTCCATAAGGTTGACAGATGGGTGCCTCTGTACCTCTCAGAAGAGAGTTGCCTACTCCTATCACCAGTTGCCTTTTCTTAATTGCACTAGTTGGTATATGGGGAGCATCTCAGGCTGCCTTACTCAGCTCCAGCGTCTCTCCTGACATGACAGGTCTTTCCTCTTTAGTCTGCAGAGCAGTGAAATGGTGAATCTGAAAGAACTTCCATTTTCATCTTACAAAAATGGTACTGAAGGGGTAATATGATTACTCTCATCTGAAATACCATAAATGAGTAAAAATATATTAAGTGAAATTAAAATTGGAATACCTGTGAAAGATAGATTCAGGATTTAGCAGGTGACAAATTTAAGTTTGAAATTAGACTTCTGATCTTTAGATCAGTGAGTTTCTTTAACAATGCTCCATAGAGGCAAAGTGAAGCCAGAAAGCTAGAGTTCAAATAAATTTATGACAAGAATTTCATCAAACAAGTTCCCTGCAATAAAAAACCTGATGATTTAATGGGTCCTTCCCAATCCCATATTTCAAGTTTTGTTAAAACCATTTTGCCTTATCTGTGCAGGTTTTTTGATTTTTATCTGGGGTTTTTTACATTCTTTTTTTAATGTAGGCCAGTGATGAATCAAAAATCATGGTATCATGCCAGAAACTTGTATCAGTGTTCTGAGTTACTGTCCTTCCTCTCAGGTTCTTGGTTACTTATTCACAGAGCAATCAGAAACAAAAACATTTTTGCAGAGAATTCTTTTAACTCCTTTCAAAAACCTGGAAGGATATTGTATGCAAACTAAGGAAGACAAGAGCTTCTGGAAAACATATTATAAAAAGCAGCATCAAGCATTTAAAGACAAACGTATTTGACAAAAGAATTGCATATAACTTAAAAAGTCATCAGTAAAAATCAAAATTGACGAAGCCTGATGTGGCATTTCGATGAATTTGTAAGATTTGCTTTTCACTTAGCAAAAAGCATGGCTCCTTAGCATTTCTAGTTATAGTTAGCCTGATAAGTTTTTTCTATCACAAGATTTTTGGTGATTTTTATTTTCTCTCTTAATATACAGAATACTGTACATAGAATCAGAATGATTTATTGATTAGGTAAAAAATGAAAGCTCCATAAAGTCTCTGAGATTCCCTTATGAAAACTCAGTTTTTTCTGTTGGCTTGCCCTGGCAGCCGTGCCATACTTTTTCTTTCAATTAGCTCCAAGGATAAAAATTGTGGTTACTCACTGGGCCACCAGAAGTGATGCAGGGGGGATGACCACATATATCTTGACTTGGTCATAAAACATAGGGGAGCTGTAAGGCAATGCTTTGAACAGATGGATAATAATTTTACAAAACTAATTTGAAAATGTATACTTACCTAGTATTCCTGAGGCTCAAAGCAGCTCCTAGACAGAGAGGCCACAATTACCTTTAAGCTTAATATGGGTTCCACCAACTTTAATTTGATTTTGGTTTATTAGGTTCTCAAGTCCTTCAGTTATCCAGTTCATTTTACGTCTGCTTTCGTCTGATAGCAACTTAGCTTTCAAAGTCTAAAACTTGTCCAATTACACTCATATATACACAAGTTCACATTCATCATTATCACATTAAGAGCTTGCTCACATTCTATAAACCTGAAAGCTTTTTCAGAATTTTCTAGTAGCTGCCAGCTAAGAGTATAAGCAGGTAATATTTTTTCCACTTAGTGCCATAAAAACATGCTAGAGGTATTAAGTTCCTCAGTTTCCCTTTATACTGCATGTAAAAAATTGTGAGTCATTGATTCTAATATTTTAGACAGAATACTTGATTATTTTGAGACATTCCACTGAGATAATGAGAACTGATTACAAAACAAGAGACTATTCAGTGTACCTAATGGTGGCAAAATCCTGAAGCCTATGGGAACTGAATGTTATAAAATAAGTGGCATATCACTGGGTTTTCATTTGTTGGGAAGTATTTTGGGGTGCAGCAGGAGAAACATGCAAAGGCCTTTCTTCAGTCATTATTGTAGTGATTTCAAATGAACTGCTATAAAGAACTGAACTAAAATATAAAATAATGAAGGTGCACATTTTAAGTAATATATACATATAAAGTTTTTACTATTGGTGCAGTCTTATTTCAGTCAATAAAACAGAAGTAAGTCATCAATAGCCCATAAATGAAAAGTGCTTATTGTCTTAGATCATGCCCATATTGCTCAGTGCAGCTCTGGGGAAGGCTGTGTCAGTGGTAAGGGAAGAGTAGTAGGTATGTAGACAGTTTACATGCAAAGTGAGTAGCTAAAGGTAAGCCAGGCAGCTAATCAAACATCTTTAAAGCCTGCATTTTATCTGATTGAGTCAACATTCATAGAAAAGAGTTTGGCAGGTGAAAATTAGGGAGAATAGCTAGCTGTCCAAGGAAAATTGCTTTTTCAATTCTCTGTAAATTGTTGTGCTCCAGAACAGTATTAGAAGCAGACATTCAAGCTGAATATAAAAGAGGTTTGGGGTTTTAAAAAAGGTCAAGAAAGTGAGTAGAAAAAGAAAGAGAGTCTTCATACATTATTATTGTATACTACTGAATCTTAGATATCTCATGAAAACCACTACAGAAATAAGATATATATCAATTATACAAGTATAAGTAGTGTAATGTGTAGGTCTTTTCTTTCTTGTTGCATATTACTATATGCCTACTTGTATGCTTATTTACACAATCCAGACAGTTAAGTATTCATTGTCAACCTTAACTGTACAAAAGCATTTCTATAAAGTTTGTAAGATAATACATGCCTGTCAACATTATTATACCTTGTCTTCAGCTGCATAAATCAGCAAGATTCAGTAAGTAAATGGAGCTGTATGATTTTATATCAACTGACTATCTAACCTCATCACATACCCAGACTGAGAATACTCTTATGGCAAGGGCTTGAGACACTTCTTTCTTTTCTTTTCTTTTCTTAGTTCCAGAATGCCAGGTAAAGGTCAAAGACAAAATAAGAAATTGAGCTAATACAGGCACTGCTATGCCATAACTATAATCAGTCAGCAGTTCAGAAATCAGTGATGTAGCTAACTGTATATTTGGCGGCCTTTTTGAATCTTTAGCTGAAATGACCATGTACCTATTTACAGCTTGGTAGTTCTGGGGAGGATTTCTGGCAGAAGAGAAAGCCGTTCCAATTACCCTTTCATCCACCAAAATAATCATGCCTTTGGACACAGTTAAAGAGGTCTGGATATGCATTTGGCTGCATCAGAGTTGAAATGGCAGACAAGAAAGAGAAGAAAATTTGAAGTGATTGGCTCCCATCTATAAGATACACATCAAGTCCCTGCACTAACATAAATAAGTAAATTTGGACCGATACTTGTTGAAGATGGTTACCAGACTAACAAGGCTGAAGAAAAAGCAGAGGCACTCAATGCATTTTTTGCCTCAGTCTTTAATAATACCAATAGACTTTGGGCTGCCTGGTACCCTGAGTCAGAGGACCATGAGGGTGGGAACAGTAACTTCCCACTTGTGGACACTGAAATTGTAAGGGACCAGCTGTAACAGATGAACTTTCACAAGTCCCTGGGGCCTGATGGGGTTCATCCCAGAGTTCAGAAGGAGCTAGCGGATGTTATGGCAGGACCCTTCTGATGCAGCCAAATGCATATCCAGACCTTAAAAAGCTTTAACTTTTGGTCAGCCCTGAATTGGTCAGGCAGTTGGACTAGATGATCGTTGTAGGTCCCTGCCAACTGAAATATTCTATTCTATTCTAAATAAATAGATAAATAAATAAATAAAATTAATCTATTGAGAAATATATTCTGTGCAATAAATGCAGAAATAGTGGTTATTTGGATTGTTACAGGTATATCTGTTAGCATACAAGCTTTGTCAGATGTAAACTGCTTTGAATTGCCTAAACAAAATTTCTACAATGGCATATCAGAAGGAAATGGACTGGGAAGGTGTTTACTTAGGGTTTTTCTCACTCAATAAAGAACCAAATAAGTCTGGATTTCACAACAAGCTAGTTATTGTTCAAACTTAACATACTAACGACTACCTGATTTTTCATAAGTTGCAAATAAAGTATTGCCCCCCATCCATGCCACTTATAACAAGGCATACCTTCCTGGATAAATATTTTCAATAATTCAATTTTCTTTTGATTTTTACACCAGTATTTCTTTTCTCTTTACTTTTTTCCCAGATCTTAAACATCAGTGGCTTCTGACTTCATTTAGTCCTTCTCCATTATTATTTGTTGGGTAACTTTTCCAGGACTTTTCTCTGTTTCTTTGATGATGTCATTAAAATTCCTTTGGATTTGAGTTCTCTTTGGATAAATGGTGCATCGAAAATGCTTCTCTGGCGTGGAGGCATCTAGAGAAGACTTCCTTGGTTCTCATCTGTCTGTTGTCTTATTGAGGAGAATTACAGATGATCTTCTGTATTTTTTTCTTTTTTTTAAGGACTTTGCCTATTTCCTCTTTCTGAAAACAGAAGCTCATTAATTAAACTCTTGTTATTAAAGTAGCTACAACTGGCATATTTCCCCCCGGAGAAAACTTCCTTCCAGAGGGAATGGAAACCAAGAGGGATGTTTTTCACCTTCAGTATGAGCACAGACATGCAAAATCAACTAGCAAAATGCCTTATGGCTGTTGAGTTTTAGACCCTAGAAAAATATAATTTTTTAATTGTTTGAGAGACTATAATCAGAATCAGTGTGCTACTCTCAATCTAAATTTAGATTTAGGATTGGGAAGAGGTTAAGATCTAGACTACTAGTAGATCCTAACTATGCAACTGTTTAAATGACCTTTCTTTAGTAATGAGCTTTCTTCAGCAACCTAATACCTTAAGGTCAGCTAAGGATTGGTGGGGTATTCATTGGCTAAGTTTATTGTTGGGGATATTATACCAGAAATGATAGGTTAATTAGCTAAGTTAATTCATAGATTATATTAAGTGCTAGAGAAAGAAAATTAGCTCTGATGATACAAAGGTAGAATGATTGAGATAGTCTTAACACAGGTTCTCATTATGGTTTATGTTAATGAAAGAAAGATCTGAGGGGGTTTTTTGGGCTGAAGCCTGCAAGTTACAGAGAACTAAACTAAAAATTGTTATTGACTGGGATGAATGGCTTAGTTTTAGTAATTTCTAAATTTACTTGCCTGTCCTTAGGAGTAGAGACAATGTTGAAATAGGTTCAAGATTTAGGAAAGTAGTGGATGAAAAGTTAAGATTTATGGTTGATTCTAGAAATGCTGTAAGCTAAAATGAGGGGACATATAGCCTCTGACTCATGTCAGCTTGGTGATGAATAAGACTAGCAGGAGCTACTATATTTTGAAAGGTAGTAAGAGGGTTCTTCCCTCTAGTCCAAGCAACAATTGTAGCCATGGGATATACACTTGCTGAAGAATCAGACTGGTCTGCTGGTGGCAGTTTGAGAGAAAGTATTTCTTCTGCTGAATGTTTGAACTCCTGCCAAGACAGATAAAATTAGTATTAGAGTAAGGCTGTGCTGGATTTCAGGATAGGCTTATTCTTTGGAACAGTTGTAACTGAGCAGCAAGGTCTGTTCAAAGATCTGGAAAACCCAGAAGAGCTTGGCAAAGTCTCAAAAATATCCTAAAATTATGTGTAATATTAAGACACAGAGACTGAAGAAGTAGATTTTTTTCTTTTTCCCCTTTGTACAGTGCAAATTCAGCAGGCTAGGATAATGGTTGCTGTCAGAAAAGATTGTTGGAAGTTTTTGAGAAATACAGAGACAGGTTAATTTCCAGGATAAATTTCCAGCTAGTTCTTTTTAAAGGGAGTTTGGAGAAGTAGGAACTGAAAATGAGATGAATGTTGATTCCTTAAAGATCTACTGTGGATGTTAAGAAAAAGGTGCGCATCATGAGGAATGGTGTAATTAAGGGCAATGATTTAAGACAGAAGTAGATAGGGTTCCCTGAATTATGCTAAGTATAATTTAGAAGGCAGAAAATAGGAAATCAGAATTAAAAAAAAAAAGATCATGAACTAAATGTGATCTGCTTTCCTGCACTGTTCAATCTTGGACACTCTTGTCAAGGTGGAAACCATATATTTAGTAAATATATTAATGACACTTAAAGTTTTTAATTAGATGATTGACATATCAAAATGTAGCTGTTATCTGTATGTAGCTAATCCAACTGTTAGGACACCTCTCTTCCACCACCCCATCCAGGTGCATTCCTATAAACATGCTTGAAAACAGCAACCACAACTATCAGTACTGTTGTTTATTAAGTTTACACAGCAATTATCTGCTAAAGCACTCACAGAAATATTTCCCCCATTGCATCCCTGTTCAAATGTACTAGAATGAGAGTGAGTGCCATTCATTTCTTCACACTGGGTAGGCTCTGAACACAGAGTCATAAAAACGTGGTATGACATGACATGAGGGATGGAGTGCTCCTCTACCAAAACCACTGAGGGATTTCGGGGATTTCTAGCTCTTAATGAAACACCCAGCTTGCAACCTCCCAGATGTGTGACGTCTAGAAGAAGAGACAAGAAAATTCTTTCTTCTTCTTTTATTTTCTCCCCTCCCCCCCCCAGCAGTCACTGTGCAAACCTGAAGCAGGAAACCAGAGTGATCAGAACAGTCCAATTACACATCACACCATTTAACTACTACATTTGTCTGAGCAGCTGCTCTACAGAAGGGAAATTGCTGAGTTTCCAGACAACAAACTTCCTTCTTCTTTTTCTTCTACTTTTTGGTTTTCTCTGTCTTTTTCTTGGAGAAAAGTGGTTATGCTCATACTGAATAGCAAGTAAATGTCAGTAGAGCAACATGGATTTCTGGTTTTCAACACATCTGGCTGCAACACAGCCCAGAACAAAGAATAGTCCTCTGATTTACATTTCAGCTCTCCTACTCCCTATATTACACAGGATTGTGTCTATGGATCCCTGTCAAAGGGTCACTTCTAGGACACGATGTTCCTTTGCACCTATGCCAGAGCAGACAGCTCTTAATGAGTGGATTTTCAAGCAGTTCTGCCTGTCTTGATCTGAATCCAAATTTTAAAAATAATTTTATCTCTAGCTATTTTCTCCTATGCTCATTTTAGGACTTCTCTGAGGTTAGGTTTAATGGGTTTTGTTTTTTCTCTGTTTGTTTTGATACTTTGATATTGATTTAGTTTGCTTTACATCCTCTATATTAACACACATAAGCCTTCTGCAGTCTTTTTTGGCTGCATTATAATTCTGTCCTTTTGTGGTTTTATTCTGTCTGTTTTCAGCAATAAGGAAACTTAAATGCCATTTTTTCCTTGTTTTTCTCTACCTGTCTTTTTCCTATTTCAGTATCTTACAGTTTTTGTCAATATAAAAAAAGGCACGTGTGCACATACACAAAACAGATCAAATATCTTACTGCAACACTTGGTTGAATATCAGCTAATTGGAAAAGTTGTTCAGCTGGAGTACAGTGTTAGACAGAAAAATAAATAATAGATGTATGCACTTTATTACTTCAGGAAAATTCAGTGCAGCTCAGTACATGTACTAGAGTCCCTGCACCTTTTATACCTCAGAGCCGAAGTCTGCCAAAGGATTTTACTTCACATTTAATCCCAGAAATATTTAGTGAGTCATTCTGTGAACTCCTTACACTGAAGGGTAGTGAATGAAGTCTAAGATCTCTTCTTAGAAGTGCCTGTCAAAAGACACACAATTTATCCTCTGTCTGCTGTAAGTAGCATTCTCCTCAAGATAAAAGGTATAGAAGTGCAATTAATGAGGTGAATGACACCTTGCACCAGCCGTATGGAAGGGTGAATTCAACCTAACTGAAAACAGCAAATAGGAAGAAAAAATGATAATGAAAGGCAGTGCTGAAACTATTCAACCTCACAAAGAGTTGAGAGGTTTTTTTCTCTTATTAACTTGTTAAAACCCTACTGTTACCACACTTTATCAGAAGACCAAGGCTATTAGATCAGCACTTACTACTCACTATTAAATACAGAATTTCAGATTTTTTAATTTTTCTATGATTTTATAAGAATTTAAGGAATGCTTACTCAAATTTAGTAAGAGGTATAGATGACTGGACTATCACATTAAAGCAGTGAATTGGTTTTCTGAACTCAGGAAAGTTTTGATAAATTATTCTGATACCATGAGGGTTCCTAAAGCTGAGAAGGTGCAATGTATATATTTAAGTACATGTATAACACATACATTGTGTTCAAACTCCCAAACACTTCCCATTTGTAAATAATCTAAGGCTATTGTTGAGATTAAAATTAACATTAAGGTTCAGGCATGATGCACAGAGCACTCTTAACTGCTATATCATTTTGTGCAGACAACACCAAATTGTTTTATGCTAATTTTTAAGATCAACTGCTGGGATATTTGTAAGCTAGGCTTACTATTAAAATTATCTGATCGTACCTCAAACCAGTTCACTGTCTGACATAATATTTCAAAGTTTCCGTGCCCTCCAGAATGACCATTAGTAAGCCCAGATGTTTTGCATCAGTTAGGACGCAGAAGTTGAACCATGTTGTATCACTATTACCTTCATAATTCCCACATAAGAGCCTACTGATGTACCTAAAGGTCCACAGAGATGTCTGAGGCTTTCTCAAGCCTCATTTTAGCTTGAGCTTTCCCATCTCTCACTTGCTCCATTGAAAGCATTGTCCTCACCACAGGGCAACAGTCCTTGTTCCTCCAGCCTTATCGCGTGGGGAAAAAAAAACAAACCAAACCCACAGCAAACAACTGTTTGTCTTTCACTGAACTGTTAGTGCTGCATTTGTAGATGCTTAAATTCAAGCCAATAAGGTCCATTTCATTTAACCATCAGGACACTTAAACTTTCTTCCCTTGCCTTGGCTATATATACATTTTATACATGTATTTTCTAACACACTTGCAGACTGATTGAACCTCCCATCTGATTAAATAGCAAAAACTAACTTTAAAGATAATTTTAAAAATCCATCTAATCTTCTCAAAAGAATGAGATGTCAATTCATGAATTAATTATATCAATATTATAACCTATTTCCTTCTTGCATATAGTAGTGACTTCCTATCTTTTCAAAGAAAACAGTTTTTTCTCCTACATTCAACATTTTACTCTTAAAGAAAATAAAAAACAGGAAAAAAAAAACCTCTTAGATTTACTCAAAGTTTTCAAATCTGCCAGCTGAAATCATGTCTTCTTAACCAAATCCCATTGCCTGTACCTACATTGCCTACAAAGACTAGATGGCCTTTGAGATCCTTTGAGTGCCCAGTTTTGTACTATATTTGTATTCTAGGACACTGAAAGAGCCAGAGGGTTAAGAGTAGTTATTCTTGTGTTTACTGAAATTGGGTTGTGACAAGTTTTTTGTACTGATCTAACTATCCACACTAAATTCTGCATTCTGACTTTTTCTAATACAGAGTGAATTAAGTAAAATAGGCTGTCATAACTGTCTGTGTTTTGAGACTCTTACCCTGATTCTTTGTATCTTCAGACAAGACTACCCAGGAAAAAAAAAGAAAAAAAAAAGAAAAAAAAAAAAGAAAAAAAAAAGAAAGGAAAAAAATGGAAAAAGAAGTGGAAAAGCAGTTTAAATCAGTTGTTCTTAGTTGCTTGAGAAAAGGCAGTTGATGGAAATAAACAGAATGATCCTGCATCAATCCAGTTTGGGGACAACATTAAAATTTCATTAAAATTTTTCTGATAAAACAAAATGTTTCATTTGTGGTACACACCACCACCCCCCCCACTACCCCGCCCCCCAAAAAAGAGAAGAAACATGTCCTTTTGGGTTTTTGTAGTCCAAACTTTGCCACACAAAATATCTTGGGATCCAAGGTAGAGTTCTCAGGGAACACTGGGATTAGTCCTGAGGTAGTAAGAGGTTAAGCTGAGGCTATGCTTTTTTCTGTTCATGAGAGGAAATGATAAAAACATAAGGAGGAAGGCTTGATGAAGACCTGTATTCCAAATAGGAGAGAGAAACTCATAATAGTTATAATTCCTCATCACAAAGAACTAGAATGATTATCTAGTAGTGGAACAAAATTTGAGAGTATCATTACACCTCACAGATAACTGTGTCCACTGAATAGATCTGATTTTCTCAAACAATATAATGCACAATGCATAAAAAAGGTGTAGCAGGGAAGACTGATTTGTTTATTTGTACAGAATTCCCTTTGGCTTTTTCCCCCCATAGGTGTAATTATTCCAGAATCTACAGCTAAAACAGTGTACTCTAAAATAAAATCCTCAGGGACCCTGAAATTAATTATTCCAGTTCATAAAAAGAGCTCCACTTCCCAACTAATTGTATGCTTCAGACCCATTAAACAATAACCACTTGGCCTAGAGAAGAACTTTAAGAATGTTAAAATTCATGTGGTTAGTTATTAATTTTGAAACAAACTCGTTCCTGACTAAGAAAAATAAATAAATCTGGGTCTAAAATCCATTACTGGGAATTTGTTATACAAAAATAGATAAATCTAATGTGCATGGATCATTAGATAGTTTCTATTAATGGAAGCCAGAGTTAGTCAAGCTTAAGGGCCCTAGTGGCAGAAAGCACATGAAGAACGTTGTGGTTATAGCTGTTCAAGCAATTTTGCTATCCCAATTTCCCCAGAAGGATTACATCCTGATTTTGCTGCCCAGAAAGATGGCAGAGCTGTTCAGGACAGCATGTAGCCAACATATAGGAGATGAGCTCATTCACTGCATCTCTGGGGCACCTTGAGTTGGCAAAGCTCCGGCAAAGGCTTGCATTTTCCCAAATCCAGATGGGATTCAGGGAAAGGAGAACATTGGTATTGCTACTTGCCCTTGCCAGCAGATCAGTATCCCTGAGGCACAACTGAAGCTCAGTCTACATAGCAGCTAAAGACAGAGTTCTTATTTTTTTTTATTTTTTGTATCATAAAAAAGTACATAAACCAGGATGTCTCTGTTGATAAATTCAACTACAAAATTGCAGAGTGTATTTCATATGAATTTCTATTAGCTTGATCCCAGTTCTTCCATGCTGGGCTTTGTGGACATCTTATGGAAAGTTAAATGTTCTTGGCAGAGTACTCTGGTATGTCAAGTTCAATTTACCCCATGTAAGCAGTATAAAGGGAACCTAAACTGGCAGGAGTCTGACCCCTGGGAATTCTTACACTATAAAGTCACAGAAAGCTATGGAAAGCAGTTTTTCATGTCAGTCAGTCTTTCCTGTGTATTTAGAGGGAGTGAATTAAGCCAAGGCTGAAGAGCAAAGTGAAAGGTTTGATGTCACTGATCTCCACTATGTCTGATTCTCTGTGGGCACAAATTTGAGATCACAGAAACAAGGAAAACTAAAATAGGCCTGATTTCTACCAAGCTACATGGTGAGAAAACAGGGAAAGAAAACTTTCCCAAAAGTGTTTTGTGAACAGCACCAGTCATCGCTTCCAAGTACAATTTAAATATTAGAAGTCAGGTCTTCCAGGTCTTTTGGAACAGAGATCGAGCAGCCACAGACCTGTATGTATGGTTAAACATCCATGTCTGCTAGAGACAATGGAGTTACAGGAGGGCTGCAGGGAGAGCAGCCAGTGTCTGTATTTGTAGCTAAGACTAAATTTTATGTCAATGCAAGGTAGGGATAAACTTTCAGTTACTTGCCTTTCAGTTCAATTAATTTTCATTCACCATCTTCAGGCTCTTCTAGACTGAATCTTTTGGTATTTTGTTAGTATGAAAAAATGATATTTTCAAAAGAAATGCCATTGTGACATATCTTTTATGTACTTACTAATGACAAATGAAAGTCTGTTGTTTTTTTTTTAATTATGACTGTCCTGGTTTCAGCTGGGATAGAGTTAACTGTCTTCCTGGTGCAGTGCTATGTTTTGAGTTCAGTATGCGAAGAATGTTGATAACACTGATGTTTTCAGTTGTTGCTCAGTAGTCTTTAGACTAAAGTCAAGGATTTTTCAGCTTCTCATGCCCAGACAGAGAGAAAGCTGGAGGGGCACAAGAAGTTGGCACAGAACACAGCCAGGGCACCTGACCCAAACTGGCCAATGGGGTATTCCATACCATGGGATGTCCCATCCAGTATAGGAACTGGGAAGGGGGGGCGGGGAATCGCCGCTCGGGGACTGGCTGGGTGTCGGTCGGCGGGTGGTGAGCAATTGCCCTGCGCATCATTTGTACATTCCAATCCTTTTATTACTACTGTTGGCATTTTATTAGTGTTATCATTATCATTACTAGTTTCTTCTTTTCTGTTCTATTAAACCGTTCTTATCTCAACCCACGAGTTTTACTTCTTTTCCTGATTTTCTCCCCCATCCCACTGGATGGGGGGGAAGTGAGTGAGCGGCTGCGTGGTGCTTAGTTGCTGGCTGGGGTTAAACCACGACAATGGCTTTATTTGCAATTTTCCATTAACATTTCATTTATTTCCAGTGTTGATCATCCTAAAATTGAGATTGTTTTGGAATTTATTCCCCCTAACTTTAGAAACTGGTAATATAGCTGCTAAATCCTGAGCTAGAATTCTAGTTCCAGGAGAAAAACAGACAAGTTTAAGCAAAGATTTATCACTTTCTAAGGCTAATGGTTGAAATGGGTCATATGAATGTGCTTTTGGAGCTTATACTTCTCTGCATCGACTATAAAGGGAGCACAGGGTTACTGTGTCAGATAAAAACATCTGTAGGCCCAAACAATTTTAGGATCTAAAAGGACCTTTTTACCAGTTGGTAGAAGATTGGGTGAAGCTCTCTAAAAGATCATTAATCACTTTCCCTGGGATTTCAGAGGGTAGGTGTCCATTGCATCTGCTTTGAAAGTATATAGGCAGGGGTTTCTGAATTGCCTCTCCATTGCCCATTTTTTTTTAAGAGTGAGAAAATAGATATCTGATCAGAATTAGGGAAAGACTATACATCGCCATTAGGAATCTAAGACCTGAGTCCACATTTAATCTTGCGAAATGAAACTTTTAGAACAACTTGATACCTAGTAAAATACTGACAAATTAATTTAGAGAGAGAGCATTATTGATCATGGAGCCTGGACAAATTTCTTGTATAGCTTGTGTATAAATTATCCTATCCCTTTAAGAACAAAATCAGATCTATTTTATTTGTCTAATTTTATTCATATACTTATGTGTGTGTTGTATGCATATATGTGTGCTATATAATTAAGAGCTGCAAAAAGTTTACGCTGTGGCTAAGAACAAGAAAGTTTGGTTTATAGTATCTTCAAAAAAGAGTGACTTTTGTGAGAATGGAAAATATATTAATAATGAAACTTTTCAAATTGGAAAAATAATTTAAGATCATATAATACATGAAAACTAGCTCATATTTCTTCAGTTTTTCCTATAATGTAACTTTCATATAAAAGCAATGTACATTTCATATAACTTCAAATACACATTTCAGGGGATTTGTTTTTTCAGATCTTTTTTTTTACAACATAGATTATATATGTATGAATTTTTTCTCTGCAATAGTCTTCCATGGCCCTTCCTTTTGTTTTCATAAAATATTTTAAATAATATAGAAATACTTTACTTAGAACAAGCTGCAGTTATTATAGTCTGAGTCCTACCTAGAATCTGCATCAGAAATATAACTTGTGTTTGTTTGGTTGTTGTTTTGTTGTTTGGTTGGTTTTTTTTCACTTTTTTGAATAACTGTGCGTTGAATTCATGTTACTGGCAAGTTCTTTCCAACGTATGACTACAGAATCATCCCAATTGCATTGACCCAGTAGATTAATTCAATCCTAAGCAATCAAGGGGTGAATATGTCTTACATGAGATAACACAGTGTGGGACGAGGATATTTTATTTACACTTCTTTTTGATGAAATTAACCTATTGTAAAAGAAGACTCTTCAGTTCTTTGAAAAAGTTAAATCCACACAGCTCATAACAGGAAGACAAACTGTGGGATTTTCATACAGCTAGGAATGACAGGAACACGGTACTGAGCAGGGAAAAAGAATTTATGCCCACAATTATGCATAGTTTGAGAAGTCTTAGAAGCAATATTCTGGCATTAAGCATTCATTTTATTTTTTAAATCTATTCCAATGTTCATTGCATCTAAACTCACAATAACAGAAGTAGACTTTATTTTTTAGCATAATTCAATACCAGATGGGAAATCACACAAATAAAACAAGGGAACATTAAAAGAAAGAAGTCTAGTATTTGCCATTTCTGCTGAAACTGGAACTTCCTTCTTAAGAGTTCCAGATGGTGTCCAGCAAAAAACTCTATCTTTTCTTCTTTTCTTTTATTTTAGAGTTTTTTGCTGTTGTTCAGAAAGAGATGAATTGACTTCATGGTTTAATTAAAAATAGTTTTTCTTCTTTTTTGTTTGTTTGCTCTCAAAGGGAACAGTTTGCAGGGAAGAAGAGCATTAGTTAATTCACTTTAAGAAATTTCTTTTCCGTAACTGTGGGGTTTTTCCATCTAGGTATCTGGGAGATTTTTATTAGTTTTCTGGAACACTGCTAGGGGATGGCTACCCAAATTCTTTCCCTTTCCCTACCCAGTTGCCACAAAGACAGTTCGGCTGTAGGATCAATAGAGAGCCCTGGTTTGTTGTGATACCTGATGGGACAGGAGTAAAACTGGCAACAGCCTCCATGACAGGGAACTGTTGTATCAATTTTTGAACTAAAAAGTCAGAAATTCTGAGCAGACATTCCGAAGAAATGGATATTTCCCAAAATTTATAGAAGAAAATACTCATTATAACTCTAAATTATTCTCGTTGTTGAAATAAACTATTCAATTTTTTTTTTTTAAAGTGTATTTATATATCATTGTATTAGGGATGAAATGTCATTGAAGACTATTAAATTGTAAAAATATTAGAACAGAACTTATAGTATCATTCATTTTCAATAAAATTAAATAAAATAAAGCAGTATTGTAATAAAAAAGACTTTCCAGGATCGACATACTAAAGCTTTATGTGCGTGGTGGGTCATACCTAGAAAGTACTGTTTCAGGCTATTTCTATACTGATGTCACTGCTGGCCCTGTATTTTATGGAGACATCTATGAGCTGATTTTAAAATACCTGGCTTGGGCTTGGAAAACAATGTAACACAAGCTAAAAAGCTCTCCTGAGAAACTGGAAATATGTCAGTGGTTTGCCTGCACCGAGTTCTGCTCTCTTGTTACTCTGTTGCTTGCATCACCCTGGTGGCTTGTGCTTGTGCTCTAACTTGCACTGAAGTATACCAGTAGTAGTGTCGTAGGGATCGTTTTCTCTTCAGCAACTTCTTTTTATGTCAATATGGCAGTGTTCCAAATATAAACTTTGACGACTTTGTGAAATTTGTATGTAGTTGTACACAGAGTAGGTAGATTTCAATAGACTGATTTCAGAGAAACCAGTTGTGATCTTTACAAGTTTAAGTGCAACTTTCAGAAAACAGACCTCAAGGAAAACTACTAAAAACATTACCAGGGTAAAGAATCTTTATAAAACAAGCATGCAAATGACTAACAGAAGTAATTTTCAGGACATTATTGAATCTACCCTTGGGATTTCCTTAGAAAGAAATGCTTCAGGTTCTCATCTATGCTGAACTGCTGGAATGTGCTGTGGGTAATTAGATATTGATTCTAGCTGCCAATGGATATACCACCTCTCATCCATTTCCATGCAAGGTGAAATGCATAAAGTCTGAATTAATCTTGGAACTACCTTTAAGTAGTTACATTTTAATTACATGTTGCTTGCCACTAAGAAAATTAATCCCATTAGAAATTGAAAAGTATAAGAAATTTTTAATGGTTAAGTGACTCTAACATTAAGAGCAGTAACTGAATTTTGCTTACTGCTGTTTTTCAGACGTACATGTATTTGTAACGCTTCCTGATTTGAAAGTGTTTGATCTCATTTGTTAACAACCATCTGTAGAAAAAATGTCAATAGTAATCGCTAAGATCAATTTGAGCTTGTTTTTCTTGAAAAGTTATTACAAGATCAATGTCTACTTCCATCTACAGTAACTATTGTTTTTAGAGTTGTTAATGTAACCTTATAAATCTTTCATTATGTTCCAAATATTGAAGTGAAAGTGTGCTCAACTTGATGACATTATCCATTTTTGCCTTCCTTAAATACGATTTTTCTCTAATTTGCTCCAAGCGAATAAAGTAAAAGACCAAAGCCAAACAGAGTTGTTAGGAGAAACATAAAGTTTTGTGGAACTAGCTAAATATGCTGTTAAGTTATGCTCATGTATTGAATATTTTGCTGGTATTAACATAGGCTGATTTTTTTGATCTCAACTGAGTTTCTGTCTGCATGTCTTTCTGTAGATGAAGAATTGAGTACACAGAGTAGAAGGCTACCACTTAAATGTATTATTTTTGCAAAGGTATATATCATATTCAATATCAAGCTGGAGATAATCAGCTTTCCTTTGAAGAAACAGGTTTTCTTTATTTATATGGTGCTAAAAGGACTGATAAATTCTAAAATTGTTTCCTTGTTTATTGTCACAATGTTTCACTGCCTGAATGGATTAAGGGCTTTATTTTTCCTTTGTTAACAAGTTAGAACTCGTTAACATATTTAAAGGTCCACAGGAGCAATGGCATTATATGGATGAATTCCTTTGTCTGTGGATCTAGTACCTAATGTACATTACAAAAAGGAAAAGAAAGGAAAAGAAAAGAAAAGTCATGTATTATAAAACTTTTCTCCTTTTCTTAATTAATTTTTGTTGCATTTCTGAGTTAAGGACCCTGCTGATGTGAATTTGGAGTATTAACATAACTGTGCTATTCCCTGCAAAACTTGTGCGTCAAATTTTGCTTAACGTAGTTAATTGGGAACTAGTAATTGAGTAAATCACCCTAATTACATTGATGCATCACCTAAATAACAGTCAATCAAATTATTTGAGCCATGACAGGCACTTTCTCTGTTATTCCGATAGAACGCGTACAGTATCTTAGTTTTCTCACTGTCTTTCTGGAAGTAACAGTAGCACAAAAAGAGATCTTCCAGACAAGAAAAGTGTGCAGTGGCTGTGCCAAAAACATGCTTTCCAATCAACGGATCTCAATTAAAAAAACACAAAACCAACCAACCAAACAAAATCCCAACCCAAACAAATTATGGCAAAATTCAAATGTTAGTGTTTTGAACAGTCCTGCATGAAGCAATTGCTCTCTTGTCTCCATCTAAAGAAAACCAATTCATGTTGCAGTCTGCTCAAGGACAACTAACAGTTTTCTCCCCACGACAGCTGATGGAGTCAGTTAAAAAGGGGCTGTCAAAGTTAAATTACCTGGGAACTTTCTTTAGACGTTAGCAGCAGCTGATGATTAGATATCTTCTCTTTTCCAAAATTTCTCTTTTCGTGATGGTCATATTAATAGAAGAATTCATGCTTTAATAAGAATTACTGTAAAACATGCTATCAAAATTTCTGCCTTTTTTTATGGGTTGAAAGATCAGAATCTCAACAGTTACTACAATCACTAGCTTAAATAAATCCATTAGCCCTGTCTTTGGAGGAATTAAACAAGATTAGACTGATGATGTATCAAAGAATGAGATCCTATTTTGTAGTAATCTTCCTACCAGTGAAGCCCTGCAGGAAAGACCTAATATAATGTCTTATGGTATATGATAAAGATCAAAGATTGCTAGATGTCAAGCAAGTATTTTATTACTGGCTTGCTAGTAGTATAAGAAGTCCCGGGTGACAAATGCATAATTTTATGGTTAAGGCTTGTCAGACTGGTGTCAATAACTGAGATAAAAAGGGTTGGGTTGAGCTGTTCAGAGGAAAATGTAGTAAGATGTTGCCACAGTTTTTGAGACCTTGAATCTTTGAGTAAACATCCCAGCTGGAGGTCAGATTGGGGGGAGACGGACCAAAGAGAATTAATTATCAGCTGCTTGTCATCAGAAATTCACACGCTGATCTTCCATTGCTTTCTAACAGCTTGGTCTGTTGTCACAGAAGTACACACACAGACAGTGAAAGTGTGTTGTAACATTGCACAGAAGAAACGGTCAACAGTGACTATAATGGAACACTGCAACTCCTCAATAATTTTTCAGCCAGTGAGAAGAAAGATATGAAAGTGGCATATGTATTTTAGGCATAAGAAGTCAACAGAGGAGTAAGCCAAAAGAAAAATTTATGTGTTAAATACAAAAAGGCCATTGAAACCTATCAAGTCAAATTCATAAACACTGTTTACTAACCTGATCTCCTTCTGTGACAAGATGACCCACTTAGTGGATGAGGGAAAGGCTGTGCATGTTGTTTGCCTGGACTTTAGTAAAGCCTTTGACACCGCTTCCCACAGCATTCTCCTGGAGAAACTGGCTGCTCATGACCTGGATGGATGTACTCTTCACTGGGTGAAAAACTGGCTGGATGGACGAGCCCAGACAGTTGTGGTGAATGGAGTTAAATCCAGCTGGCAGCTGGTCACACGTGGTGTTCCCCAGGGCTCAGAACTGGGGCCAGTTCAATATCTTTATCAATGATCTGGATGAGGGGATCGAGTGCACCCTCAGTAAGTTTGCAAACGACACCAAGTTGGGCGGGAGTGTTGATCTGCTGGAGGGCAGGAAGGTTCTACAGAGGGATCTGGACAGGCTGGATCGATGGGCCAAGGCCAATTGTATGAGGTTCAACAGGGCCGAGTGCCGGGTCCTGCACTTGGGTCACAGCAACCCCACGCAGCGCTACAGGCTTGGGGAAGAGGGGCTGGAAAGCTGCCTGGCAGAGAAAGACCTGGGGGTGCTGGCTGACAGCCGGCTGAATATGAGCCAGCAGTGTGCCCAGGTGGCCAAGAAGGCCAACGGCATCCTGGCTTGTATCAGAAATGGTGTGGCCAGCAGGAGCAGGGAGGTGATCGTCCCCCTGTACTGGGCACTGGTGAGGCCGCACCTCGAGTCCTGTGTTCAGTTTTGGGCCCCTCACTGCAGGAAAGACATGGAGGTGCTGGAGCGTGTCCAGAGAAGGGCAACCGAGCTGGTGAGGGGCCTGGAGCACAAGTCTTATGAGGAGCGGCTGAGGGAACTGGGGTTGTTTGGTCTGGAGAAAAGGAGGCTGAAGGGAGACCTGATTGCACTCTACAACTGCCTGAAAGGGGGTTGTAGCGAGGTGGGTGCTGGTCTCATCTCCCAAGTAGCAAGTGATAGGATGAGAAGAAATGGCCTCAGGTTGCACCAGGGGAGGTTTAGATTGGATATTAGAACTAATTTCTTCACCAAAAAGGTTATCAAGCGTCGGAACAGGCTGCCCAGGGAAGTGGTGGAGTCACCATCCCTGGAGGTAGTTAAAAGACATGTAGATGTGGTGCTTAGGGATAATGGTTTAGTGGTGGAGTTGGCAGTGTTAGGTTAATGGTTGGACTCAATGATCTTAAAGATCTCTTCCAACGTAAATGATTCTATGATTCTATTCATTTTTGCAAGCAGACCCATGTTACACAGGAGGTCCCTCACTCACTGCTGTCATATACCTCTGTCCTCTCACTCCCAGCTATTCTAATCCATTTGTTCATATTCTGTTTAACTGGATATTCCAGGAGCCTTGTATTCAACACTGACATCAATCCCATCCATCACACAATGTCAAATTCACTGGATATGTATTCTGTTCTTTAATTTCAAGCATTCTTGGAGGCTTAACAGTTTGTATTGACAGTTTTGATAAGAAGCAGTTCCTGTACTTTATTTTAAATTGTTCTTATTACTTCTGTTTATGGACAGAATTCATGTATAATCACTTTGTAACAACTTAGTCATACTTTTGTGTCTATCAAATAGAAATATGGGAATCATCATTAAAAATTATTATCAAATATAATATCTCAAATGTTTTATCCTCCTAGCTGTTGCCTAAAAGGAGATGAATTTCAAAACTGTGAAGGGTGTTTTCTGACTGTATAAAAATAAATAAATTGAAGAGAGAGATCATAATTTTTGCTAATGTATTTAGCTTACTTATACATTGCTGTATATTCCTAATTTTTGAGTAACATCAGGAACAAATTGTGAACTGGGAATATTACCCTTTCTTTACTTCTTATCCAGCCTTTTTAATCATCTACATCAGTCAAAGATGTAAAGAATAAAATAATAATATAACAGTAACAACAACAACTGATAAAATCCCCAACGTTCCCTTACTGGGGAACACATTGTTTCCACAGCTGAGTGTGGAAACTCAGTCTCAGATTTCCAAAAGTTGTATTTCATACAACTTTTTTTTTATATATTTTTCCTTTGATGGAACATCAAGTGGGAAAGTGTCTTCCGTTTTTACAAATGGAGCTTTGTAGACTCTTTGTTGTCTTCCAAAAAAAGAATACAATTTGGAAAAAAACTTCACTGAAAAGAAAACCCAAACCACCAGCTGCTTTTTCTTTTTCTTTTCTTTTTTTTAAAGTATACATTACTCCTATGCAGTAATCTGTTGCATTTTAATGATGATATGTCCTGAATAGCATTATGTTAAGATAAGCCTTAAGCAATGGAAAAAGCACTAATTTACTTTGTGAACTCACGTATTTGATTAGAAAATATTAATTAAAGATGCAAAAGACTTTTTTTTTTTTTTTTTTTTTACTTTGGGCTAGTAACTAAAAATTAAGATAAGCAGTTTTTCTTAGTGTCCTAAACTATTACAAATTATTGCCCTTCTCAAAGGAATGAAAGATCCCAAGTAAACAATATCTAAACAAATGTGAAATTTGTGATATCTGTTATGGCGCAGTAAGCTATAGGGAAAAAAATACTCCATTCAGTTCTAATAATTTTTGAAGCGTTCTCTTTTCATGGCATTGGAAATGTGTGGTGTTATTTGACACAACTAACACACATATAGCAGTAGTCAATTCACTGATTATTCTTATATTATATTTTCCAGATGGTTGAGTATAGATACAAATATTTTGAGAAGCCTGAGTATATTTTTTAAAAAATACTCTTTAGTCATTACAGAAATCTCTTAACCTTCTCATCCATCAAACAGGCTTTCCTCCTTCCATCTCTTCTGTGCAACTAGGTACATCCATGACCATATGTTTCTATTAATAGTATTGTTTTTTCATAATTAGGAAATAAACCCACGAATATTTTATTATTAAAATGAAGTGGAAAATACTTATTTGCATATTTGTTATTTGGTGCCATGTGGTGGACTACATAATATTATTCAAAATAATAATTTAGCAACTGGCTTCTAAAAAAACAGCTAAACAAATACCATTTTCTCATCCTATGATTTTAGAGACATAAAACTATTTTATATTTCTTTATAATTTCATAATGTTATTTATTTATTGAACTACATACAATCTTCTGTGAAAGGTTTATATAACCTGTTGATACTGTTTCTGTGATTAGACTAAGAAATGCATTCTTGAACAAGAATATCTTAATGTCTCAAAATAATTCTGGTTCAGTTATGCGTAAAGAAGTAAATATTTTTTCAAAAGAGGGGACTGAATCTGGGCATCTCACACCTATTGCCATAATGAGCAAGCTCCTGCATGATTATCTTGCAGCTGTGCTTTGTCCAGCTCTATGAATAGTACTTTATAGTTCATATTCCTTTACAGCCATGGTAGGATTAGTTTTGTTAAGACTTAGGTAGTTTTGAATGTGCCTCCTCAGAGAAAATTAGCAAGCTACTAAAAAGTATCAGAGTAGTAAAAGGTGTCATGGATCTGATTTTCTTGGAGATTTTAGGGATATTAATAGTGACTACATAATGCATTTGGTCCAACTGTGTAATATATCATGGACTTAAAAACACTGTGGATGCAAATTCTTTGGTTTTTAACCCATTTCTATTTCTAGAAGTTTGGCCCTTTGAAACAGAATTTCTTGGCTCAGGGGGCTAAATAAATAAATAGATAAAATAGTTAAAAAATAAAACAGAGAGATCTTGAAAACTTAATAAATTGCTAACCATGGTTGACTATTTCATTTTCTTTCTTATTTACATCGCAGATCCTGTGATCTGAATGTTGATTTACCTTCAGCATATTACTTTGCAGGAAATGGTATGTAATTGGTATTCAAATCATTCTCTGTATACTGCTAGTAGTGGGTTTCTTCTAGAAGGGACAAATGTCTTAAGATTCATTAAAAATTCCAACATGTTTTCTTATATGTCATGATTTTTTCTGAAAGAATTTAAATTTAAAAGAGTAAAATAAATTCCACATTTAATCAGTAACAAGATGGTGTTTAGAAAATAAAGGATACTGTGTTAAAGTAAAAAAAATGCACTCCATCACAATAATTTACATATATTATCGATCATTTGAGTACACTTCATTTGGGATTCTATGAGATGGCTTTGAATAGAACAGAGCAGAACAGAATAGAATGTCCTCCGCATTGTCATAATTGCTTTTTTTTTTTTTTAAACTAATAGCATGGAAATCAGAACCATTTTTCCTTTTGTCACTGTGAGATGATTAAATACATAAAATTTTAAAATGCTGTGTAATACTATCTGCAACTGCAGTACATGAATGATGGGATTTGGAAATGTGTGTTGCATGCATTTTTGGAGAGGGGTAATGTTAGAACTGCAAAAAAATGACTACTCTGTTGACTAGGCTTTGGCCTGAAGTTAAGATAACTGAAGAGACTGTTGAAAAAGACTGCTGAGGACAGGAAAAACTGCTGATCGTATCTATGTTGAATAACAACTGAATAACAAACTGACAAAAGTTGCAGATAGCACCATGAGGGAGGGCTGGATCTCACAGGTCCGAAGGGGAGTTATGTGAGAAACAGCTAAACTCCAGAGATAAATGGAGGGAGCACAGGAAGACCTTTGCAGAGTATGATCTTGCAGGGACAGCAATCAATGCCTAGGCAATTATTTCAGTAACATCGCGAAAGGCTGAGATTGCCTACATAACGGTATGAGGATTGGTTGTGCCACCATTCAGAGATGCCTTGCCAGCCTGGGGAAATGGGCAAGCAGAGATCTCAGAAAGTTCATCAAAGGGATGTGCCAAGTCCTGCAGCTGAGAAGGAAAAACTCCATGTGCCCATACATGCTGGGGGCTTGCTAGCTGTAAAACAGCTTTACAGAAGAGGACAGGGGAGTCCTGCTGCACACCAAGTTGAACATGAGCCAGTAGTGCATCCTTACAGCAAAAAAACCCAACAGCAACCTGGGTGGCATAAGGAAGAGAGTTGCCACGAGGTTGAAGGACGTGATCCTTCCCCTCTACTCAATCCTAGTGAGACACAACTGGAGTGCTGGGGTCTCCAGTACAAGAAAGCATGAACATACAGAATTGACTCCAGCAAAAGGCAGCAAAGATGGTCAGGGGACTGGAGCATCTCTCATAGGAGGAGACTTGAGAAAGCTAGGACTGTTCAGCTTGGAGAGAAGGCTAAGAGAAGATGTTACCAATTTGTTTAAATGCCTAACGTGAGGGTCTAAAGAAGATGAAGCCAGACTCTGCTCAGTGGTGCTCAGTAGCAAGACGAGTCAGTAGACACAAACTGAAATGCAGGAAATTCCAATTAAACATAAGAAAACACTTCTACGCTGAGGGTGGTCAAATACTGGAACAGGTTGCACAGAGAGGTTGTGGGGTCTCCGTCCTGGGAGGTATTCCTAACATGTTTGGATCAACCCTGAGCAACCTACTCTAGCTGACTATGTGGGACTAGAGGACCTCCAGAAGGACCTTCCAAACTTAACTGTTCTATGGTCCTGTGACTTTATGAAATACCAAATTTACATAAATGTGTAGCAAAAACTGTGACAAATAAGGGGAAACTCAATATGGGCTGGCTGTTTTTCTGGAAGGACAGTAAGATGGAGAAAAGGAGGTAAGCAAGCAGGAGGGCTGTCAGAGGGGCAAGGGCTGCAGGTTGAGTGGCTTGTGTTTCCAGGCTGCTCGGAGTCACCGTCATAGCCCTGGCCACGTCACTGTGGCTGGGGCCAGGCAATAAACCAAACCCATCACTGTTGGTGCCTCTCAGGAGAGGGGCCAGTGTGAGAACAAGTGGAAGAATTTCTTGAAACAGAATTCTGGTAAGAGATGAGGAGAGAAGTGCTTATTTTCTAACATGAAGGAACTGAGACCCTCTTTGTATTTCAGAGCTATACAGGAATGTATTGTAAGAAAACTTTCATTTATTTTAGGATTTTGGTTTAGGATTATCTGCAAACACTTATCCAAACAAGAAAAGTAGATCAGAGCAGTAGAAGAATCAGTGGGCTGTGTGGCATGTCCCACTATGCTTCTCATGAGAGAGAGGAACCACCTGTAGCAGAAGCATGGTACAGGAGAGTGGGAGCAGCAGCTGGATATGAATAAAATTTCCTAGATGAAAGCATCTGGGTTTTTTAAATCCACCTTTTTTTTTTTTTTTTTTGATTCTCTATCTAGGAAGCATCAAAGCCAAGATAAGTAGTGAATCCATCCTGAAGATGTGTTAATTAGGTCTTCAGGCTTTTTCCTTCTCTTTTAGCAGAGCTCCAGTCAACACTAAGAATGCAACACAGAACCAGCTGTAGAGTAGTTAGAAGAGAAAATTGATGCATACAAGAAGTCTGGACAGTCAGGAGGCCTTACAAGGTCAGATTACCTAATTATGAGTTGAACAGCTTTTTGATCTCACTACTCTTGTATGAAAGGGTAAAGTCAAATAAAAAAACATAGATATTTTCCCAGTGTTTGTAAAATTGTGGATCCTTTAAAACTCCATTGCTTCAAGGACAACTGGGCTTTGGTGAGTTGACAGTTTAAGATTTAGGAAGCTTCTGGTCTATTGGGCTTATCCCTGAACTGTAATTATTGAGTCATGGGGTACATTAGGATGAGCTCTGGGGCTCTCTGGGTTGGCTGCACATGCCATTTTGGCTTTTGTGGCTCTCTGTTTTCATGGAGTCAGGAGAAATTATTCAGCTAAGCAGAAGATTATTACTAAGAGACTGAATGAAGTCCTCAATTATTCAGATTCAGTTTAGGTGACTGGAAGCTTTATTTAGTATATTCATTCGTGGAGGTGAGATGGCTGTATTTGAAGCAGCCTTTTGTGTGCCTGTGTGTCTACCTACATCATTTACTGAAGATAAATGAAAGGAATTAAAAGAGTGGCTCAAAATGCCTGTTGATGTTGACAGATGTGAATTTTAAGCAAGGAGCAATGCTCTTGAAAATTAAGATATTAAAATAGATCAAACTGGGAAAAAGGCCACAGGAAAGCTAAGTAAATTTTCTTGCAAATGGATAGGCCCAATTAAAACCATCAGACTTCATTAAAATTGTGCAGGCAAGGGTTACAACTTCTCTGTCTATACAGGGATACTACATATGTGAGTCAATTTTTTGCTATGTAGATAGAAACAACAATTCTATACAGGAAAGCGACTGACTCTGGAAAACATTAGCATTCAAGGCTCCTTTGGCATCAGAGGGCTTTGGTTACCAAAACTGAATATAATATATGTAAATAATATACATATACACATACACATACAAATATATGTAATATTATAGGCATAAATAATAATAGAAATATTAATATAACTGTCAGTGTATGTATAACTATTAAGACAGTTTGAATCTGAACTTTTTAGAATAGAAAAGGTTTTTTTAGCTGAAGAGTAGAGTAGGAAAAGAATTACAGCTTGCCTGGACTGTGATTTGCACAGAAAATTGTGGCTTTTATAGAAAGATACTTGTATTTTCAGACTTTCCAAATTAGTCACCTGGTCTCAGTAGAAGACTACCAAATCAGAAAGAGGATCAACTTTGAATCTCCATCCTGAGACTACCAACTTTCAATTTTATGAGAGAAAAGACAAAGTCTTGCAAGGTCTGTCTACGTCAATGCCTTTGCTCTTTGCTCAGCTAAGGCAAACTGACATCAGGGCCTCCAACGAGTCGTGTAGCTTCGGCATTCGGCCAAAACCTGAGACTGGGACACATGTTTTCAAGGGATGCCATGGGAGCTGACATTTACTTAAGGAAGTTGTTTAGTTTAGGTCTTGCATATGGCTGATATGACTAGATCCCAGAGATTAATGAAGACCTGAATAACTTCTACTTTATGTTCATTCTCCTGGAAGAGATCAAACAATTGGTCTCTTTGAGGCTACATACACTGAGACCTTGTGAAAAATCCCAGTATACCTCAGCCATGTATATTATAAGAAGTAATTAATAGACAACAATCATAGCAAAACTCAGTTATGCATAATCAGGCATATCAAGCTATTTTTGCACTCTTTTAGTATTTGGCAGAATTTTTCTTTCAACAGTGCTTCATGTTCCCTAAATCCAGCCACTAATTCTTATGACTGTCAGAAACCTCAGTAAGGCTTTATGGAGCAACATGGTAAGCTTTGCACTTTATTAGCTTCGAAGAAATAGTGGCTGTGTACAGCACTAGTGGGTGTTTTTCCACATAGTTGTGGTATGAAGGATTTGGCTGTACCTATTTGTTTCAACGGATATATCTCTTCCTTTTTGGCCTATAAATTTCAAAGTCACTCTAATGTTGAATTCAGATGCAAGCTGTGTTTTAAAGTGATTGTGGTGGATTGACCCTGGCTGGACACCAGGAGCCCACCAAAGCTACTCTATCACCGCCCTCCTCGGCTGGACAGGGGAGAGAAAAATAACAAAAGGCTCGTGGGTCGAGATAAGGACAGGGAGAGATCACTCAGCAATTACTGTCACTGGCAAAACAGACTCGACTTGGGGAAATTAGTTTCATTTATTAACAATCAAATCAGAGTAGTATAATGAGAAATAAAATCAAATCTTAAAACATCTTCCCCCCACCCCTCCCTTCTTCCCGGATTTAACTTCGCTCCCAGTTCTCTCTACCTCCTCCCCTCCAGCGGTGCACGGGGATGGGGAATTGGGATTGTGGTCAGTTCGTCACACCTTGTCTCTGCCGCTCCTTCCTCCTCACACTCTTCCCCTGCTCCACCATGGGGACTGTCCTACAGGACACAGTCCTCCATGAACTTCCAGTGTGGGGCCCTATCCTGGGCTGCAGTCCTTCAGGCACAGCCTGCTCCAGCATGGGTCCCCCGTGGTGTCACAAGTCCTGCAGCAAACCTGCTCCAGTGTGGGCTTCCCACGAGGTCACAGCCTCCTTCAGGCACCCATCTGCTCCCGTGTGGGGTCCTTCCCGGGCTGCAGGTGGAGATCTGCTCCCCCGTGGACCTCCCTGGCTGCAGGGGGACAGCCTGCCTCACCATGGTCTTCACCATGGGTTGCAGGGGAATCTCCGCTCCAGCTCCTGGAGCATCTCCTCCCCCTCCTTCACTGACCTGGGGGTCTGCAGGGTTGGTTCTCTCACATATTCTCACTCGTCTCTCCAGCTGCATGTTGCTGCGAAGGCTTTTTCCCCCTTCTTAAATCTCTTATCCCAGAGGCACTACCACCGTCACTGATGGGCTCAGCCTTGGCCAGCAGTGGGTCTGTCTTGGAGCCGGCCAGCATTGTCTCTGTCGGACATGGGGGAAGCTTCTGGCATCTTCTCACAGAAGCCACCCCTGTAGCCCCCCTGCTGCCAAAAATCTTGCCACGCAAACCCAATACAGTGTTTGAGTGTGACAAGTTTATGCAATTTAACAGCAAATTTCATTCTTTATGACTGGTTTTGTGAAAAAAATAGCTGTCATGGTGACATATCATACATGGTTTAGCTCTTTTGTTTTTAACCCTGCTAAATCCTTAAAATTACAGTTTTAAAGATGTCTGTATTTCCTCTTTTAGCGTATTGAAAATATTTCATCCAAGAGTTCATCTTCCCATTATTTAGTAAAAAGTTCTGAAGAGATCTGCTAGGGGACGTTATCCAATGACAAGGAATAAATTTTATTTTTCCTATAAATGTTAAGCAAAAGTTTAAGATTTTATATCACCTTCACCCAACTGCTTTTGTCCCACATGTTCAGATTCTGCTAATAAGACAACGCATTTCTATTCTTGACACCCTTCTTCAGTTAGAGCTGGAATTTACAGCAGTCAGTGAGAAGCAACATTTCACTTTAGGAGGAATATGTCTCCCCATTTCCACAGCCCAATTAGGGACTCATCTTCCATCAGATCAGCTTGTAGACTCATAGCCCAGGCTTAGATCTGGGAGTCTGAAAAAAGCTATTGCCTGTCTCCTTTCATAGTTTCACTCCTTGTACATATCATCAGGATTACCAGTGAACATACAAAAAAAACCCTGTACTCTTTCAATTTGATTTTAGATAGATGAGAATTCAGTTGACTGATTTTTAAATGTTTTTCAGGTTCTGTAATTCTAGAAGGGATTAATATAGCTATAGGAATAAAGGGAATTCAGGTTTTTGTAAAAAAGAATTAAAGAGAAACATCACGGTCTATACAGCACTGCTCAGTGAAAAGTCTGAAGAGCTGGAAAATTGTGTAAGTTACGGGGTTTTGATGCTTCAGAAATACCAAGATGATTACAAGCAAACATTCCAGTGCTGTGTTCAGCAGTGGATTGGCAACCACCAAAGGAGTTGGTCCATCTGTAGATTCGTAGGAGTGGGATTATCAGGAAGAAAAAAAGGGATATCTTTATGTAGACAGTGGAATTCTGACTTGGAATATTGGATGATATCTTTGCATCTGATATGAAGTTCTTATTTGATAATAGGTAATTCACTTAAACCGGGCATTTTGCAGATAGCCACTAATTGCATTTTTTCTTACTTTTTGGGTGCCTGTGTTGAGGCTCAAAAGCCTGATTTCTAGACATGCTGAACTCTCGTATTTACAGCCCAGAGAAAGCAAGCTGTGCTGGAGTACATGAGGGGATATGCACTCTTAAATCCTATGGGAAATTAGCTACTAGTGGTCTTATTCTGAATACCTAGAACGGATGGAAGTATTTGGCTGCAATCCCTCTATGCATCAGTTTTCCACTTACAAAATGAGGATGGTAATTTCTCTTTATTTCACAGGATTCAAATGTTCATTTCAGTACAGCTGGGATTAAGGAAACACTTTAAGAATACACTGAGAGTGTACAAAATACTGATTTTACATTTCAAACAATAAACCCCCCAAAAGTTTTACATTTCATTGTAAGTTAAACTAGAAATATCTGAAATTAAATGCCTTTTAGAAAGGGACTACCATATTCTGAAAAACTTGAAACAGAATTTTTGTATATTTTACTTTTTTTCCATTTGTTTTCAGAGAAAACTATTCAGTTAATTTGGTGCATATTATTAAAAAAATTGGTTGAATAAAATTTTAAATGATAACTTTTCACTGATCTCTATATTAATATTTTAAAATAGAAAAGCCTTAGATGGAATTAGCATTTTTTATTTAAATCAAGGTTTAAGTAGACAATGGGGAATACCACTTTCAGCAACATTCTGAAACTGATAATAAAATAATAACATAAAATAAAGAAATATTAATAGCCTGTCTATTTCTTGGACTTTGTCAGATTTGTTCACTGTATAAGTAAGGAAACCTAAAAAACAGCTTTAGCCTTCCTTACATAAGCTCATTTATGTGTTCATTATATTTTTAATATAGGATATAATGTGTTTGTGTCTATTCGTGTGATTACAGTAATTCATAAGAAAGGATTAAGTGACTAAAAAAAAAGTTTTAAAAGTGGCCATCTGAGTCACTCATTGATGAAATGATACTAAAACTGTGTTTTATCCCTTCTGTATGCTTTATAATCTTTCTAGCCCCTATTTTAGGTTTAGTGTACTTTATGTTTGTTACAGCATTTTTCCTACTCTGAATTTACATAAAATGCACTTGCATTTAAAGAAAACCTTTTCAGGTCATTTTGCTTTGTTTATAAATCAATTTTCATTGACCAGTTTCTGGCATTTCAGTTATTTCTCTGCATGAATGCAAATCAGACGTCAGTGTCTTTTGAATGTTCCTTGTGAGTGGAACAGATATGGTAAATTTATAAGAAATTAAACTAAGTGTTTTTGCAGATAAGGACTAGAGCTGCTTACAAAGTACAAACTATTTATGGTATTCTATAGCTTATAATAGTTATTTTATATAGGTTTATAATGGAGTTGTAGAATTCTATACCCTGATATTTAAAGTGTAAGAAAAGTCCCTAGGGGTAATAGGACACTAAGAAAGTTTTACACAAAAAGTGAATTTTTTTAAGTGTTTGGTTTTTGGTGGTTTGTTTTTTTGTTTTTTTTGTTTTTTTTTAAAGCAACCAAATCATTCATTCAATATGCTAATTTTAGGAAAAAGTATTTTCCTGGTATAGCTAAGATTGCAAGGTAAGGGAAGTAATTTTTTTTCTTCCCTGTGCCTTGCAAGGATAAATAAACACTGGAACAATTCATATTTTACACTGTCATATAAAACTAGGTTAACTTGATATGGAGCTCATTATGGTGAGATGAAGGGATTCTATTTAGTTACTTTCCTAGTAAATTCAATGAGCTTCTTGCAGGTGTTTATTTTTAAGCTAACTGGGTCCAAGGATTTCTGTAAACTAAAAATAGCTCTCTGCAGTGTAGCCTTCAGATATCCAACTTCTAAATCCAGTTCTACTGTCTTTGTTTGTGCTGAAAGACACAATTAGAATTCCTGTGCAGTAAAATACTTCTCAGTATGCCTGATAGAGAAAGTATCAGCCCCCATCTATTTCAGTCACAAAACCATAAATAAATAACTAGGCCCTGTATTTGCATATGTTTGTAGATACTCAATTTGACTTTTAGATACCTTGGTCGAGATGTTCAATATTAATAGATACTCGATTCAAAGATTAAGCTTTGAGCTGCAGAAAATACCATCTTATGGAAAGTAATTTCTTGAAGCGTTTTATAAACAAGGTGTCAAATAAACTTACAGACCATCTAATATCCTGAATTTACTTACTTTCCAATCCTGAAAGAACACATTTATTCCTATGCAAAAGGAATAGCCTGTAGTTCATCATACGAGGAATGGTGCTTGCAAATGCAATGAAATGAACAGGGTCACAGTTTCAACTCCCCTTAAACCTCTTTTTTTTTTCCCAGGCTGCTCATGCAAAAGGAAGGTATACTTCCCTTGCCATTCCCTGATTTCCACAAGGAATTGATGGCTAGATAGCGCAAAACCCTCAGCTCCTTTTCTCTGTTCTGGAAAGAAATTTCCTTCTGGGGCCTAAAGATACTGCGAACGGCAGCATGGGAGACTGCTATTATCCACTGTAGACCCTTTAGGGAAAATTAAAGCCAGGCAATAAAATAACAAGGCTCCTTCTTTCACAACCCTCAAAGAGATATTTTGGAATACCTTCTTTTTTTTCTGGTAAAGCAATGTGGCTGTACTGAAGAGAAGTAATATATTCTTTTGTTATTGAAGCCACATGCCTTTTAGTTACCCACTTGATGTATGAACAATCAACAGAATTATTTCCCAAACAATTCAGAAGGTGAGTTAATAGCTTCTTTTATCTTCAAGGTATGTGTTGTGCTGCAGAGCTACAGGGATATATTATAATGATTTCTGTAAGCCTGTCTTTCCTTAAAGGCAGTGTTAAATAACTTCGTATTCCACTTTAAAAAGTTATTAAGGTTGTAATGAGAAGTAGTGTCACACTAGCCTGAGTGGATCCTGATACTAAAAAAAAAAAAAAATTAAAAAAATCATTCTATATTTCTACATCATTTTGTTTATTAACTCTTTTTCTTTCCCTTCCTCCTCCCAAAAACATACATAAGAATGTTCAGCAAAAAGAGTACATACTTTTATATAGGAAACTTAATGGAGTTTGTGTCTTCTCAGCCCAATTTCATGCCCTTGAATACCTTGGAGAATGAATTGATGAATATACTTAAATGGCTAACTCTTCATTAGGTCTGTCAGTTCCTGAAAGAAGCATCTACTCTGTATAAACTGGTGTGACTAGAGAGATTTCCAATTCACCTTGGATATGTCCTCTTATGTTGATAGTTACATGAATAGCCAACAACACTTTTATGTGGATGATATATGACTTACATATAAAACTGTGCCAGCTATGTATCTTATACCTACTATAAATGAAATATTAGGCAAGTCTTCAAGATGTTGCCCTTTTTTTTCACTTGAACTTTCATAAAACTATTTTACTGACAACTGAAAGTGCAGTCACACTCTAAATGCAAACTTGCATTTATCATAGAAACAGGTTTTATCGGCTCAAGGTCATATTAAGGGTTACTCATTTTTCTTTTATCACATTCCAGAGTGTATGAGTGCTTATATGATGAAATGTGAATGAAGAATTATCTTTGGAACTAAACCAGTAGCAGTTATTATAGAACACAATTTTTACCCAAAATTGGACCCATTTTCAGGTATATTATGATATGAGGATGTGATCATGAAATTTCTCCCTACTGTCAACATTTGATTTTTTTGTCAGAATAGTGCTTCTCCTCAAAATCTTCTTAGTGTGAATAAAATACAATTCAATACTTTCCTATTTAATCTTTCAAAAAAAAAATTGTCTAAAATTTCACAGAACTGTAACACCTCAGGCGTGTAAAGTTGTTAAACTAAATGTTAACATTTCCTGAAACTTCTTCACAACTCTAGTTATCATTTGTCTCCATGAGGATAGGCAGTCATCTCAAAAATCCATTTTAAACCAATTTCTAAAACCATGGAAGTATTGCAATGTTATCATGTAAGATATTCTTTTAAGACAAAGCCCTCAAACCTTTTTTACAGTGTTAAGCTTGGCTCAGTAGAAGTTCCATGTGGTGGACTAGAATTACTTAAATGAGAAAAAAAATGCATTAGGAAAGCAATTAGAGGAAGTCACCTCTCCTCAGAAGCAGCAGCATGCACCATGAAGTATGGCATCTATGTGAAGCCTTTTGAAATATGAACAATGAGTGGGACACCATATGCTTCAGAACCTGTCCACTTTGTAGTCAATTGAAGAATAATTTCTCTACATCAGCAAAAATCAGTGAATGAAAAGATAAATGCATTGCAAAAAGAATCCTCTATGGAGGATTTTCCTGAAGAAGGAAAAATTCTAGGTATTTCACAAAATACTGCACTACTAAGACTGATTTTAACTGTAAGTTGTTTAGCATGTCAGGACTGGGTGGCAGAGGGAAAGCTTGAGATAGGCAAACAAATAAGTAATCAGACTTTTGCTACTATTCACCAGGTTAAGATCATCATCCTAAATTAAGAATAATACAATTTATAGTCTTAGAAATAAGGCATATGTACAGACTGTCCCTAAATCTTGTTGTTGAAATGTTACTTCTATTTGTCCCTAGTGGAGTGGACCTGCAAAGTATAACATACTTTTTTGGATAAAAATAAATGAACAAAGCATAGGTAATATTCACCTCACTAATCTGATAATGCATTTTCCAAATGCTCATGGAATTGCTTAGCCTCAGGCCATAATAGTTTCCTAACAAAACCAGAAAGGACAATTTGCTGTTTGAAAATATGTCAGCAGTTCAGCAAACGATCCTACTCTTTTCAAGTCAGACTCTTAGGCTGAGTTGCATGTGGTTAAATAGGTTTCCTTTTCACTCATAGCTGGTAAAGTGAGTTGTTTTCCTTTTCTTTTCTTCTTCTGCTTTTTTTTATTTCAGGGACATAATAAAATAAACTAAAAAAGACGGCTTTTCATTCAAAATGCCTACCTTGAAAAAAAGGCTATCTAATTTTTTTACATCAAATTCACAGTGATTTTCTTATGTTTTACAAGAGGACTTCATGTTGCTTGAACTTATTTCTATTTTATGTCTTTTCATCATATATTAAAATAGACCAGAAAGAAAATAGCAAGCCAGAAAATATGTTCCTGTCACAAGCAGAAAAACTCATTGTGATTTAAAGGCTACCTGAACCTTCAATTGGTAATTACAGAAAAAGACTAACATATCTGACCATTATTAAAAAAAATCAAAACAAACCAAAACTGGCTTAAATTTTGCATGATCATGTTCTGGATGTTGAATGACCTTTAAACATAGCTGAGTTTTGGAAGGAAGTAATTGCCACCAGAAAAACATCCAAGAAACCCCCTAGAAAAGGGTCGGTGCTGGAGGTGTATGAGAAGGTCAGTGATGCAGTTTTTTTGCAACCTGCAAGGACAGTCACACACACTGGGACAAACTCTCCAGCTTGATTTACATGGACTTCGTCAGAATCAGTAAGATACAAACACAGGTTTGAGCCGTCAATGGTGGTAACTGACAAAATCTCAGACAATTAAAATGCAAAGCTTTAGCAAAACCCCTGGTGATTTTTATTTTTAGAAATTATTGACAATATTCAAATGGTTTCTTGAAATGAAACTTCTACTTGCTTCATTGATACAAGTTAGAGAACTTCACTTTTAGTTAGATGCAAACTTCACATTTTTCTTTCTTTTTTAGAAACTGAATCAGCATATATTTATCTTTGAATGTCTTTATTCCTTTCTCTTTTTCTTTTTTTTTCCAGTTAGCTGTATTTCTTTTGCTAAAAGTGCTTAAGAATGATTGTTTTATTGTCCAGAGTGTGACATCTTTTGACATGCTTAAGATTTTGCAATGAAAATCAATGTATATCTTCCTGAGAAACACACATATTTCTTCTGATAATATTGCATCTCTGTAATGGAGAGTTTGAGAGATGACTTTTTTTGTAATATCTCCTCTGCTTTATCTTTCCCAAAATTAGAGTAAGGACAGCACCAATTTAATCTTTCAAGTTCTTTAGCATGAGATGTTTATCTTGAAACAGCCTTTGACTATGCTCAAGCTCAGTCACATCCAGTCATCAGCTTTTATGAAACATCCTGGCTTCAACACATCTGACATGGACCTTGATTTCCCAGGTGATGCCCAAGACACTACAAGATTTCAAATCAACAGCAAACACACTGCAACAGCATGTGAAAGAGAAAGCTAGCTCCCTTGCCAAAGACTCATGAATACTTCAGAGAACAGAATGTGCAGGTTGTTATTATTTTTTCCTAGAGAATCTCAAGCATAATTCTTTTAATAAAATGTCAGTTTGGAAAAGAAATTTTTCTCATTCCACTATAGCATAAGAAAATATAAAAAATTTCCACAAGGGTGGATAAGCCCATTGCAATGCACTGGGCTATAATGAAGCAGCCTCATTTTTAATTCATCAGATACCTTCATCCAAGCAAATCTTCTTTTAGCAAATTCAGTAAATATGCTGATTCATATTCAGTGCAGGAGTAATTCGTATTTTAATATTAATTCATACAGTTTGTACTCATCAACAATGTTGGAATACATTTACCAGAGATGCCCCCGAAAATAAAGATAAGCTTGTTGTACAACTTTGCAGGCACACAGGTTACCTTTCTGGAGACTGCACTCTCTCAGTCAGTTGTGTATTTTCTGAGGGGAGAAAGATGAAAAGAGGATATGTTCTCCGTGTTTTCCTTTATGTAAAGAATGTCTTCAATGTTGTTCAATAAGCATCATCAGAATTTTCCTTTGCAAGATTTATTTGGCTTTATAATCTAGCCTGTGTAAGTGAGGGATGGCTTTCCCATAAGAATTGGCTATGTCTGCACTTGCAAACACATACAAGTAGGCAGCTTGCAAAGCAAGGTACAGCAGGCCTTTGTATTTTTAAAGTCTTGGCGCACAAATCCATGCTGGAGTGGTTTACTTTGAATGAAAAATGAGTGACGGAAATCTATCCTCAGCTTGAAACAGCAATGAAGAATTTTAATCCTTCATGATCTTAGGTAATCTAATATTATACTAGATTATTCTAGTCTCTCTTACTCCCACTTCCCTCCTCAGTTACTGAAAAGTTTTTTGCAAAATATAAGAAAAATACATTAAACTAAAAATTCAACCCCATGTAAATGTTTCAGGTAAAAAAAAAATTAATAAAGGAACCACTAAGAAAATTAAATTGTTATCAAAACTCTCCAAAATGCTTAAATCTGATTTTAAACTCCAAAACACAATGTCCTGAATTAGATTCACAGACTAAAGCTGAGCCAAAGCATATCCCCATAGTCTGAAAGTTTGTGCTCCACTTTATTCTTAGTTTTCACCTGCAAAACTCTAACTCTGCCGAAGAGTCTGCTGCAGAGAATATATACTGCTTTTTTCATCTATGAAAGTATTGCTAAGTAGCTATTCCTAATTTTATCTGTAGTGACTGTTTGATGAAAACATTATTAATTTAAGTATGGATCCAAGCTGACTATCAAGAAATGAAAATAGTCCTAGAAGTGCTGAAGAGCTGGGCAATAAAATATAGATGAAATTCAACACAAAAAATGTAAAAGTAATGCTCACAAGATAAAATAATCTTAATTGTATGCACATGTAATGGTTCCTAACCTGACAATTACTATTCATGAATGATATCATGAAGTTATTAAAGGAAATTATGTGAAAAAACATCAGCTTGTCATTTAAATCTTCAAAAAGAAGGCAGAGGGAAGAAATGAATGACAGAAACTGTTAAAGGAACTAGCAGAAATATTGAAACAACATTCAGAAACTATGTGTTGTGGTCTCAATGTGAATACTTTGGTTCTCATCCCCTGTATCACAATGTGTATAACACAACTGGGCCAGGTATCTAGAGGAAGAGCTAGAACAATCAAAGGTAGAGTTATTGTAAGGGAATAACTAAATGAAAAAACATTCTTCAGCAGTCAGAGAGAGAGAAGATATGATAAACGTAAGATCATGTGTGTCATGAAGAAACTGAGCACTCACGATCGTTCACTGTCTCCTCAAATACAGGATTCTTCAAAGACATTGGCAGGCTGCAGATTCAAAAGAGGAACCCCTTCACACAACACAGAGTTAAACTGTGAATTGCCTGCCGAAGTCATTACAGACTTCTTGGAATCCGTATTTTTGGTGTTGAAAAAGCTGCTAACTGCACAATATAGAATATCAATCCACCCAGGGATATTGGATGGAAGCATCAATACAAATACAAATATTGTTGGCTCAAGAGTCCCAGAGCAGAACCTCGCTGTAGGCTTGGTAATAGCCTGAAAAATAAATGTTGGTTTTGGTTCCACACCCCCCTATATTCTTTCTTAGGTCTTAACTACTGGACAATGTTTTTGTAATGACATTGCTGGGCTACATTAACCTTCTGTCTAAACCAGTACAGCCATTCTTACATCTTACAAAAATTAAAATCAAGCTTACTTAATTTTTTTGTTTTGCATTTGACAGAAAAAAATGAACTGCATGCCTGCAATCTGCCTAATTTTATAAGTGGGTTTTCTTCAGAGGTTGCTTAAGGGGAAAATGTGAATAAAAGATAAATAATATAGTCTTCCTAACAGGCCTTCCATTCAAATCTTCTGCTATAAACTGTAGAAAGCAGTTTATGAAATGTGCTAGATTTCTATGTTAAGCTTTGGTTTTGCTTGTCTGTATAGAGCACCTGGAAAAGTACAGAAGTGAAAAAGGTAATTTGATCCTCAGAGTTTAGGGGGTTTTGTCAATCATAGATGTATTGAGCTGTAGTAGGAGCAAAGAACTTGGTAGATTGTTTGTTCTGGTCTGCAAATATCCTCTCTGTTCTATTGGAAAACCAGGGCATTTCCCCAGGCTTTTAAAAGTAGTTTATTTTTCACACGGAAAGATAGAAAAATGGAAGTACAGGTATGTACTATAATCCATCTACGATGTCTGCAGAGATTCCTGAAATTAGCGTTAGACCTAGAGCTTTCTCAATTTTTCACTTTTTTCTAGTATTCTCATTTAATCAATTTTAAATTATATTAATTACATTTTAATATTTTAGTTATACATGTAATTAAGAAATTTAGTATTTTAAATCATGGTAGCATAAACAACAGCATAAGTGGTATGTCTAAGCAATTCTAATTTCTCCACATCTTGAAATACTGAATTTTAGTATTTCATTATCTCTTTGCTGAACAGTAATGTATGACCCAAGACCAGCAGGTAAGTTTCTGGAAGATGTAATTTGGGTAAAAGTCTAGAAGTAATTTGCTTTATTTTCATGTATTTAGTGCAAGTAACGGATAGAAAAAAAAAATCCTTCTTTCAAGAATTCTAAAATATGTCCATCAATACCCTATTCCACTTGACAATGCAGGCAAGGTCATGAATGATGTATTTAATTCAGTCTTACTAAATGGTTGATGCTCTTGTAGGTCCAAAATGGCCCAAACAACAACAGGGCTCTGAGGGCACCACCAGACCTTACTGTCCTTGTCCAGTCCCTTCAGGGCTTTTCCCCAGCCCTGCTCATGGCCCAGGACCCCATTTCAGCCCAGTCTGGGGCCACCAATCCCTGCCCCAGCAATGTTGCAGGAGTGCCGGTCTCCAGCCCTGTCTCCTTTTGCCCCTGGCTGGTGCCAAGCCCTGGCTCATCACTTGTTGTGCCTGGGGCCATCAATGATCCTGTTACCAGCACCCAGCCCTGCCTGGTTGTTGGTTTTATTTTTTAAGGCATAGTATTTGTTTTATTTTTTAAAGGCATATTAGCCAAGGATGTTATCAGTTTACCATTTGCAAGGAGCATACACCACTCACTTTTGTTTCAAACTGAGTTGCTTGATACATCCTCCATGAAAGAAATTAAAAAAAAGGTATAAGTAGCAGCATTTGCTTAGGAAAATAGGACTTTATTTCAGGAAAGGAAAATTGAAGGGAAGAATGTTATGCGAACAAGCCTGAATAATTGAAATCACAATCATAGAGTTTTACAAACTTAGAAGGGTGTCTTAGTTTCAGGGTGAACAGGTAAAACAAAAAAAAGTGACGATTCACAATTCAAGCCATACTTACTGACAGACTGCAGAGGGCATTAGATATAGCTCTTAATCTGTAGTATTATAAGCAGTTGTGCCCAAGCTCATGATAACATCGTAAAGCTGTAGCTAAGGCACACATATTATCCAAAAATACAGAAGCATGAGAGTGTGAAATAAGCAGAAGATTAATACGATGAAAGGAACAGATACAATGAGACTCCAATTGTAAACCTGTGTCTAGGTCTATGGAAACAATTCAGAAAGCACACTGAAACCTGGAAAGAGCTCTGAAAAGAGCTACAAGAATGACTTTCACCTTTAGAGAACTCAATCTTCAGAAACTCAGTGTGTGAAATTTATGCAAGAAAAGACTGTAACATACCTACATCATGTCTTCTAGGTATATGGAGGAGGAAAAAAGACATCAGAGAGCTCTAATCTCAATGTCTACCAGTGGTGAAAAGCCAAACTGAACAAAAACAACCTGACCATTGATACTGCACACCTTTATTTTCTTTTGACAGTGACAGCACTGTAGAACTTACCTGAAGATGTGACAGGATTCAAGTCAAGAGTAGATATTTCTCATATTACCTTCGACAGCTTGTTGCAGAAGTTACAAGCTGAGGTTCTGTGGGTCAGTTACAGAGATGAAGGTCAGGTAGCTGAGGACAGCAGTTGCTTTCATACTGCAAAGGCTAAGAGTCTATAAACCCTCTGTGGCTGACACTACAAGCAATTTAGGAAGCAGAAGTTTACTTTTGTTGAGAATTTAAGTTAAGAGAAAAAAAGGTAGCTGTATGAAAGCAGTTTAATTCAACAAAGTTATTTAATCACTTTTGTAAATGCAACTTTATAGATATTATTTAAGGGCATTGATATTCACTTAAGTTTGAAGTGCCTCTTCCTTCAATTCCCTGTGTAAAATATGATAAAATTTCATAACATAATTCAATAGTTGATTAATTAAGTAGCTGCAAACCTAGACAGAATATACCACATTGTTCCTGATGTAAATACAAAACTTAAAAAAAAAAAAAATTAAGAAAAGTATCTCAGAACCATTTGCTCTATTTGTCTGCATTTAGTGCAAAGCAAAACAATACAGTGTATTACAAAGAAAACTATATGGTGACACAAAAATGTATATAGTTCTACTGTGATATAATGTACAGGACAAACCTGTTCAGTTCCGTTCCAATGGATGTCGCAGAAAGGCAAATTTTTCTATTAGTTTTGAAATCTATATTTAGAAGTGTTCTTTCAAAAACAGCTGATTAAAAAAAAAAAACTCAGCAACTTTGGTGTAGACCTCGTATTTCCCCCTGTCTATGTGATATATTTTTTGGTTCAGACTGAAACTTGTTAGACACATTAGAAATACTAACCTCATAAATATATCTTCAGTAAAACCTGGTCTGTCAAGCTAGATAAAAGAAATGAAGGCATGATTTACAAAGAAAGACTGAATTTCATAATTGGGGCTGGGGTGTTGTTTTGGGTTCTTGGTTTGGAAAATAGAAGCTTTTCCTGAGAGACATAATCTCCAGATACAAAGAAGACAGTGTTCAAAATGTAATCAAAAGGCATATTTCAAAATCTCTGATAAATGTGGGTTTAGTTTAGATATTTTCTGCAAAATAATTTAATCGTGAAAATGTCATTCATCATATGGAAATTCCAGATTAAGTTCTTTCTTTTCTGTCAATAGACTATAGTCTGTATCAGGTACCTTTCAGGTGAATACTGTAATAACTGGGCCATGGTATGTTTAAAGAAGGTTTACTCCCAAGCAGTACAGTAAAATCTGTTTCATTTTGCTATAAAAGTAGAAAGACATTGTTTTAGAATGAGTCTAAGCACAATTCTGCAATTTAAGCATTAGAGTATTCACTGAGGGGTGTCATAACTTCACAATCATGTTACAATGATTACTTAATATTACATAGTGAATTAAATCAGATGAGGGAGTCACTCTTTCTTTCTGGACCAATGAATATTTAATTAAGCTGTGCAAAGAGGAAAGAATTTTAAACAGGGAGACTGGGAGGTGCACAATTCCTGAGAAATTATGTCTACTATTTCCTTGAAATGTATCTTCACTCTCAGAAGAGAATTGAATACAAATCTTCCGTAACTTGAGTTAATGCTTTAACCACATGGAGCTGTGTTAAGGGGAAACTGGTAGCAAGAGTATCAGATGCACTGTGCCTTCCAGTAGATATGCTCTGGGAATGCTCAGCAGCTCCCATATCTACAGATGGGAGAGGGAATATATCTACCCAACAGATAAAGGTAGACCTTTTGTATGCGGGAAAGAGTCAAGCTATTCAGCACTGTGCATGGTCATGACTCAGGCAACATGCAACCTTACTAGTACTAGCATCCAGATACTAGGCACTTCAAATACTCTAAAGGTTTGTTTGCAGCTAAAATTGCATTTTAAGGATCTACATGTTGGGCTTATGAATTTACAGGTTCAACTAGCTAGGATATAAGTCCAGAAATCTTCTAGATTCTATTTTCTAATATACGTACTTGTTTCCCAAAATATAAAATAACTCCCAAAGCCTGAAACAGAAGGAAATTTCCAGGCAACATTTTTTTTTTCCTTCGTAATATCTGAAGTTATCTTGAGTTCATCTCTTGCAGCTGCAATCCTGACAGACTCCGAAGAATGCATGAATGGGCAAAGTTGCAGAAACTAAGACCTGTATACTCACCAGGGGTTTTACTGTACATGGATATGTTGTTCAGGAAGCAATGTTCTCAAAGTTTTCTTAGCCCCTTGAGAGTCTGTAAAAATGCTATTACCAGATGTCTGACCTAATTTGTCTTATGGGGCTACATATTTAAAACCAAACAAACTTTGATTTTACTGAGTGTGGAACTATTCGACAGCACACAGGATTTTATTTTATTGTTTTAGCTAGGAAACATATTGACATAAAGGTAATAAAATCAATATTTTTCCATGCCAGTAAGAATGTTAGATTCCACAGGAAGAGAGGTGGTGAATGAGAAAGTATTTACTGTCTTATAAGGAGGGGGTCAAAGTTTAGAAAAGAACTCCAAAGATAGAAATTACACGTGAATCACAGGATCACAGAAAGGTTGAGGTTGGAAGGGACCTCTGGAGATCATCTGGTCCAACCCCCCTGCTCAAGCAGGGACACTTGGAGCCAGTTGCCCAGGACCATGTCCAGATGGCTCTTTAGGATCTACAAGGAGAGAGACTCCACAACACCTCTGGGCTATCTGTGCCAGGGCTTGGTCACTGTCACAATAAAAAATGGTTTCCTGATGTTCAGAGGGAACCTCCTGTGTTTAAGGTTGTACTCATTGCCTCTTGTCCTGTCACTGGACATCACTGAAAAAAGCCTGGCTCCAGCCTCTTTACATCCTACCTTCAGATCCTACTTTCTTTACATCCTACCTAGTTTCTCCAGACTGAACAGTCCCAGCTTTCTCAGACTTTCCTCGTAGGAGAGATGCTCCGGTTCCTTCATCCCACAAAGCATCTTTGTTGCCCTTTGTTGGAATCTCTCCCGTATGTCCATGTCTCTCTTGTACTGAGCAACCCGGAACTAGAAACAGTAGTCCACACTCAACGTATAGTTGTAATTTGCCTGTTCTGTCTGTGTCCTCTGATTATTACTAAAGTTTTCATTACACCTAGGAACAGTGAAAAGAGTGGATCCTTTCCTAGTTAACATCCAAACACAGCTGCATCCAGTGCAGTCCTCCAAGCCACAGGATCACAAGAGGAAAGCTTCCCACCTAAGCCAGTCACTGGCAGTCTATGCCATGTCGCTGCCAAGAGAAATGCACTGGTCATTTTGAAACAGCAATCTTGTGTTTCAGGAATTTTAGTCCTTGGTGGTTTTAGTACTGCTTTGCCTTGGTCTGCATTTTGTTTTGTATATGACTAATTAATGTGGTATTTTAAAAGACTAAAATAAAGCAAGTATTTTCCTATGGTATTCTGAGACACATCATCAGGTCATGTACAATGGAAAAGGAAAATCTGTCATTTACAGTAAAGTTTTATTAAGTAAAGTTTCATAAAAAGATTGGTTCCCTTTCAGAATTTTGGGTAATTACCTGAATGAATGATTGAATGGTTGAAATATCACCCATGTTGGTTTTTGTTAGCATGCTTTTTGGACTATGAATGTCTCAGGGACATGATACTAGCACTTACAATGTATCATTATATACTTAAACATTCTCATTTAAGAAAAAAAAGAGAAAGTCTTATTCAACATTGTGATATACCTAGCTTGGCAAACACACAGAATTTGTTTCAAATGTATCTGATTTAATATTTGTATATGTATAGAGTACAGGATCTAATCCAGAGCTCATTAAAATTGTTCAGACAAGGGCTACTAGTCTTTTCAAAGGTATTTGTACCAAAACCAGAATGTACATGCACAAAACTGTTGCTCAGTCTCCGTAAGATTTCTCAGATGGAGTCAAATGCTTTTGAAAGAATCAGATGATGTAAAGTTTATGGCCACATTTCAGATATCTGGTCTCTAATAGCCATAAAATAGCAAAGTCTAATAGCTAACCAAAGTACATTTTATTTTTATAGATTTTTTTTTAGGTTAACAAAAACCTGTTAGGATACAATATCATCTTAACTCTACAGGCATAGTGACTGATTTTCTTAATATTTTATATTATTAGCTTGAAGCTTCACTGATTGAATTGAAAATGATTCAGCCAAATTTGTTTAGAAAGACATAAAAGTAGGGCTTATATGGCCCTTTATAATACCAAGAGAAACACAAGCATTTATTACTTTGAGAGAGAATGCTGAACATTACTGATTGCTACTGTCAGAGGACAATCGACTTAATGGAAAATTCTAGTTGAAATAACAGATTACTATATGACTTAAATATTTACAAAGATTGATTACATTCTTACAGCTGAATCATATTGCAGATATCACTGCTTAATCATGAAAAAGCACTTGTAAAAACAGCCATTCAGGTCTGCTAGGTAAATAGATTGTACATCAGTTCCAAAAGTGACTACTTTCAAGCCTTTTGAAAACCATATTTTAGGGGAAGATTTCTTGTTCCTAATTAGTGCATAGAAAAACAACAACAATGTGCACAGCATCTATCAACTCATCCAGTGCCTGATGAATTATCAATGCATAAACATTACAATAACAAAATATCATACTTACATTTTTCCAAGGGGAGTACTTGCAGTGTTCGTTCCATTAAATTGAGATAATATATGAAAGTGGAGAGCTGCATTTTTCAGTAAAGTACTGAGAAAGAGTATGGATGAGAATTTATGACAACATTATTTGCAAAGTGCTAACCTATATATATTTCCTATATATCATATATAGTAGAATCTCCTTTGAGTTAAATTTTCATCTGTATGTACCACATCCTTCTACCTTGTCCAAATAATCTGAATTCAAGGGTAGCATGGTACGCTACACCAGAATTCCTGAAAATATTTAAAAAAAAACCCCAAAAACATAAAGGGAAGATTTGGTGTTCTGCTCTGCTCTACTGTTACATATGAGTGGAACATTTGTATGCTATGTTTATACTTAGCAATCTCTGTCTTTGTAATCTTTATTTGATTAATGTGTCTTAAATGACTAGGCTTCTTTCACATGCATACTCAGACTCAGTGGCTATGAAAAGTAGCATTATTATGCTATCATTTGGGATATTGGGTTAAGGGAATATCCTGTATCAATCTAAAACATGGGTGATTTTTCAACTTAAGAAACTGTTATTTTTCAGCTGTTTGTCAACACAGTTGTCAAAAGAATTAGTTCTGGTATTTTTGATATGTATTAATTAATAATGACAACAATAATAAGAATAATGCTACCACGTTATTAGATTTATTGTGACAGTATCACAGATAGTTATTGTTTTGCATGAACTGGCAAACTTCTTTCTTGAGTTTGAACCTTAGAGGTTATAACAGAAAACGTATCTAAACCCCAGCTTTTTAGAGACTGTGAATTTTTGCAGAAATGGCCTAAAGGTTGAGGACCCCCCATCCAGGGTTCATACCGAAACCCAAGTCATTACTATACGTAATATAAGAATTAACTGAGTGGCATACGTAGCCATTGACTGAACAATGGCACTTCCACATGTATTTCAAGAGCTGACACAGCTCATCTGGAACTTGGGTTTAGCTCACTTTTCAGCATCACCCTTTCTTTTAGAACTTCATTCTAAAATTTTAGGTCTATCTTTGGTCTTAAGTTCAAGTTCTTCCCCTGGTCAGCTTGTACTTGTACCAGTGATGGTCAGGGGGCACATGTACTGTCATCTTCATCATCGGCACTAATAAAATGGTATTATTGTTGTGGTTTATAAAATAAAAGAAGCTTAAACAGAATTTCTGTGGAAAGTTTGTAGCAAAGAATGAGTTTGTGAAAGAGAATAAATAATTCCATAAAAATTTCCGCAATGCAAAATCTTGAGTCTGATGATAATGCTAAAATAATTTCAAGAAAAAATAAACTTGAATAGAGTATAAAACAATACAGTTACTTGTTGTGAAGGCAGGGTATAAAGGAGGTCCTTCCACTGTACAAAGTACAGTAAAACAGAACTGGCAAATCAGCAGACAAAAACCCCCTATTTTCCTTGGAAAACTAAAGTAGTAATTTTGATAATATAGCTGATAATTATAACATAGATTCTGAATAAAATAAGTGTTCCCCCAAATTAAAGACTGAAAATGAAAGAAAGAAAGAGTAAAATTTATTTAGGACTTTAATAAAAATATTTCTTCACTCCTGTATTCAGCAAAAATAATCCCACTGAAATTGGCTGTGTGGGTTCATACAGAGTCATCCACAGCTATTTAAAATATGTGGAGGACTACCTAATGAATATAGGGACACAGAGATGCTCTGGATGCTTTCAACACTCAAATTGCAACCAAGATGGGATTTTGGCAGACTGTAATTTTTTTTTTTTTTTTTAAGTTTAACAAAGGTGAGAAAAGCTTTTTTTTGTCTAAGATCACTTATGATGTTAAGGTAAAAAAGTTTTTTGTTTTTTTTTTTTTTTAATTTTACCTCACAATTTTAAAAATATCTATGTGTTTTATTATTAAGAAAATAAAATAAATGTAATTAAATCTGCTTCAGTCTCATATTTAAATAATTAAGCTATTGTTCTTTCAAAAAGCCGGTATAATTTTAAAATTCATGGTTATAAATTGCATGCATTGTTATTTTTCTGAGAGACATTAGAATAAAATGGATCATTTCAACAGCTCTTCACTGGGTTTGTTTTAGGTTTTAATTTAGAAGTGATACATTGTCTTGTAACACCTACAAACATCTTTCTAGAAGAAATATTAAATCTAAATATGAAATCTGTAAAATCTATTAAGTTTATGAAATCTCTAAAATATTTTGTTTGATGATCTTGTAAAAAATTTCAAAATTAAATTTGGAAATATTATTTCGAAGATACTGCTTAGATAAACATAGGGTAAAAAAGATGTGTATGCATCCATATGAAAAAAATAGATCATCATCTACAGAGATTAGATTCAAAAACTACCTAAATTCCAAGAATAAAGATGTGGTGTTAAGCCCAGAATTATTTAATCAATTTACAACATCTATTTATTTATCCATGTGTTCTGCTTGTTTCTAAGTACATTTGAACACCAATCTTCTGTTTTGTTTTAGAACAGTGATTGTCACAAACAGGGATAGCGTCTTAGACGTTATTTCCAGGAGATAATAGTTTCATAACATTTAACTTTACAGAATAGACCAAAACAGTAGATCAGACTAGATTAATCCCTGCTCTGTTTCAGGAAAATAAGAGAAAACCTAGTGATAGACAGCGAGAAAACTAGTGCGGCGTTCTGTGACTTATTAAACACCTTCAAGCAGACAGCATGTCCCCTAAAACTGCCAGCATGTTGCAGGATTAAATACTAAATCCTGATATTTGCATAATTGTTTATATAAAAGAGACAACGGTGAACCTTGCGCTGTGAATTTAGTACCTGGTATGACTTTGGGAAGTTATTGGCAGGATTTGAAGAGAAGACTGGCTGCTTAAGCTCTGCTCTTGAATTAGTTTACATGGAGTAATTACTGATTTTGATTTATACTCAATGGTTAGACTACTTTGTAGCAACAGATTTCATCATTTTGTCCAACACCTTGCCCCCCCCTCCCTTCACGTTTAGATATGTACCTTTTCATTTCAAAATTCACTGGGTTTTCAAGGTTGTAATCTCACCAGTTTCCTGCAGTTTCATTTATTTTATGCAAAAATCTTGGTCCAACCAACTAATAGACAAAAAAAGGTAAAAGCATCACCATGTAGGAACCACTTAAGAATGTAGGAACCACTTAAGAGTCATGGCAGAACTTCAGCAAGGTATGGTACTGGACAACTTCGAAGTCTGAGTCATATGAAGAAACAGATCTTTAATCCCATAAGGAATCACACTGGAAAACCTAGTGTATTGGGACGTTATTTAGAAGTTGAGCAGAAGCTCTGATAGCTACAATTTTCTTGTTTTGTGAAGAAAACAGTAGTTGCTATGAAGTGACAGTTACATGTTCCTTCTCAAATAATTGCAGAACATGTGATACATCAAGGAATGCAAAGAATAATGGTAATAAAGAATGCTTGCTTTCTCTATATATTATTGTAACATAACTTTAAGGCATTTACCAAATGAAGATTTTTGGGAAAGTATCAACTTCTACCCATCAGAAGAGCTACCTTTACTGCTAGTTCTAAACCTGTCTGGAAAATGTGTCTTAGTATATTATACATAAAAATATCAAGTGCATTTGTATTAAAATTAACTTTTTTTCTGAAAATGGGTAAACACGTATGACATTGATAGATGTGAGCATGAAAATGTTATATATAATATCTACATAGTATGTTAATGCATGCATAAATGTGTCTAAGCTCTGTGCAAATGTTTCTACTCATAAATGAGATGAGGCCAAGCATACACATAATTCTTCTGAAGATAAATGATTTAGGAATAGTGAAAATAGATTTCTAACATGCTTCTGAACATTTCTTTTATTGGCTTATATTTGCTGGAATTAAAAAGTAGTTTATAGCATAGTTGTTTAAATATTTGTTTTCTGTTTAAAGATTTCTGACTAAGCCAAAGGGTTGAAAGTAATATTTAGTTAAGTTTCATCATTCTATTTTTCTTCATTCCTTATTTCTTTCTTGTAGAGTAACTCTTTAATTTAATTTGCTTATGAAGAGGATAAGTAGTTGTATTTTGCAAACTGTTCCATATCAGATCAGATTTATATAAGACACACAGCTCCAAGGACATAATTAGAAAGGACAAGTAACCATAATGTGTGCATAATTCAGCTGCAGAATGAGAATGTTTTCATTAACTTACTTATGTATACCATAACTTACTTATGTATACCAGTGGTCATATGATTGCTATGCAACAACATAAGTAATTGATAAAATCACTATGGTGCTGTGCATGGGTAATGGTTGCTGTATTTCCTATTTAGAGGCCTTGACAGTACATTATTGGAAACTGTCATTTAAATTGGAATTATATTAAGGAACATAACAAGTCTAAAAAATTGCCAGTTAGACATTTCTTTATTAGTATAGAAAAACATTCCAACTTGAGTTGCATTAACTGATTAGTATGCTCATTAAATAACTCCATCATTAATATACAGCATAGAATTGCTGATTTACCTCATACGCAAAAATGAGTTCTGTAAAGTTCTGGAATTCATTCTTCAAAGTCAAGTACTAAATCTGTAAATTTGAATTCATTTGATATACAGAATTGCTTTTGTTCTTTAGTTTACTCTGCCTATAGGTCATATCCCTAGGACAGAGACACATACCTTGCATGCCCTACTTGATTTCCAGAGAATTTTACCTTTTTTCTCCACAACGACTCAACTTCAACAGACCTAACAGTGATTGAAGCATACCAAAGAAAGGGCAGTGTCAACATCTGCCCACCACTTCCTAGCAAAGCCCACAGACTGCTTGGCATGCCAGAATAGGATCTTATCTGCCTAATCTAAGCACTCCACGTCAGCTAAATTGTCAGTCCCAAGGAAAGCAGTCCTCCTACAGCAAGTGCCCAGGTTCCCTGTGGTCAGGAATGGGGCAGGGACACACCTTTGATGGCATCCAGGGAAGGCTCTTCCACCTCAGCCAGATCCCAGTCGCTGAATGCAGTTTAGTATTCTAAGGCACAGCAGGAAGGTAATGAGAAGTCATAGACTTCTCACTCATTTAAATAATATTTATGAATGGATACTTTGCTACCAGTAGATGAAAAACTATGTTTTTCCTACCTTTTGTAGACCTTGATCATCTGTCTTTCCTTTGTGTATGTTTTTTTGTTAAATATCTCATTTACTCTATATAGAATACCTTTCTGTTGTACGTAATTTACTATGCTCTTAAAGCTTGGGAGAATACGCGTACCTGAATAAATGTATTTGCTAAAATACCATAATAGTTCCAAGCACTGTAGTGGGCTTAGTAATCAGTAAATCAGGAGAAATGGAATTGAAAATTAAATGCAGTCCAGGGTATTATTTTTTTTTTAAAGTTTTTACAGGAAACTTAAAGAACCAGTAATGAATGTTTGCAGAATGCCATGGAAAGTATGTTAGACAGTAATTGCAGGTCTTAAAGTGTACGGTATGGGTCATGATGAAAAAGAGTTTGAATCTGTAGGAACACACCTACCACATAATGAAAAAAAATATTTTTGGTATTTATGCAATGCCATTTCTGACTGTAAATTCCATGCAATAATGTTTTAAGATATCTGGTGGGTTTTTGATCAGTCATGGAATTTGATATGATATTGTGTAACTGGAGTGACACCATGGGTCTAGATCCACAACAGGACATCACTATCCTGTTGTGTGATCACATTCAGGAAAGTCAGCTTAATACAGATAATGTTAGACAGCAGAACAGGACTAATAAGCCAGTTTGTCTTCTAGGGAACATACAGAAAATACAACAAATAATCTTTTCTGTAATATCATAAGAAAATATTCCAAGTATAACATACAGCTAATAAAATAACTAAAAGAAATTAGAGAAAAGCATCCTGTTACATTTTCCTTATTCAAATGTGTGAATTACCTTTATGAGATGAAGAATATGCTAACTCCTTGAAATAAGTAGAAGCAGAGAAAACAAATACAAAGGAAATACAAACCCACAAATTCTGCTGTCAGTAACAGAGGTGTAAATGTGCAAACCTTCACTGAAATCAAATGTGCTATAGAGGATTTATGTAAGCAGGCTAAAGACAGAATGCACATGACAACTTTGCAAAAACAATAAGCTTTACTTTCAGACTTAAAGGGGTTTAAACCTCACGGGAAATTGAACAGTTGAAACATTAAGGTCAAACTAAAAGTTGGAAAATAGTGATTTTCATTTTCAAAATACTAAAAAACCCCACCCTAAAGCATTAAAAAAAAATTTTTCTCTCTTTGTCTTTTTCCCCACTGCCCTTGTTTTCACATCTTCAAAATGCAATATGGACCTGTTTTAATGAAATGCCAAGGCTTCCTGATTTGATGTGCTAGTTAGCTCACAGCCAGCTTGGTCAAGCTGCATTAAAGAACACAGACAAGAGAGTCACATTAGATTTCAGCCACAGAATGAAGATAAATGGCTTGGTGCATTTGAGAAGGAAGCTCCTGTGGGATGTGAATGTGAAAAGCACTGGTGATAAGCATAGCTATGGCATGTGGTCAATATAAAAAAATGATGGAAAATAAATCTTCATGCTAGCTTTCTTAAGGACATGTAATACGGGCTGTGTGATATCAGATCAGCTGGAAATAAAGAATTCTAAGGGAAGTGAGTTGTCTAAAGCTATCCTTTTCAGATGAGACTAAAAATCATGCTATACCTGCATGTAAGTGAATACTAAATCAAGCACAATTATACCATGGATATAATGGGGAAACAATCCACTATTGGTTTTCTTTTTATCCACGGGCTTGCATAAAACGCTAATAATACAACAGACTCTGCCACAGCTGCAATGTGCAGAAACCCAGGTTCTTTGTTACAGAGAACATTTAATACTGTCTTTATACCTCTGTTGCAAATTGTAGGGTGAGAGTAGGAAAATAAAGAGTGAATTTGCATTGCTATTAGAATCTCCACACAGTTTGGGTTTTGTTGGTTTGGTTTGTTGTGGTTTTTTTTTTTTAAGAATATGCCTTGGAACTTAATGTCCTGTAAGGAAATGCTATGCAACAAGAATTATGATTGTGTGTATAAAGCCACACTATGCAGCTCAGCTTGCAAGATGTAAGAGATGTTGGAAACATTTTTTAGAAGTTAATACTTCCAATTTCTACCCACGAATCATGGACAGCCTCCTGTAATTTCTAAATTATCCCTCCTTTATTAACAAAAGTGCTTTTCTTTCATATTAGTTTAACCCATAACAGAGTGCATGCAGCACTGCTCAGCAAGTTCTTGTGCTTGTATTACAATGAATTTACTACTTAAACAGATGATTTAAAATAAATTACTTGCATAAAAAAGGGCTGTATAAATAGGAGAATAACCACCTTTTTCCTAAATAGGAGCAAATATCTTGAGTGCAGCTTTGTGAAAGTAATATAATGAATTTCAGAATGGTTTTCCTCAAAGTGTAATTTTAATTAAATGCATGCAAACATTTATCTACAGTATGTCTTGCACAGTATCACAGGTAATATCATTTCATAGGACTGGTAAATTTATATATGTTGTGGGGCTCTCCCCCATTCAGTCTTCAGTTGTTTTTGAATTCTTCCTTTTTTTTTTTTTAATTACTTAATTTTAAAACTTTTTTTTTTTTTTCCCCAGATTGAACTGTGTCACCTGGAAAGATCTGTCAGATAATCCTACAGCTATTTCTTTTCCTGATATATGCAAGGTTCTGCAAATGGAAAGTGTTGTCGCAGCTTCCAAAATAGTTATTGTAGGTCATGGTTCACAAACTATGTCATTGCCAGAAAAATGTTTGGACTGGATTTAGATTCTAAAACAAATATTATAAAAGCTGTTTAAGAAGAGATGAACTTCACAGAGCTCTACAGTATGTGACTGACCAATTTTATTATGGACACATGTGATATCTTTTTATATCTATGAAATTCTTCCCATTTTTTTCTCACTCCTAACTTAACTATTATATTTATTTCCTATGTGTATATTTTTGACCAATATATTTGTTTTCTGTTTCCTCTTCTAAAACACTCAGCAGAAAAAATTAGAAAGAATGCACCTCAGTCTGGGGAAAACTGTACAGGAATATTCTCAAACCCAGAAATCTTTTCTGCTATATAAACTCTTTGGCAAAATACATTAATGGTAGAAATTATATGACTCCAGTGACTTTTATCAGCCAAAGAAGGTGATGTAACATCATTCATCTAGGGAAAAAAAAGAATTTTTTTTTAACCTTCACTCCAATTAGCTGTGCTTTTACTGTTTTATTTCCACTTCTGTGTTCCTCTGCAATATTTGCCTCTTTTGACCATTTGCCATGAGATTTCTGTGTGTGACTGTAAGTTTTCCTGGAAAAAGAACAATGTCTTAAAATCTTAACTCTAATCTGTGTTTGGTTAAACCAGTCTAAACTAGAATCACACTCCACCAGAGCTAGATTTTGACCACTTGACATGTCCTGTTGTAAATTACATTTCCACATCCTAGTATTAGCGATGCAGAGACTGACATCTGAAATTTTATTTTTCCATACTCTTAAATCCGTACTCTGACTTTCTTCTTAAGCCACTATTAATTTACAGCATGCTTGTCTGAAATTTGGCAGTAAACTGGTGCACCAAGCTCAACAACTGACCGAATATTTCCATTCTGCTGATATTCAAATTACTGTTTGGCAGCATCTCTGGCAGATTAATAACTGCAGTTAAGCATGACAGTATTAGTTCTGTAATCTGCAACTGACATACTGTATCAAAGAACTGATATTTTTTTTAATCACTGAAAGTGTCCAGAGAATAAGACTGTTAGTTCACTTTTCAAACATGCATTCTTCCATATCTCATCCAGTCCAATTCAAAGTTGCTGTCAGAGCAATGTTTTTACTAACTCCTGTATTAGTTATATTTGTTTCTTATGAAAATATAATACCAGGTCTAAAAAAAGGACTAAATTTTTTAAAGGCAGATTTAGATGTCTCTAACCTCTCCTCAGTTATGAACTTCTATGCCCCTGCTTTCTCAGATTCTGATACTAAAGTTTTCCTGGCCTTGGATGTGAAGAGCTGTTTTATAATGTGTTTCTTAGTTCCATGATTCTGTAGTATTTCAACACAATTTGAGATCTACATATCTAAAGTACTTTCTTGCAATTTTCCCCATATATCTATAATCCTAGCATACATTTGGTACACATTTTCGAGGTTGACATTCACATACAATCTTTAGTATTTCCAGATGCTTTAAAGAATCTGGAGGCTTTTGCCCTAATTTTAGTGATTCTAACCTGTTGTCATAACTTCCTTTTCTATACATTGTTTGTTTGTTTGTTTCCTCCTTTGTCAGAGGTTATCTAAACTTCTGGAGTGGTCTTTCTTGATCTTTTTTCTCTCTTCCAATAAGCATGGGCAGCACAGATTCCAGCACCAAGCCCAGCACCAAAGCACAACGGAACTGGAAGGGCACATCATGACAGAAAGCTTACTTGTCTTCTGCTTGAGACCTTCACTCAGAAACCCAAAAGCTACTGCTTCTCATCAGTGTATGATCAGGTCATTTTCTCAGTCATTATTACGATGTAAAAATTAATTAAAACTTCTTGTGTCTGACAATAATGGAGGAAGCTAAAGTAGGCTGGAGAGAATGGAGTTTGCATTCTTGCTCTCAAAGTTAGTATGAAATATAGAAGTAGTTTGGGGCTAACCCTTGGTGTGTCCACTGTGGCCTCATATCATATAGGCACTGATATTAAATTTGCACAGGAACAATACAAAGAATAAATTGTGACTAATCCTTAAAAAGCCTCAATCATCTGTTCCTAGGCATAGTAAGGGAGAAAACTCTAATACTAGGAATTATTAGAAAAGAAAAAAGAAAAAAAAGACTATCATATTAATATGTAAATTCTTTATGTGCTTTAAGAATGTAGTCAGTTTTGGTTATCCTATCTCAGAAAGGATCCAACAGAATTATAAAATTCAGAAATGAAAGAACAACAAAAAGATGAGCACTATAGAATGACTTCTGTATGTAGAAAGACTAAAACTCTTTAGATAGGTATAATGATAGCTGAGGGACATTAATAAATATGAGAAGGTGAAGAGAGAATGAAATTCACTATTGCTTAAAATCAAATATCAGTGAGTACTAAAGGAATCTTCCTTAAACCTAAATATAAGCATGCTAGTTTAGTCTAACTAATAGCGTTATATAAGAATTTTGTAACATTGTGTTGGCACAGCCAGACACAGATTTACAGAAGTGAGCAGTGTGATCACCAAAGGGGCAAAGCAAGATGGATGTAATTGCATGTGAAAGGTATCCAAGTAACAAAAGTTGCCAGACAGGCAAAAAGATAAACACAAACCTGATCACCTTGACCACAGCAACTAGCACCCTCCAAGGACCACAGTCATCAACACTAACTGTGCTAGTCACTAGACTGTGACAACTCATGAGTTTTCTCACTTTGACCCTTCCAATTCTCTACACCATCCCACTGTGGGGGGAGCGAGTGAGCGGCTGGGTAGGGCTGAGGGTTAAACAACAACAGTCATCCATTTTACTATCTGGCAGTTCTTACAGTATTTGCCAGTGATGCAGTTTAAAATTTAAAGCTTATTTTCTGTTTTTATTTTCTATATAGTGAACTGAAAAAAATGTTTGAATATGCAAGTATTTAAGGACATGTAGCAATGCGGTAATAGATATAATTCTATATCCTGTTAAATCAAATGAAACGCATGCAGCTACTTCATGTTTTTATAGCATATAAATGGTTGCAAAAGAGTTTAGAAAAGTTCTTTTGTATGTGTTGGTAAGACTATGTCGAAAGCCCCATATTTCTGTTTCCTGACCCTTTGCAATTGAAATAGTCTTCTGTGTATTTTTACAGGAAACCGCGCAGTAGTGTTGTTTGTATCAATCTTTGAGCTTCAGCTTAGGGAATGGTATTGCAAAACAACTATTGTATTTGGCCTACAAAATTCCATTCCCTTTTTCCCTAAGATACAACCTGTCACCATTTACAAATTTGACTTTTGCTCTTTGGGGAAATTTTGGCAGGATGACAATGCAAACAATCTAAAAAGAGGCTTATGCTACTGCCAAAGCACAGACACACACCCCCCCCACACACACACCTCCCTGAAATAGCTGGCAGCTGTAAGGAGTGATGAAAGAACTGAACTTGTTCTCCAGCTGTACATCTCCTACCAGAGACCTGTGTGGCATATAACCTGGAAGAGTAACTTAACGGTTTTCTTCTGCAGGGTAGTGAGAGATCATCTTCTAAGAGTGGCAATGGTATCTAGTAGTTCAAATGTATGGGAATGCTGTCTTTTTAATATTTTCCTCTATGTATTTGGGGTACAGATCAAGAAATAGCTTCCACTGGAGGCTGAGAGTTCAAATTTTGACAATGTGATGGAGGGTGATCTTCAATGACTCTTCACCTTAGGGGAAAGAAAAAAAAAGCTAGCAATCTTCAAGCACAAGAAAGACTGGTAAAATTTATTTTAAAATTTATTTAAAGAAATTTATTCTTTCAACCTATTAGGTTTAAAATTCAGCATAAAGAAAAGGAGGAAAAATCTTTATGTGATAACCTTGGACTTTTGGATTATAATACAGTCTTTTAAACACAAGGTGCCATATTCCTTTCCCAAAACAACATAACCTCATTCAGTATAAAGCATCATATATGCAAAGAAATTAAAATTAAGATTACATGGACAAATTAAGTTCTAAATTTTGCTTGTTTGTGTGCATTTTTTTTCCTGTATGCAAAGAATTTGTATATGATATCACTAGTGGGTTGTCGCCTTTGGGGTCATATCCAAGGAGATTTGCTCCCTGCTGTTACATTACAATACGGTACTGCAACATATAAGTCTCTCTGGTCATATTCCATCACGGGAAGGAAGGACACAGTGAAAGACTGCCATTATATGTTTAAGCAAACACAAAATCTATACCAATTATTATTCTGTGATGTAGGATATGTAACAATTAGAATCTCTACTAATCACATGCAACTTAAAAATAGTTCTTGAAAGCAAGAGTTGCAAGATAAATATGACTTCTTTGAAAATGTCTTTAAAATACTTCGATGATGAATTTTAACTTTCTATAATTAATCATCAAAGGGAACAACTGTTTGGTTTTAAATTGCTGGGAAGCCAAACTGTTTTATTTGGGAAGGGTAATTAAGACAAATGCCCCTGATTAGCTCAGCTTTAGGAAAATGAATTATGAAGTTTAAATTCTTATAGGAATTCATGTATATAAAATATATGATTACAAGTCACAAAAAAATGGAAAATTACAGCATGATAGGTTAGAAATATCAGGTTTTTTTAATAATGTATGAAGCAAACATTCAAAGAGATTTCAAATTCTTTTTTCTATACTAATTTTAAATTATTATGGAAAAATATTCAATATTTTAATTTAAGTCATTATCTGAAATTCTAGTATTCACATCAATATGTTAGGCTGAGATCTACCAGGAAAAATATGTCGCTGGAGTCAAGAAAAAGACTGACTGAGCAAACTATTTCCCTCTATATTATACTGTTGTTTCTACATCCATAAAACAGCATAATATTATCTACCTTGTTCTGTAGAGACCTTAGAGACTGGTGGATGAAATGTCTAGAGTGCACTTGTTGGATATTGCAATCATTTCTGATAATGTCTTTATCCAAAGGTGTCAGGTGAAAATGAGATCTGGCTTACAAAGTGTACAGCCAAAATTACCTGCTAATAATAACACATTGCAACTAACCACAGTCTTTAATATAGTTCTTCTTTTTTTTCATATCTGTCAGAATTTTATAAACATATAGATGTATGTGTGTAGGTTTTTTTTTACTCTCATGTATGTATTAGATATATATTTATACTCTGCATTTTAGAAGTATGGTCAGAATTCTGACATGCAGAAAGGAAGGAACAAATTTCCTTTACAAAGTGTTTTATGATTTTTATTTCACTGACCTTTTCCTTAAATAAAATTCGTAACAAATAGATATTTTTCAGTCACATTTTGTTCTGTGTTTATGTATTCAATTAAAGAGTAAACTTAGGAAAAGAAACATGAATGAAGATATGTGTCAATAGATCCAAACTCAAGAGTGGGTCCAATTTTGTTTCTCCTATACATGTATTTCCAATGTTTTTTATGTTTGTTTTTATCTTTTTCAATTGGTTCAACTCAGTGTTTACAGTAGTAATTGAAAATTTTCCTTGATCACTAAATAAATTCCAGAATCAATGAGAATGCTACGGTGAGAATAATTCGACTTGTATATACAGATTCTTTGAATGTAGACCCATTAGTTACGAAAGGTCTGCAGAGCTTTGGGCTGAGGATATGTCCTGCTTGTAGCCTCTTCCTCCATTAATACCTTGTCCTATATGAGTGACAGTCTGCCCGTCTATTTCCAATATTACTCTGCTGCAAATATGTATATTTTTAACTTCACTAGATGAATCAAGCTATATTCAAAAATATATGCACACACTGTTAACATATTTTTTCAAATTGTGGAGAGATATATCTATAATTACATAAAATACTTATTTGTAATATATTTTATATATATGAACACAAATATTTAATTTCAGATTGTGAAAATTCTCATTCAGACTGAACTGTTTTGTGCTTGCATGGTTTTATTGGAGATAAACAACTTCAGGTGATTGAATTTGTTCGCTAAAAAACAATTTTAAATTGAGACCTCAAATTATTTCATTTTTCAGATATATGAATACATGTTTTGATTGCCCATTTAGTTTTACTTTGTTCAATATTTAATTTTTAAAATATCACACAAAAAAAAATTGTTGACCTCTTATTTAATTTTTGGGAACACGGTATTTGCCAAAATAAAAATATCAAGTTCCTTTAGCTTTACTTATCTTCTGCATTTCATAATTCTACTTCTTTGTAAATTCCCAGTACAGTGCCTACTTTTTATATTAGTGACAATATTATAATGATCAAAATCTCTTTGGCCCAGAAAATTAAGCTGGCATTGTGTTCTATGTCTAGAATGTAGTTTGACAAATGAGTGATTACAGGGCAAAAAGGCTATTCCCAGTTTTTTTAAACCTCAAGGATATGTTGAAAAAAGATTGTGTTGAGTAATATTTTCTCCAGATTTCTTCATCATTTTAGATAGGAAATTGTGAACTGGCCAGCAGCTTTTCAAAGGATTGTTAGAAGCCATATTTTAAAGTGACAAGTCTAATTTGTAAACAAACCCTCAGGGTTCTGCTTGACATTCCTATATTTTGAGGACTCAGCCTACTGTAGAGATTCCCTGTAATCGAATATTTCTCAACAGATTCTCCATTGTATTGAAAGCTATTCTCAGAAATAGGATGAACACTTGAGGGGAACTGCAGAGGCTGCCTGTACTAAATGATGTGTTGAAGTGGAAGCAGGTGTAAAAGGAAGTAATTTTAGTGAAGGATTCAACTTGGATAGATTTTTGAACCACTGAGTGCTGTTAATCTTGGAGGTTTCTGGAGTATTTAACCTCTAAGCCAGGCCTACTGTATTATCAGGTTTTACCTTTTATTTACCTTGTTGACTTTGGAAATATTACTCACTTGACATACTTGGAGCTGTGAAGGCTACTGTCCCCCTTAACTCACTTCTGATGGAGACATGAAGAATTTTTTTTTCCACATTCAGAATATTATATACTCATCATGTTTGGGCATGCTTTAAAACTCAATTCCCACTGTTCAGGGAAAAAAAGAAAAAAAAAAGTATACTTAGACAGTATTGAGTTATCCCAAAAGAACAGACTTAGTAGTTTATATTCCACTAATTCTGAAAATTTTGAAGTCCCAGTTCTAGAGTTTTGTTCTTCTGTCTTCACCTTTAAACTCATAAACTAGAACTTGTTGTTGGTTCTATATTGTGTAAATTGTTTCAATGCTCTTTAGTTTGAATTTCACTATACAGCACAACTTTTTGGGTTTTGAGACTGAAGGTCATGATTACTTCTAATAGTTTTCTTGATGTGAAATCCAGATATAGTTCAGAAGACTGGGTTCTCCATTTCTCATCTAACCCATCAAGTCTTAAAATCCTTCCTGTGTGCTGTCCCTTTAGCAAAAGATTTATACCTTTTACCTACTAGTAGTTCTTTTTGCAGAAATGGATCTTCTACTTGTTCTGTCTTCCTCCAGAAATGGCTCGTAAGTTTGCGATGAAAACTTCTTTTGAAAGTGAAAAGTATTCTTTTAAATCCCTTCATGTTGAGACTACCCTGGTCTCAAAACCCCTAGCTGCTTTTTAACCACTGTGTAATTCTATAAAAGATAGTTACTATCTCTTCCAGAAATAAAATTAAAAATAAACAAGCAAAACAAAACAAAACAAAGCAACTATTGATGCTCAGTTGTTGGGCACATTTCTGCTGGGACTTTAAGAGGACTTAACATTGCTCTGGATAATGTTTTGATCCTAATTCAGCTTGCATGAAAGTTATGCTGGAAGCAGCAAGGTCTGGTTTGGGTACACTAGCTTTGAAACGGCAGTTCAATTACAAACTGTTTGCTAGAAAATTTCTGTAGCCTGTTCATTACTTTACCTTCTCTCTCCAGACCTCTCAGTTTCCGTATTATTCCTCTCTTTCAATCTCTACTGTTTCTCCAGACTTTGAAGCAGAAGTTATTTACCCTTGTCTGTGTTAGCTTCTCAGTCCCTGGCCTGAGTAATTGCCCCCACTTATTACATACGCAAATGGCCATTTTAAACATTTAATACAACCATTGAGAGGTACTGCACATCAGTAACTGCTGACAGTCAGAAAATGTTAATGTGAAACAGTGAAACATCAACTGAGTTAGGCATCTCAATATAAGGCAGTCACTGAGGGTCTTTGGGTTTTGTTGTTGGTGGTGTTCTTGTTTGTAATCACGTTTTGTAGTCAGGCACCTGATGTTTACTATGTCTACATTTAAGGATCTGATCATGGACTTTATGTCTCGATCTTTCACAAGTCACATGTTCTTTAGACATCAGCTCACAAGAGGCTTATCCTAAAAAGATAGTTTGAAAAAGTACTCTAAGTAAACTGCATTATTATAATTTGCAATTATCATCAGAAGTTTTTTAAGCAATAGCCAAATGTGCATTGTAAATATTGTCTTTACATTTTTTCCCACAATAGTGAGTACGTTGACCAAATAAAAATGTAGTTTTCAAGCAGGAATTCCAACCTAATTTATGTACGATATATTCAAAATATTATCTTTCTGTATTTTATTTAACAGGATTTATCTTTTAACACTTATTAAAGAGTATTTACTACCATGGATGGAGATAACAAAAGAGCATGGGATAAACTGAAAAGCACTGTCATTTCCAAAGGTATTTGCCAAACTCTTTACAGAATTTAATGTAAATAAATCATTGCATTACAACTGAAATTCGTTGCCATCTCCAGTCTGACTTTTTCTTAATTTTAGTTTTGAAATGAAGAATGTTATATGCTTATGTTAAAGATTTGTGTGGGGTTTTTTCTTATTAATATTGGGATCCTGCTCATATTTACATATTTACAAATGAAATTATAATAATACACACTCACAAACATGGATACTGGGTAGTAGATTAGCTTTTTCTCATTTGCACATTCTAGGCGTGGATACAGAATATATTCTAGGATGAGTCTGGAGCTTTGCTTGATCTGCAACAGGTCAGATTCTGTTGATTCATTGGCTTATGTCTTGATGGAGAAGTAGCAAACTGCACTACTTAGAGTCCATTTTAGCTGATCTCAAGGCAATACTGTCATAGTTAAAGAATTCACAAACTTGTCTCTTGGTTTTAAATATACATCTTAATTAGAAAAGAGATAGGTTCTTTCTAAGGTAGGAACCAATCATTGACTAAAAATGCACCATTTTGCCTGACAGAGGTTGTAGACAGCTGCAGCTATTGGATTCCAACTTCTCTTTGGCTGGCGTTGTAAAAACATTTTAAAATATTTTAAGATATTTTAAAATATGTTCAGATATTTTAAAACTTAAGATGGTTATATAGTTTGTATTGGGAACGTAGTAGTGCATTCCATGCCATCTGAGCTGCATAATCCCTAAAGAATAAGCCATACAGTATTTTCAGTAATGCTAGAAGACATATAGGCAAGATCCATATCTTATAAACTGATATGACTTATCTTTCCCTGCTTCTAAAACAAGAGAGTGTTTTCTCCAGCTAATAGCTCAAACTTGAAGAAAAATCTTGTTCAACATCTGGAACAAATAAGCTTTCTCTTTGATATAAAATAGCTATAGCATATACATTACTGTCACAAAATGAAACAGAACAGGAAGATAGTAAACAGGCTGCTGTGGGCTAAAGACAAGAATAGAAATATTTATATTAAAATGTTTTCAGAATGTTTTACAAAATGCATCACGCATTGCTATTACTTATTATCTTAGAAGTAAAGTCCAGGCTTTGTACAACTATTATTTTTACTAAAATCACTTTGTCAAGTTCCTACTGCAAGTTGATGACAGGTAGAATTAAGTGCAGGGTTTGGACCATTGATGACACCAAACTGCTACAGTCCTAGGAACTAACAATTAGCAGATTATTTTATATTCATGTTCGTATTTTAAATAATTTAGAAATGAAAAAACCCCAACATTCGGTGTACTAAATGTGGAGCGCATATGTAACATGAACATCTCTGTCCTGTTTGTGATACATCAGGATGCAATCTCTTTTTTTTCTTTTTTATTAGATGTAACAGCTTTTCTCTGTATCATTCTGAAATAAAATTTGGAGATTTTTTTCCCTTCTTGAAAATTTATACAAGTGATCTAACAAATCTTTCTTGTAAGGGAGTGTGAACAGTGAGTGAACACCCACAAGAAATGCTCTGGGGGAGAAAAATGTTTACTCTGAACAGCAGGAACATAATGTATCAAGAAAAAAAGAATTTTCACATTAAAAATTTTTTACATATATAAGTGAATTATGTAAAGTTACAGTAAGCTTAGCTAGTCTGGATACTTTATATATTGAGACCAGGATCTAAGTTATGTGGCAAAAGTCTGCTTTCTTCAGTGTTCTAGTTCTGATGAGTAGCACAAGCGTCTATTAAAACTGGTATTTCTAATTAATTAATTTTATAGCCTATAAAAGTGAACTCCCTGTAGAATCACTCTCTGCCTTCCCCCATTGTCCACCTCCCCCAAACCACCTTTATATGTTTCCTTCTTGTTGAAGTTTCCTGCTTGGAGAACTCATCTTCTTTATACTTTCCCTCTGTCACCTGCTGCCCCTTTCCCTCTTCTCTCTTTGCTGTTTATATGTCTGCTGCTTGGACACAACAAGGGAAATGTGAAAATTTACTGAGAATTACACTGCTTATTGTAATTTCACATATAATATTGGTAAAAGAGATCATTTCAAGATTTTGAACGCTTTTCAGTGTATGCTCAAGAAGCTCTGCTGGATTTAACAACTTGTAATCATACAGCAAACAACATAATAACAAGCCAGCAAACAGATGTACAAAGCCTTTATTGCTGCATGCATCTAACTTGGCAAAATGAGCAACAACTCACATCCTCCAGTTACAGTCATTGTTTTTACTTTAAGGACAAACATGTTTCATAAGCACAAATTGGCAACTGTATAAAATGTATTTATTCCTGAGGTTTATAAAAGGTTACCTTCTGAGGTCCTGAATGATGTACTTCAGTTGCATTATAATGATATTGGTTTCAGCTGGAGATTGCCTTCTTCCTTCATCTTATTAATTAGATCAAATTCTTAGCAAAGTGCACTGAGGAAACATTCCTTCTTTGAGATTAATATTAGTTATGACATAATGATGAAACACTGAAACATTTTGGAGGGATCAGCTTTCTAAATCTCAGAATTAAATACAGTGGGGTTTGTCTTTCAGATATTGTTCTAAAATAAAATCTCTCCTTAAAACCGGAAATTGTTCTTGGTCAATTCTATTGACAATATTTATTAATGGTTTTGATTAGTTTTTCTCTCTTTAATGTCTTAGTTTGCATGGAGAATTAGAATCTCAGAGGAAAAGGACTGTGATATTTATATTCTCTGGTACATTGCAGATAGTTTCCAACAGCAGTTGTCAACTACAGCAGTTTCAAGCACAGTAAAAAAAGGGGGTTGCATCTTAGCCTTGATATTCACACTTCATTTTAATCTTCAACATCCTGTTTTAATAAGCATATAGTAGAAATTTATTCTGACCTTTGTACAGAGAAGCAAACTTTCCTAACACATCCTACCTGCAGGCTCCTGGCAGGACTTGTGACCCTGGCGGGGACCCACGCTGGAGCAGTCTGTGCCTGAAGGACTGCAGCCTGTGGGAAGGGACCCACGCTGCAGAAGTTCATGGAAGACTGTCTCCCATGGGTGGGATCCCATGCTGGAGCAGGGAAGAGCGTAAGGAGAAAAGGGCAGCAGAGACAATGTGTGATGAACTGACCCCAGGCCCCATTCCCTGTCTCCCTGCACTGCTCGGGGGAAGAGGTAGACAATTCGGGAGTGAAGGTGAGCCCAGGAAGAAGGGAAGGGAGGAAAGTGTTTTAAGATTTGGTTTTATTTCTCATTCTACTCTGATTTGATTGGTAATAAATTAAATTAATTTCCCCAAGTCAAATCTGTTTTGCTTGCAGTGGTAATCGGTGAGCGCTCTCCCTGTCCTTATCTTGACCCACAAGCCTTTTGTTTTATTTTCTCCCCCCGTGTCCAGTTGAGGAGGTGGAGTGATAGAGCAGCTTGGTGGGCACCTGGTGTCCAGCCAAGATCTATCCCCCATATTAAGTAAGAGCTGGACCATCAGTATCTGACCTTCAGATACTCACCTGCCTAGAGGCTGTATGTTCCTTTCATGGTATATGGACACAGCTAGCAGCCAAATGAAGGAATCCACAGAAAGAAGCTAAAAGAAAAGGAAGCAGAACAATGAAGTAAAACACAAAAGAAACTGGGAATTATTTGTTGAATTGAAAAAGCTAGTAAGAGAAAGTCTACTCATAAGTAGTTTTGAGGCCCTGAACAGCAAACTCTACCTTGGAATTGAGTTCTTGTGCCCATTTAACCTGCTACAAAAAGCAAAGAAGACAGATCAGCATAGAAGAGTTAACAACCTTATGTTCCAAGTACTCTATGGGATTAGATTAATAGCTTCAAACTCACATATCTTGGGAAAGTACAGTAGCTCCTAAAACATTTGGATAAGACCTCCACTGACTGAATTCCATTTTGTGTAACAAGAACATCGGTTAACTCATTGATTAAGGCACCCATTGATATACTCATATCTCACTTATTGAAGTAGACATTTGGGATCTCAGATAATAAAACTAAAGTCCTGTTGAAAGAATACAAAGTTCCTACAAGCTGCATGAGTGTCCCAGTGGCAGGGGTGAATATTCTCTGGGCATAATTCAAGGATCAGACATTTTTGCCTGAGAGGTGCCTGATGGTGAGAAATTTATTGTCAGCATTAATGCTTTATTAACTGCATGCGAGTATCCAGAAAAACACAGTTACCTGAGGGACACTTAGTAGTTGAAGGGATGTCAGGAACAACTAAATGACGTACATAGGCACACAATTACTTTTGAATGTCTGACCAAGAACAACTTGTATAGGCTGACAGTATAGGAATGTGCAGAAGTGCAACTGAATCAGTTCTTCTCAGTCCCTGACTGACATCTGAGGAAGTGGATCATCCTTCTTTGTTTCAAGCTGTGCCTTCTATATCATTATGTCCTGGTGATTTTCTGCTTCTCCCAAAAATGCAAGAGCAATTAGATGATTACAATTGTAGAAAGAGGAGACTGGTCTCCTAAGGATAGTGAGATAATCACACCCACAATAATATCTTTATTGGTTTTAAACTCATAGTTAATCGTGGGCTGCAGCATTTGTATAATGAATACTTGCAGCCTAGCATGACTCTGATGTAAAAAAAAAAAAAGGTTATGATTTGACAGCTAAAGAAATCAAGGCAAGGCAAAATCACTGTTGAGAAACTGTGGTTAAAATTACCATCTGGAACCTTTGCAAAATCACTTTTCCAATCACCCACATTTCACATAAAAAATAAGCTCGATACCTTGCATATTGAGTGGCAAGCACTCGATTAGCAGAACGGTTGACCACCAATTTCTGCAATTCAGAAATTAACTCTGGAAGTTTGAAAATAATATGGAAAATTCTTAGCTCACAATGGAGAATAAGTATCTTCAAATTTTACAAGGAAACAGGAGGAAAGTTCAATAAAAATGGTTTAGTGTAGCCTCCATCTAGAAAATCCTCTTACAGCTTTTTACTGTCAATGAATCACATTTGCTAAGAGAATCGTTTCTTAATTTTGTTTTGCTTTGTATGTCATGTTATTGATTTTTTTCATTTAAAATACTTATTTTACACATTTTCTCATAAATGTTCAGTTTTCACATCTGTTAGATGCCTCTTAAAGTAACTTCATTTCTCTAAGTAAGCAAAAAGTAAAACCACTGGAAATAAAATGCATATACATATTTTTATACTCAAATTTTATTGATAAAAGGTTAGTTTGCAACCTCATATGGAATGTGTGCATTACTACTATTTTTGTTATGAAAGAATAATGAAATAGAAAATGCCTACAACAGAAAATGTGCAGCACTAGCATCCTCAAGGAACTAAGGTATAATTTCATAGGGCAAATTCTGAGTCCTGAAACCAAAGTACTAATTAATTATATATCCCCAAATTTGAAAAGCGTAAAGGATAATACCAAAACACATAAATACATATGGTGTCCGACTCACAACTTCAATGGCTTCTGGAAAAAGTAATAATCCTACAATGTATTAAGCAGACCAGAGGTACTATTTTTAAGAGACAGTAACAGTATGTTACATGTGACCTGGGGGAACAGTGTACATTAAACAACAGTAGATTGCCCAGAATGCTTCTGTTTTATCTTTGTTTCTTAGATACTGATCTACCAAGTATCTCTTACCTAAGCATCTCTGCTGATCAGAAAGGGAGATTCTAGGACATGAAAGGAATAAGCCAGCATGCACAATTTAAAGTCAGATATATAACATCTTCCATCAGCATTTGCTTCCTCCATCACCCCAAAATAATAACCTTCGCTTTTGCTCTTCAGCTTGTGTTACCAGTGTCCTGCCTGAGCTAAAATTCAGTGCTGCGGACGGTGGATTAACTATTGTTAGCTGAGCAAAAAGACTTTGCTTGCATATAACATTGCAGTCCTTTTTGTACAGTGGAGGACTAATTAAATGATAATAGAGTACAACTGCTATGGGCAAATTTCCTTGCATATTAGTTTCTGAAATGTAAATTATGGTTATAACTGACAACAGCATAACCACTCAAATATTGAAACTGTTCTCCCTCTAACACTGAATCAGAGTACACCTTCCCCCCCACCCAAAAAGATATTGCTTCTTCCCTTGTTACATGTGCTGCATGAATTCCTGGCACTAAGAGTAATGAGTGGTTTGTAATGTCAGTTAGAGATGAGAGGCTACAAATTCAGGTGGAATCCTGTGAACACGAATCTCATGACAGCCTGGCAATACTTAGAAGTCCTGTCTCTCTTGAATCCTGACAGGAAGATTAATGATTAAAAGCTTGGTCGTGGCATTCATTTATTACAAAGCCCTTATGCACACACACATACACGCACATTTAACTTGCACCCAGAAATGTCAAACTGCTTTTCTGTTTCAGCTTTCCAATTTGTTTCTTAGCAAAGTTCTATAAACTGCAGAAATTTTTACTTGTTTTTTTTATTAAGAAAAATTGTGGGAAATAGAAATTTTATACACATACAGTCTTTTTCCCTTTAATTTCTATTGCTGTTTTACCTAGCAAATTTTTATGTATAATACTGGAACAATTTTGGTAACAAGACAGTCATTTGATATATTCATGTGTATATGAAATGTTTTAAAAAAACCACACAGGGACCACATTATAAACTTTGTCAAATTTCTTACCTTTGGAATTAATTGTGTATGTCATATAAACATTTATAAAATATTAATGGATTTAAATAAAAATAGTAGTTTTCTAATAATGTTTCTGAATCAATAAGGGAAGGATAAAGAAGTTTTATTTTTCTAGTTGATTTGTTTTCATCTCTATATCTTTTCTGGCTATTTTTCTGTTTCTATTTTACCCCAAGATCATAGTTACGGAATACTGGCAAAATAAAAACAGGATTAAACAAGTTCCAGGATCCTATGGGTGAACAAATGATACTGAAAGCATGTTGTTCTATCTGGAGCATACTGCCTCAAGATCACATTGCTGTTCTTCTTGTAAAATCTCCTCCATATAAGAAGGATATATGTGATTTTGATCGTCAGTTTTATATCCAAGTGATAGGAATGATCTCACTTTTAGCCACTGTAGTGCAATCTCTGAGAATTCATTAAAACTAAGTGTAAGTAACCAGTAGTTTCTAAGCTGATATCAGGAAAATACTTTGCATTTGTAAAATGTACACACTTTATCTGTAATTAGGTCTGCACGCATAGATCTTCCTCTATCAAGCAAATTTATGAAAACGTTTTAAGTAAATAACAATCATCCACATTGAGAAAAAAAAATGTACATAGAAACAGGGGAAGAGGAGGAAGTGGAGGAAGAATTGAAAGTATTTCAGTACTTTCAGAAGTAGTGAAGAATTGGAAGTCTGGACCTGAAAGTTCAAGTTTTCTTGCAGAAATCTTGGACATACTTCAAGGTCACTGAGAGATACTTACCCAGGTATCTCTCTATTCTCTCTCTCCTCTCCCTTCACCCTTACCCCCAGCCATATCTTGTCTTTTCTTTTAAGCTTTTGGGTGCTTGACTGTGAGTTTGTTAGCAGTTCAGGTTTGTCTTTTGTCAGTATGTCAATGAGTTACCTTAATCGATACGCTTTACAGAAATCCCACTTCATTTTCTCTGCCTATCAGTTACTGCCTATCAGCAAAGCTGAGAAAATGATCCTTTCTGACAGTCATTACAGATTTAGGTCTTCTCATGGCTTCAGTTAGTAACTCTGTGCCCCTCATCCTTAAAAGAGAGTCAACAATTCTAAGCATGTATTAAGAGATACAGGAGTAGAAATCAGCTGCCAATATTTTTTTATGTATAACTTTTCAAAAAATTCAAAAATTCCAGGACTGCAATTAACAGCCAGTATTTCACTTCCTCCTCTCAAAGGGTAGAAGTAGTTTCTGGTAGTAGGCACTGGTAGTTTCCTACAGTTCTAGCAAGTTTGCTAGGGACATGCATGCCCAGCATTTGTTATATGCCTTACTATTAACCCAACTGCATAACTAACAGAGATTCCCCTCTGCTTCTAGTCACTTTTCTACACTGTAAACACATTCTAGGTAGAGAACTGTGAGAATTGAAAGGCTTAGCACAAAGGAATCTAACTTAGCACACAGGGATCCTATTTGAATTGTTAGTTCAGCTTTCAACCCTGAATACATGAGAAAAATTGGTCCTCACTCCACTGTGAGCTTTTGTCTAAGGAAGTTATATACTGAGCCCTATGGCATTACTCATTAACAGAAAAGTACTTATATGCATACAATTTAATGAACCATATGATCCTTTTGGTTCTCTGAGTATGTCCATGGCCCCAGTATTAGTCCAAAATGTGATACCATCCAGACATTATTAATGAGATTTTTGCCCCTCTGGTGGGCTGCCCACCAAGCCATTCTTACTGTCAATTAATGAGAGAGTAGGTTAGTGAGAAATAAAACCAAAACTCAAATTACCTTCTCCCCACCCCCATTTTCTTCCCAGGCTCAACTTCTTGCCTCTTTTACCTCCTCCCACCAAGTGGCACAGGGACATGGGGAATGGGGGTTACAGTCAGTTCATAACACTTCATCTCTGCCGCTCCTTCCTCTTCACACTCTTCCCCTGCTCCAATGTGGGGTCCCTCCCATGGGATAAAGTCCTTCATGAACTTCTCAAATGTGGGTAATTCCCCCGGGGTACAGTCCTTCAGGAACTGACTGTTCCAGTGTGGGTGCCACACAGGTCACAGTTCCTACCAGAAGCCCTGGTTCTGCATGGGCTCCTCTCCATGGGCTGCAGGTCCTGGCAGAAGCCTGCTCTGTTGTGGGGTCTCTATGGGCTGCGCCTTCCTTCAGAGTATATCCACTTGTTCTCATGTGGGGTCCTCCATGAGCTGCAGGGTGAATGTCTCCTCTGCTGTGGTCCATTATGGGCTGCAAGGGGACAACCTGCATCACCATGGTCTTCTCCATGGGCTGCAAGGGAATCTTGGTTCCAGCACCTGTAGCATGTCCTTCCCTCCTTCTTCACTGATCTGGGTTTCTGCAAGACTGTTTCTCCTACATTCTTCTCACTCCTCTCTCCCAGCTGCTGCACAGTATTTTTTTTTACCCTTTCTTAAACACCTTATCACAGAGGTGCCACCAGCATCGCTGATGGGCTCAGCTTTGGTCAGCACTAAGTCCATCCTGGAGCCGGCTGAAACTGGCTCTGTCTGACATGGCAACAGATCCTGGTCTTTTCTTACAAAAGCCACCCCTGCAGACACACCACCACCAAAACTTTGCTACATAAACCCAATACGGCCCCATGTCCAACAGAAGTTTGGTACTGCTGGTTTGCAGGACTAGAGATTCATAACAATACTTTTTTACCCTTTTCAGAATGTCCTATTTTAATTTTCTATCAATAAGTTAAATAATAAAAAACTCCACCTTATCCTGAAGTCGATAAATTCCTTGGTCATCTTTTTGTTGTTGTTGTTGTTAGTTTGGGGGTTTGGTTTTTTTTTTTTTTTTGTAATATCAACATGTTCCAAGTTGAACATGTTTAGACATTAGCAAGCCACAAAGTTCATATTAATTTTCTGGTCTTCTGTCTTTCCTCCAGCCTTGACTAAAATGAACTAAAATATCACTTTCCACCTCGGACTGGGTTGCAAGTTTTCAACTATTCTTTACTAGTAATACTTCATGTGTCTGGACCTTCATTATCTGTGTTAAAGTGGTCATCATTTTTACCTCCTGTACTTGGTGTTCATGCATTTAGCCAAGCGCAAAGAGAGTCTATGAGAGAAATACACACAGCATACAGCATAACTCTGGCTGACACAAAATATTTGTAGGCTTCAGGAAGCTATGAAGCTAAGCATCAGATGCCCCACCTGGACAAGGCACCTTGCACACTTCTGCTGGTGAAGCAGCATCAGTCCATGCAGAAGGTTCAGCCACTGCGACCCCTGGGATCGACCCTTCCATCGTGTTGCAGAGCTGTCAGCTCCCACCAGCTCCGTTGACACAGGTGCTGGTGAACTGATCCAACGGTGCCTGAATGAAATATTTTGTTCTTTTCCTGTTAAAGATTTTATACCTTTCCATGCAGGTGTTTTTCCTCTGGAATCCCGATCTACTAATGATCCCATCTCAATGGGGTCTCTCCGCAATTTTACCTTCTTTTAACCTTTCTACAGATCTGATGCCTATTTCTCATAAGTGCAATTTTCTCAGCTGTCTGAGCCAAGGTTACACAGTTGTGTGCACCAGATCTCAGCCTTGGGCCTTTGGTATGCAGGCAACTGAATGCCTCGGGCAGGAAGGGAAGGCAGCAGAAAGGTTTCGGGCATATACTGGCACATCTTACTCTGCCAGCATCCAAGCCTCCTTAGCATGTCCTTGGGGAGCGACACAAGCCTGACCCACCCCTCGTGCTGGTAGAAGGTTAGCCCATTTATCTTCAATGTGTAGCAGGCAAGTAGAGAAATTGAGACAGGCCTATTAAAGAAAAATATCCAAAAACCTCTCTGCTTTTTCATAAATAAGATAAAGAACTATTTATATTTAGTATGTAAAATTAAGCAATTTACTCTGTGATTAAAAGTACACATCTCTATGGTAACTAATTGCTACCCTCTATTTGATTGATAACTTGTTTACTGTTATAGATATTTTTTTGTTTTACTTTTAACTAATATTCTGAAACATAATTATTGCATGCAGACCTCTAATCACTTATTATGAATTTGTAGAGATATAATTTGAAACCAAGCCTCTAAGAGTTTTCTTCTCATTTTAAATGCAGTTAATATAGCAAATCTGAAAACTTGTTTTTTTCTGCATTTGTACTGTTGATTGCAGTAATAATAAAACTAATTGCCTGTAATCCAGTAAAGTACAATTATACCTAGCTTAATTTAGACAAAGATGTGGATATTTCAGAATTAGATAGCATGAAGTATTGTCTGAATAATTCATAAGAAAAGATGATTAATGACGCCATTTTGTAGACTTAGTTTGAACAAATATTCCAACTGAGTTATGGGCACATTGTGTGGGATTCATCTTATCTCACTTTAGCTGTCTAACAAACAGTAATCTAAGTTGGTGTCTTAAGAGTGTCTCCATCACTAATGAAGAGCAACCAACAACACAACAGGCAAGGGAAAATACTGCTCACATCTCTTCATCAGCCTGACTAGACACCATTAATTGCCATCTGAAAACATCTAGACTATAAAAGTATTCTGTCAATATCTGGCAGCAGACTTTAAATAGCATTTTTGAGAGCCTTTGGAATGTTCTTCAAGAACTGAGAAAGTATCACTTGACTGATCTGTACAAATCATGAGATTTTTTTAGATTCACCAGTACTGCATTTGATAACTCGTTACTATCACAATGAAAATTAAGTTAAAGAATCATCAATTAGATCCTAAATTTGAATCTGGTAACTGATATTGGTGATAATAATTTAGACTCAAAAGAAGCAGTTATTTCAAGAGGAGCTATTGCTTCGAAGTAAAGATGCTTTCTGTGGGATATACAGTATAAGATAATTTGCTATAAAACTTACAAAATTCAGTTGTTTAAGCACATTTTAATTATAATACTCTCATTTTTTCCTCTGTTTAGATTTAAAGGAATAATGGGTTTGCTTAATTCTTTTCAAGTTCTAAAGGAAAACAGTCGAAAAAAGTAGGATTTTTTAAATTTTATTTTCTTAGTAAAGTAGAATGCCACTAAAACTATTGTACAAACAACTAATTTTAAATTTGTCATCCATAGATTGCTTACTGAATTAGTTTCTAAGGATGTTAAAAAGATGGCAGAGAATATGTAAATATGCTAAGACCATGGAAGCATAATAAATATAATAATAGGTGCAGATAATGTAGGAACAACATCATATAAGCAAATGGGTCAGCTACAGTATTTTCTCTGGAAGTTTTGCTTTTAAACATATATGTTTATTGGTTTTTCTTCTCCATAGATGTAAGACTTAAATCCCTCACCCACCCCCACAATACAGTTCAAATTCACTTACTCTTCTTTTGAATAATTTATTTTTATGCTTTGCTTCATTAAAATGAAATAAAATAAAATTATGGCGGTTGAAAGAAAAACATGTTTTGTTTCAAATGTTGACGAAAACATCTGGGGGAGGGGTGGTTTGCACTTCTTATAGGAAAAAATGTAAGGTTTTCTGGTTTTGTAGTTACACATAGCTAATCATAAATTCATTCGGGTTTGAAATTTTCCTGGTTTACTTTACATGGATGTTCAGCTGTTTAGAAAGTCTGAGCAAAAGTAGGTCTGTAAATTTCAAATGCAGGGAGAGTGAAGAAAATATGCTATTACCATTACAGAGCAGGAGGGGGAGGGAAGAAGCCTGTAACCTTTTTATGAACAGCCCTAGAGCTGAAATGGATGAGAACTGCAAGCTGAAATTTGGCACAGAAATAGCTCTCATTTAAAAGAAGTACCTTTGCTTTCAGAGAAAATTGGTTTTGACTTTACCAAGGTATGAGCTTTTGAATATTGAATAGTGACTACAGTAATAAGGTTTTAAGCCTCTCTTTTACTTTCTCTCTTCTTTTCCTACCCCCAGTTCCTAAAATTTTCCTTCCATATGAACATTGAAAGTGTACAATATCTTCACAGTAAATAGTGAAGTATCATATATTGCTGCAGATTGGTAGTTTCTCCTGTTTATTTCATAGATATGAAATTGTTGAAACTGGTTTTGACCTTTCTGGTGGTTTTGCTGTTTGTTTTGGTATAGCACTTATGAATTATACTCTTTTCACTGCCTTCTCCCTCATCTAGGAATCACTGTCCTTTATCTGAAATGGCTTTTCAGTTCAAAGACTTGTCAATTCTATATCACATATATCTAATTTACAGGAGTGTGAACATTCACAAAATTGAAACTCATATCAGTATTATATGGTCCTGGCTGCAAGACCTCTTTCCACAAGAGGCTTTTATTTCTCTCACATAATCTTAGATTGGATTCCAATTATCCTTCTAAATCAATATAGCTCTTGCAGCAAACTCTAGCAGCCTTGGTTAACTCTCAGTCATTAAGAATAAAGCACTCCTATTAAGTGATTTCATAACTGATAACAGTCTTGCCATGCTAGAGTGAGATATATCTGGATTCAAGTTACAGTTTCAGACAGTTGAAGAAGTGACCTTCCCTGTTCATTCTTTATTCTATCAGGACTCCTCTATCTGAATCAGGTAGGAGAAGGTAGCGTTTACTTTAAGGTTCCCTTGCATGAGAAACTTCATACTAAAAGTGTGTATGTCCTTCCATCTTGAGAACCCAAGATTACCTTGTATTGACTGGACCTGGCATTTTCCTCCTAAACAGATTTACCATTTCTCAAGAACTTTCAGAACTTTTACCTTCATTGATTACTTCTTTTGGAAGCTTCTAGCATAGGTTTTGGGGAATGCAGCATTCTTCTAGCTGCTGCAGCCACTGTTATCCATATTTTACACATTCCATAGAGTATTTGCTCCTTTTCTTATAATGTGCATTTTCCCCTGAATAAACACATGATTTAATTGTTTTTAATTAGTTCAGGATAATATGCAGAAATATTCAAGTGAAAACTTTCAAATAGATAGAAACTAAAATAGGTGGACTATATCACAGTCCAGAAATTAGACTCAGAAATTCTGTCAGTATACGGCATTTTTAAAATGAAATTTGTAATATCAAGTCAAACTGACACTTATTTTTGTCTCTGAAAACCTTTAAGAACTTAAATCCACCTTCATCACAAAATGTAGAGATCAGGATATTTTTTCAAAGGATCAAATGCCGGTAAATTCTGAGGCTGAACTTCAAGAGTCTTTCAGATAAGCAGATGACTTGGGACCTTTTAAATTTTCTTCCAGAGTTTCCTTTCTATGGAGCTTGTTCAAGATGTGTTTATTCAACTGCAAGACAATTAGTGCAGCTAATAACTTGTTAGAGCGTTTTTCTCTTAAAGGCATATGTATGGATAGTCAAGAATAAATGGTAGTTAGACATGCTTCATGTCATTGATTTAGACTAGTAAGCTACAGATTTGGTTTCCTCCCTTCAGTATATAATACTGAGGCAGAGAAAAGCAGTTCCACACCTGATCATGTCCTTATGATAAACAGATTATGCTTCTTTAGGGAGCGTAGGCCATTACTAGTCCGAAAGGAATTCAAAGAGCAGCACAGGGGAAGTGACAAATATTTGTCTCCCCTTGCTGTGAAGCATGAAGGCTCACACAAGTTTTGGTAATTACATTGATTACTTTTTTAAACTAATGTTATTTGACATAAGTGTCTGACAAATATCCTTTTGGCAAACAGGAGAATTGCCATTACAACTTTCCTCTCTACTTCTCTGTTAACACATGCTTTTTATTATTTCTTTTAACTGGAAAAATCTGTTAAGAACTAGATCTTCAAAAGCACATAGGTGCTTAGTTCTCTTTGCAGGGTAAGAAAGACATCTAAATGTGCCTTGAGGATCTGATCCAGTGTTTGTTTCTTTTCCCTTACTCCTACACTGCATTTCATGCTGTCACCCCAAAACCTTATCTACATGGTAAAACTGAAGACACAACAGACAAAAAATTCAATGGTTAGATTTTTACATTTAAATTAGCATAATAGCTTCTATTCTGACATAAATAAACATAGTTTAATGATTTAAGCAAGTTGGTAGAAAAAGGTAATACCTTTTATAAGATTATCATAGCTAGAAAAAACCAAATTTACTCTGTTAAAGAAATTAATGGGCGTATTTTTGCTCTGAAAAATAAACTTAAATAATAATAGTGCTGTGCACTCTCATTAGTCATTACTTTCACAAAATGTCCTAGTTAAATACTACATCTTTCATAATCATCAAAGATCTGAAGCTGAATTGCTCACAGACTTCTGAAAAAACTCTCTGTAACTATTTTCATAAATTTTCCTCTTTGCTAAAAGTGTACTCTGTAAAGTACAGACAAGAAGACTGTGAAAATAACTGATAGATTTGTGCTGCTAATGCTTTAACTTATATTTGAGTACAGCAAAAACTCATTTTGGATACAGCCTTATTTAGAAATTTTTAATTTTTCCTGCCTGGAAATTTTCCTGCCAGAGAAATTATTCCTATGCCTCACGGCAGTACCAGCAGATAGGTCTGAAATAGCTCTGGCTAAAACTACCTTTCTGCCCTACTTGAGCCCAAACCACATATAAGAGTATATGCCTTCTATTCACTTACTCGTTTTAGCAGGAGTGAAGTAAATTAAAGGCTGTTGTCACTACATTTATAGACAAGAAGGACAGAGTGGTTTTATTTCTTTCTGTGATATCTGAGGAGTTAAAACATACTCCCTCATAATAACTTGTGCTCAGTTCTTTCTATTCTGTAAGAAACAACATCCTTCAAGAAAGTTTGCCAGCCATCAATCTGGGATGATATACTTTCAATCTCTGCTGCTGATGCATTTCATGTTACATTAAAGCACTCATTGACATAAAAATAAAAACAAACAAAAAAAGGGGGGGTAAGAAGAAGAATCAAAATCTCCTACTTTTTATGTAATTATCCTAGATAGTAAAAATTTAATTGTAAATAGCAATACAAGTATCCTAGACAAAGCAGAGTAGCTCAGTCTGGTGGAAATCACAAATGCCTCTTCCATATATAAACATCTGGTTTAGGATATAAGTTTAAAGGATGGTATTCAGGACAAGCAAATGTTTTGTATCTCTCCTGCACAACAGAGTGTAGAGGGCTCTTTGGTCTCCCCCAAAAAGGTGTGAAGTCTGCCTCTTGCTGTGAATAGAATTCTTTTGTTTACTTCTCTAAGCCCTCTGTTGCCTTGTGCAATTTTATCAGCTGGGCCTTCTGTACAATCTTCTGTAATACAGGAAAAAAAGAGGGGCAAGATTTTCTGAAAGAAATATAAGAAAGGAGGCATAGAGAGAAGCGAAGGTATGATGTCTGAAAGAGGGAAAAACCTTAAAGATGAGAGGGAGCTATCCTTTGAAGTATAAAATTGTGGCATGATCAAAAGCTTACTGTAAGTAATGGAAAGATTTCTATTGACTTCATTGGCCTTTGAATTCAGCACAGTGCAAAGGAAAACAACAAACCTTCCTCCCTTTTCCCATCAGTTCCTTAGCTGTGTTCTTTTCAGAATCAGTCATAGTAAATAGACAAGATAGAGAGTCAGGAATGAAGTCAGAAATCATTGGTTTTATTTGAAAAAAATGAGCAAAACTCATTAATTTATTTTCAAACTGTAAAGTGTAACTTTTTATCAGGGAATGTAATGGGGTTAAATATTCTGGGTACTATCTCAGATGTCTAAATAATAATAATTTACCGTAATTTTTCTGGGGAAAAAATAGAACAACTTTTGCACACATATAAATCTGTACAGCTTCTTATACCACAGCTTTTCAAAACAATAAAACACTTTTTCTTTGGCTATATATTGGCTCTTCTAAGGCACTTCTAGTAAGATACAAAGTGTACTCATTGACTTTAATGTCCTGGTGAAACTAAACATTTTAGCTTAATTTTAATGACAAAGAGTCTGCGTCTCAGATAACCACCCTCATTTATTTCTCAGACCACTTTTTCAATTCATTTGGAGAAACTTTCTGAATGAGGCCTTTTAAAGATAACTAACAGCCATAATATCGTACTCCTTCTAACTAAGTAGTATTTCATTATCTTTTTAAGTTTTTAAAAGAATTTTAGTTCAAATAGCATTTTTATAGAAATAATAAAGGGATCTCAAACTGCAGAGTAACTTGGTGCCACAAGTGAGCCATCAGATAACTTTGGTCATATTAGTTCAGATGCAAATGAGACTCATTGGCTGTGCATTCCTATTACTCCTACTCCCGCAGTCTTAAAAAACTTATTTGAGTTGTACAGTACTAAAATCATGCCCACAATTGAGATTCTGAAATGGTAAAATCTCAAGTCCAAGTATTCATTTTTTAAGAACTGATATTCTAGTTGTGTTCTTTTCTTTCCCCTTTCAAACAATATGGGGTTTTTTTTATTTTTGTTTGTTTGTTTGTTCACTTGTTTATATGGTTTTAGCAGACTTTAATAGTATGAAAGCTCTCTACCAGTTGAAACAATCTCATTACCACAAAACAGCTATGGGTGGCAGTACTCCAGAATTATCCAACTTAATCCCACCTGTGTACCTCAGCAAGGACTTTAAGAAACCAGCACAGCAAAAGGATTACTTCATATACACATTAAGGATGAGGGAAAAGACATAGTTCCCCCCAGTAGTACCTCCCCTTACATCATACCTGTAACAATCCTACAGTTGCAGCAGGACACTTCTATGGTCCTTCCTTTCAGCATTATGATTACATCAGCATTCAAATGAGGCCCGAGATTTGTTCAGTCTTTAAAGTCAATAATTATTGCCAGTACTGATATTTAGACAAGAAGGACCTAAAGCTAATTCTGTTTTGTAATATTCCAGTTTGGATAGGCCCACCTGAATATGCCCGTAGAATGACTTTGTTGCATGCAAGGGGATACCTGTACATCTGTGCACCTATTGAAGATGACCACAGTTCCTATGTGGGACTTGTTCCTGAGTTTTCCTTTCATGGCAACCATGGTACTGTATAAGCAACCTTTTTTAGTCTCCAAAAAACAGCAAACTTTGTTCTTGCTCTTTTGGCAAAGATTATACAAGTGTGAAAAACCATCTGATATGAAGCAAGGGATTTCACCTGCACATTATAAAAAAAGAACAGTCACCAAATTGGGAAGTTCATCCAAGGAAAAAGTAATCTGTAGTTTAGGCTTAGCAACACTCAGTCCAAGAGTGTGTAGTTCTGTTAAAGTATCCTTTTACTCCAGCCATGCCTGAAATTATTGATAGAATGGGGCTAATAATTCCTAGCTACAAAGGATCTTGTGGCTTTATCTAAAAGATAGTAATTTCTCAGTTTTAGTGAGATAATGAAACTTCATCATGGAATTTTGTTACTGGTGACAAAATAATTCCTTAATATACCAAAAATCCTGATACCAAGAGAAAGCCTGTACCTGGACTTCTTTTCTGTTTTATTTGGATTCTTTAGCTTTCATTTCTTTTCCATTCTGTTGCTTTTCAAAACGCTTCCAATTCTGAAGCCATTACACAGTAGCAAGAAGAATAGATATGAATTTTCTAGTCTATAAGTTTTCCAAAGCTTCAAGTTTGAAAATGGTTGGGGTTTTATACACTATTTTTTATAACTAAATGCAATGTAACAAATGATCTTCCCCCCACTCCCCTTCTTTATCTTATATCCTATGGAAACCTGACTCTGTGATCAAGTTGCTTTCAGCTGATGAGTTTCTTCTGCTGCCCTCTCTTCTGCTGCCCTCAGTACTTTATTAGCTCATTGACTGTTTCAACCAGATACGACAGAGGGTTTGTCTGTGTGTTTGTTTCTCAAGATATTTTGTAAAAATTGCATGTATATAGTGGGAAGGGAGAGGATAGAAACTGGTTCAACAGAATTAAAACCCTAGTCCTGAACTCATACCTTGGTAGGCACCAGATAATTCACATGACAAGAAAGATGTTTCAAGTATTTCAGTCATGAGCAAAAAGCTTCCCTCAGAGCTTATATTTATTCCACAGCAGGGCATACAAGGGAAAGTAAAATAAAAATGTGTAGCAAGTGTCACTTGGGGCTTCAGATGCATGAAGCTTCAAACATGGCAGCTGTCAGTCCATGTCAGGTCCGGGCAACTGAGCTGCAGTCAGCTGCCTGACAAGAGTCAGTCAGGAGACCAAGAACCAGGCTGTTAGCCTGACTGGTGGTTTAGTCTTTGTATGTAAAATCCATTACTTGTTGGGTTTTTTTCTTCTGTGTGCCTCTTGATGGCAGTTGCACTTCTAGATCTCTTGCTCCTATTCCTGTCTTAGTTTTTCTTTCTTTTCCCTCATCCTTGCAAACTACATCCATAGTTTCTGACTCCTGCCTCTGCTCTTTGACCTTACCCTAGTCCACCCTGATCCTTGCCCTGGTTGGTACCTTCTTATTCCTTGTTCCAGGAATGGGGACAGTTATTCCGACAATGATATCTTTTCCTTCAGTTCAGTGAGCTTTTGTTTCTAGGATCTTGCAACTTTTCCCATACATTTTGCATAACTGTTGCCTTGATATAACGCTCGGTCTCTTTGGGTCATTACCTCATCTCATGTATTACACCTGGCTCGCATTCCCTGCCTTAATTCCAGTCTGGCTCTAGAAGCTGGAAAGGGTGGACCATGTCCTATCTCTTTCTGCTTAACAGAAGCGCTTCTCTTTCTGCCCAGAAGTAATGATGTCAGAAGGTTGCAAGGGTAAGAAGAACAAGAAGACGAGAAAGTGAACTGTTGTATCTTGGTACTAGAGGTGCTTGACTCATATGAAGACTGTGTCCTCAGGAAGTGACCTACTAGTGTAGAGGAGATAACATCACACAGATGTTAATGACTGAATAGTTTGCTCACAGAATAAATTTAATATAGATTACATATATTAAGTGATTTAGAGGATGATTTGGTTACAGCAATATAAAATGGATATGTCATTACAGAGGTAATAAACCCATAGCACAAAATCATAAAGCCAGGCTTCAGAATTTCAGGTTAATATGGTGGGGTTTTTTTCTCTTTTAATTTCTCAGGATCTTTATAGTCTGCTCTTGAGTGGGAAGAAACTGCCTCTCAGATACACATAGTTTGGTAACCTGCTAAGAGTGAATATTATCCTCTTAGGATATAGGATCTTCTGTATATCAGTGTTCAGACTAAATTAAAAATTAATTCTTTATCCTGATCCTGACCCCTTTACCATAAATCAAGAATGTCAAAGATTAGAAAATGTCTTTTATAAGGAACTTGCAGGTTTTTTGTTTTGTTTAACTTACTTAAATTTGTACTCTGTACTAATTTTTTACCGGAAAATTTGGTTTTACTATAATAATATAGTTGTTAAGCATAATTAATAATAAGCCAACACTAATGAACTGATCCAATAATTTGATAACTCCTCACTAGACTTCTCATCTTGTTTTGTCATTTGGTTTTTTTCCTCTTTAGGATATTATGTATTTTCATGTTGGAGTTTTTCCTCTTGAATCCCTGAATTATTAATGATAACATGTCAACAATTCTGCTGCTGCCTGAAATTTTATTTTCTTTTTCTTCAGCAGATTTTCTCACAGCTTTTTCTCAGCAGTCTTAAGCAAAACTGCACTTTTGCCATATTAGAGGTGGGCCTTGGCTCTTTGGTGCACAGCTGGCCAAGTGCTTTGGAGACAAGGGTTTGCAGTGGGATTATGGATAGAAAGAGGGTTAGGGTCCTGGGTCCTAAGGTCAAGAGTACCAATCTTCTTCAAGCAAAGATAAAGCAGGTTGTCTCAGCAAGTCTTAAGCATCTTGAGTTTGCAGGGAGCGGTTTTGATGCTCATAGTGACAGTCCTTTCCTACTTATTCTGGGGTCTTAAAATTTTCTTAAAACATTTTTCATTCTTACTCATTCCCAGTTAAAAAGTTGCACACTAGCACACCCAGCATCTGTTAGCTGTTCTTTGTTATTCACTAACTACCTAGCTTTATCAGCCTTTCAACTACACATGGTTTTTCTGATCTTAAGCTAAAATAGGTTGCGGAATAGTCACTTGAGCCCTAGACCATTACTAGGTAAAACTGTTCCAGGCCAGTGTAAGTCCATATAAATTCTGAGATCTTGCATTCTCAGGTCAATATAACAGGCCTACACCCTTTTACCAATAATGGCAAAAAAATATTTTTACTTGGCTACAAGGTCTTGGACTGGATTAAGAACAAGAGATTTAGCATGTTGATCATTTCCTCCCCTTATATTTCTTTTTACTTATTGGAAACTGAATTTAACAACTATTTTTCTTTTACTTTCTTTTCCCCTTAAAAAAAACCCCAAAACTTCTAAAGTTTTTATAGCAGTAGGAAAAAAAAATAATAAAAATACAAGGGTAAGCGAATTACTTTAAAGAATATAAAAAGAAGTTAAATGACACTGCTAAAACATATTCAAACTATAGCCTTACCGAATGCAATAAGAAGGAAAAAAAATGACATGGAGGATTAGATAGGTGGAGTTACTTAATAGTAAGCAAAAATATTTTAATATAAATGTAAATAATTTATTTAAAACATTAAGTGTATTTATAACACATAAATTTATATTACGTGGTTTAATTTTAGTTTAATTAACTTAATACATAATTTATAACATATGCATATACACACACATATTCTACAATATATGGATATGATATGACATACATACCTCCTCAAAGATGGAAAATTTTGCCCTGTGCAGTAGAACATGAACTTGTCTAATTTAGACAGGCTGTGATTACATGATAATCAATCATGCCTAGGCAAAGACCAAGTACCTGCTTAACATTTACCCTTCAGTGCATACATATAAAGGTCACTGTATAATAGATATTTTCTCCTACAAGTCTGAATTCCAGTCAGATATTTTCATAATATTATTATGGCTAAATATTTAAAAGCAAGTGTAGAGTGAACATAGCAGGTGAAGACAGCGCTAATGACACAAATGGAAGTAATCAAGATTTGGAAACAAGCAGGTTGTTGTGGACTATTTCAAATCTGAAATGGTAGTCTCAATACAAGTATTGATCTTTATAGGTTACCTTTAGGTGTTTTTTAAGGGTAAACATTTCACAGTTTAGGGAAAATAGATTTTAAGCAAGTTATTTTGTGGCGTGGGATATTGAAATGAATGGTATTTGTCCAAATATAAAAATATCTGTCATTAGAATAAATGCAGAGCAGTTCCACCAATTACAATACATAATACAACATTTCTCATGTTTTCAATATTTTTCTTATTTATCTCATATATATTATACAGTTACAGGATATCCATGTTAAACACAGTTTGTGTAGGGTGCAAGGGAATCTGGTTTGATTTATATGATTAGTGTACTTATGTGACATAGCTTCATATTGAATTGTAATGAAGGAGTAGCAGGAAAATACATGAGAAAGTTAAAAAGATTTCCCACATAAAAAAAGCCCAGGAGAAAAACAAACAAACAAACAAACAAACAAAAAAATGATCTTCATCACTAGAAAGAACTGTGTTGGCTTAGACTTAGCTGGTGTTTCTAGCTATTTGTTACTGGCAAAGCTGAGGAATTGGAAATTAATGTTGGTAAATGCAACTAACTATTAAAAATAACCAGCTACAAAATTATTGAGAGATAGACTAAAATTCATTGAACCTTCTTTAATCTCCCTCAGGTGTATATATTAGAAGTATTGTCTTTTTTAACTCCAGTCACATTCTGTGAAACCCCTTTCTTTTTCCTCTGTTGACATATGGCCCTTGGATGCCTACACACTCATTTCACAAGGACACCTCTTTGCTGAGGGACAGGCAAGAGTGACTCATCTGTGGACAGCCCTCCCACCTTGTCCTCTACCAGACCACCAAGTAGTGTTCTTTCTTTTTCTGCCTGGATTTCAATAGATTTATTCTGATATACTCCAGTATTAGATACTGGGGTAACCAGCCAGTCAAAAGAGGGGATTATCCTGCTGTATTCAGCATTGCTGCGGCCTCGCCTCGAGTACTGTGTGCAGTTCTGGGTCCCACAATTTAAGAGGATGTGAAGGTCCTTGAACGCGTCCAGAGGAGGCAACAAAGCTGGTGGAAGGGCTGGAAGGAATGTCCTGTGAGGAGTGGCTGAAGACTTTGGGGCCCTCTACAGCTTCCTGAGGAGGGGACGTGGCGAGGGAGGTGCTGAGCTCTTCTCCCTGGGATCCAGTGATAGGACACGTGGGACTGGTTCAAAGCTGCACCAGGGGAGGTTTAGACTGGATATTAGGAAGCATTTCTTTACCGAGAGGGTGGTCAAACCCTGGAACAGGATTGCTAGAGAGGTGGTCAATGCCCCAAGCCTGTCAGTGTTCAAGAGGCATTTGGACAATGCCCTTGACAACAGGCTTTAACATTTGGTCAGCCCTGAATTGGTCAAGCAGTTGGACTAGGTGATTGTTGCACATGCCTTCTAGCTGAATTATTCTATTCTGTTCTATTCTATTCTATTCTATTCTATTCTATTCTCTCTGCCCATAGACAGAGTCTATTATATCCATATTAATAATGATTTTATGTTTTTCATTCCTCCATGCTTTTGTGTTTCATTTCAACACTCAACACTTTTGAGTTCGTGTTTTAACTTGTAAGACATCCCCAACATTAATACAGAACTAAATTTCTCTGAGGTTGAATTAATGTTATGAATGCCTGATTAAGAAAGTAGCATTGCCAAAATTGAGAGAAATTCATATATGCTGGTCAGTTAGAGCCCTTGACAGACTTCAGTGTTGACTTTCTGGACTTTTACAATGTTATAATTTACTTATGCAGAATGGAGAATTGTATCAGTAAATTATTTGTCAGGCTATTTCTAATATTTATTTATTTAACTTAGTTTACCTTAGTTTATCTTAAAGAGCAATTCTATTTTGTGAAAGCATCATGCCTAAAACATTCCTACCCTTCACTTCCTGATCCACCAAAAGCTTACATGGAACTTGCCCGGGTAAACCTTATCCAGGAAAAAGGAAAATCAAGTATGTTTCTTCCTTATTACTTTCTTGTTCCCATAGTTTTCTTCTTTTTTATTTCATAGCTTTTCTGCTCTCTTAGCTAAAATGGCTGGTAGGAAGGAACAAAAGGAGTGTCATGATTCCAGCATACTTGAAGAAATGTGCCAATTTAACCAAATGTAATTGCTTCAGTAACAAATTTTCCATGGAGACTTACATAGGTACTGACACACACTAAGGGTTTCAGAAAAGAATCCACTAGAAACTTTGATAGATTCAACTACAGCAAAGAGTAAAAAACAGAAAGAAAGCAATTTCTATGCTCATCCTCTGAAAAAAACACCTTAAAATGCTTTAATATTTAACAATACTTTTCAGTTTGTTTCTCACAAAAATATTGCTTCATTCATTACTTGACTCTTTTTGTGTTTTTTTCTTTTTCCTAGTAAAGGATGGTTTACAGAATATTTGATTTCCTTCTGTAAAGCAGCAATCTCATGTAATCAGTTTTTATGGTCCTATTTTTTAGCTAGCATAATCTAGAGAAAGATTAATTCTTTTAACTGCCTTGTACTAACACCATTTAGTCTCAGAAAGTAGGTATTTATATGTATTTAGTAGCATAGCCATTCTCCAATACATCGATGGCAGACACACATGCTACAGAGAATGTAAGTTTTGCGAGTACAGCATTGGCAGTGCAAGTGACAGATCTAGACACAGTGCAAAAGCCCCTGGGGTTTGTGATGCCACAGCTAATTTCCTTTCCCTTTTTGCTTTACTTTCCACAGTAGCTTCCCTTTCTATCCTTTTCACTGCTTTTACAAATTTGACCCAGATACCTAAAAAATTTAATTTACGTGCTAGTTTTAGACATTGTGTTAATGAAAGACAGTGGTTTTCTAATAAAGATACAGAAGTTTAAGTGATACTTATTTAACTGTTGTCCTATGAAGTGAAACATGTAACTGAATTGTTTCTTTTAGAGAGTTTCGTGAATGAAAATTTTTTACAGGAAAAAAAACAGATTTGAAGATGCATTGTCAAAACCAAATAAACATGTGACATATTTACATTTGTAATATACTTTCCCTTGACAACTTCAGAAAAGAATGTCGAAGCTTGAATATGTTGGCTAATTTCTCTTCTTACGCAAAATTTTTTTTTTTTTTATTTGCTTTCTTTAGTGAAATAACTGCAGCTGGACTGATATTTGCTTCTTTTCATTAACCACACTTTGACTTTTAACACTGCCTGGTTTTGTCCCTTGTAGACACAACTATGAGGCCTATGTACGGCAATTACAGAGTTTGAGACTTTATAAAAATTGTGCATTGTTCTCAGTGAAGATGATCATCTATTTATCATTATTCTTGATTCAATAAACAGGTTAAGAATGATGTGGCAGCAGGAGATGAGTTAATCAGATAAGAGAAACTCACTCCTGCCTTGCTGCCCCATCCCAGAGAAAAGAAACTGGCCCACTCCACCTCCAGTAATCAGGCTAAAGAGATCCAAAGGTAGTAAGTTGCCAAAGACTACTTTTCTAGACTTTCATCTATCCGCAGTAAAAGACTGAGGAAGGTTAGAATGATGTTGCAATTTTATACAACTACCTGATGCACTGCAATTACATATTGTTGACAAACTAGTGTAAAATTATGAATTAATACCTGAAAGAAATTTAGGACACATCATATTTAATTTTTTCTGTGACTCTAAGTGAGAACCATATCACCTTATTTTAGCCCATCTGAAAACTTGCCATACTAAGGTAGGATAGTTATTTAGTTTTCTTCTCTTTCCACATGATGGAAATAAGCTCCTTCAGAAAGTAATTTGTCTTATCCTAAAAGATGTTTCTGATCTGTGCAATAAGGATCCTCTTCAGTGTCTGTGGAGGCGACCTAGCTGAGGTGAGACTTTTAGTTTTTAGATAACTGATGTTAAGTGAAATGAATCTCATCCTCAAATACCACATTCATACTTTTAATGTTCTTTTAGTGTTTCTAATGTAATGTCACTAGCCCAAGCTAAATACATATTAAAAACCACGGGAATCTGTTCCACCTCCTGAAAATAAATGAACAAGTTTCAGTAGTATCCAGTGTGACTCTGAAGCTGCAAAAAATTTCTTCTCATTTTTCCATATATTTTTTGGTTTATAAATACTTTTAAAGATTATGTGTTTCTTGGTAACATTCATGACCAGCAACTGAATATAGTAATGTGTTCTCTTCTTCTAAGCCATTATACACCAGTAAAATAAGTTTTATGATGTACCTTCACATTAATTTCAAATTTTCTTTGCTATGAAGTTTTATTACATTATTTAATTGCAAGTATGCCTGAATAGACAGTGCTATTTCACTTGCTATATGTTATTGCTGATGATTAGGGCTAAATATTGATATTTACCATGTTTCATCTTTGAAATATTATGTTTGTGTCAGAACTGTAAAATATGCATCCAGAAAAGTTCTCAAATTTCAATACATAATCAATTGCACTTTACTGTATAGTGCTCAATTCAATGATTTTGTGCCAAGAACAGCAGCAAATCTTTATACTGAAGTGAACAAAACATGAGTTGCAGACACTTTGTGAAACTCTGAAGAATTCAACATATCACACTAAGAACTGATCTGAAGATTTAAAAGATTCTTTAAAGGCTGTGGATCATGCTGATAGTTAGACCATCAGTCATGAAAAAAGAGTAATAGAGGAGGTTTTGGAATAGCTCCAGTTCTAAAGAACCAAGGATGACTGAATATAAGATGATAAATAATCACTAGAAAAGCCTGTCTTGAAAAATATATCTTTTGGTCCTAAAAAGGGTGTCCCAGAAAAAAATGCCTGTTCTTATCAGTGATTATCAGGGAACAGGCAGATTTATCCAAAAAGCAGTTGAAGAGAGAGAAATCATTGTGAAGGGATATAACCCTAAATAGCTACAAAACTATTAGAAGATATTGTGTACGTTGGCCTAGCACTCCAGAGTTATATCAAGCTATCGAGCCAACTCAGTGTTAGCTGCTAGCAAATTGACAAGTAATAGGATTACAGTCTGGGAGTAGAGGAAAAATGCCTTTCATCAGATACTAGCTATTAGAACCCAATGCTGTTATCTTCTCTGCAGAAAACTTTAAGGTCCAAATAATTACTGGGGAAAATAAATAAATAAATAAAATCCAGGCTTCTTATCTTCTTGTAAAACCTGGGCATTTACAAGAAGAAAGAAAGACAACCTAATATATCTTCAATTTGAACAAGACTATAATCAGCAAGCAAAAATGAGTGCTAGATCAGACCTATGAAAATGTCTGATCAGTTATGATTATAGTGAAACCCATTCACTGGCCAAGGCGTGTGGTTATGATGAAAAAAACCAGATCAAAAAGCATCTCCTGGATACAATTTTACAGGGTTTCCATTTGTTTCTGGCTTGGCTGAAGGGGAAAATGAAGCACAATACCTACCAGGACTGCTAACAAAATCTTAATATGAATTGTCTGCACTGAGAAATCATATCTATCACAGAAAGAGAAGTGTTAAATTACAGTCACCAATGACCTCTACAGTTATAAAGACAGGCAGCAAGCAAACACAGCATATTCGAATTTTCAGTGAGGAAGCCTGGACTCAAATGCAGTATTTGTTGTAGATCTATACTGTAGCCAAACTGTGAAAGTAAAACACCTAGCCCATAAGCTAAACCTTAGACAAAAATGGGAGTAAATTCTCATGGAAGTGGGCCAATATTAATTTCAAATCTTTGTAGCTCTCAATTTCTACTCTCTAGATCTTTGCTTTATTTTTTAAAGTGGCTTGAGTTCTAATATGTTTATATGTATCTAATAATTGTAATTTATTTATACTTCAGTACACTACTGACCTATTTAAAGGCACTTTCCAATAAACGAAATTAGAATACATGGGAGATTTTCTGTCAGAACTTAGCTAATAAGTAGAAATAAGGAAATTCTGCTATATATACACACAAAGCAGAAAAACAATTGGAAATATAGCTATGCGTTCTTAATTCATATGAATTACAAAACTTGGGAAAAATTTGTGAAGATTAGTATGGCTGCTAAAAATATCTGGTCAATAGGCAGAAGTTTTTCAAAATGTAAGAAGACAGTGAGCTGCATTGAATGGATTATAATGTTATACTAATGACATCTCATTCTACTTAGGCAAAAGTGAAGTATGGAAAAACTGAGGAGAGGCATGGAACAGGATTTTTGATCTGAAAAGATTCTTTAAGGAAAGGAGAATGAAAACAGTTGAACTATTTGATTCATAAAAGTGAGAATAGGAGCTGACACAAAAAAAGATATACAAATTAAAAAAAGAAAAAGGAAAAAATGTCAGACACTTACCTGCTAATTTCTATTCAAAAGAAAAGACAGAAATAATTCTTAGGAGATAGGCAAGGATTTTGATTAGATCAAGCAGAATTAAAGGGCTTTCTTTACTCTTTACTTTATTCTCTTGTAGGCTACAACTTGCTGGGTTTAGTTCTTACTTGCATTTGCTGTCATTGTATTTCATCTGACATTTCCATATGTACTTTCTATCACAGTTCTTTTCAGTTCAACCTCAAATCTCACAGAGGCCGTAGTGATACCCAAATCAGGTTTCTATTTGAATACACACATATATTTTATATATATTTTTTTTATATCCAAAGTGCCGGATTAGACATAATAGGAAGAGGTAGAAAAGTAAATGCAACCCAGAACAAAAATACTGATTGAAATCAGCTTCCTAGGAGACAGTGATAAGCAGGCGGTAACAAACAAGTGGTTACCAAGCAGACATATTTTCCTCTTGTCATGCTTTAACCCCAGCCAGCAACTAAGCATTAGGCAGCCTCTTGCTCACTTCCCCCCCACCCAGTGGGATGGGGGAGAGAATTGGGAAAAAAAAAAGATAAAACTCATGGGTTTAGATAAGAACAATTTAATAGGACAGAAAGGGATAAAATATTAATGATAATAATAACAATAATAAAAACACAGTAATAATAATAATAAAAAAATAATTGGAATATACAAAACAAGTGATGCACAATGCAATTGCTCACCACTCGCTGAACAATTCCCAGTTAGTCCCTGAGTGGTGATCCCTCCCAGCCCCACTCCCCCCCAGTTTATATCCTGGACATGACATCACATGTTCTGGAATACCCCTTTGGCCAGTTTGGGTCAGCTGTCCTAGCTGTGTCCCCTCCCAACTTCTTGTGCCCCTCCAGCCTTCTCGCTGGCTGGGCAGGAGAAGCTGAAAAATCCTTGACTTAGTCTAAACACTGCTTAGCAACAATTGAGAGAACATCCATCTGTTATCAAGATTCTTCTCATACAAAACCCAAAACATAACACTATACCAGCTACTAGACAGAAAATTAACTCTATCCCAGCTGAAACCAGGACACATTTATTGTTGGAAAAGATCATCAGAACTACTACTGATTAGCCTACAATTGCACAAAGTAGAGAAGGGCAAACCTTAGAACCCTACTAAACTACTTTCCTGGGAAACAGCACTGTTATTTCTTCAAAATCCCATACGTCTAAAGACTTAATTATTGTAAAATAATTGTAGAATTATAGAAAAATACAGGTTGGAATAGCTCTTTAGAATTCATCTGGTCCATCTACCTGCTCAAAGGCCAACATAGATCAGGCTGCTCACAGCTGTGCCCAGCTGGGTTGCGAGCATCATCAAGGATGAAAGTTCCACAACTTCTCCAGCAGCCTCTCATGGTGTTTGACCTGCCTCATTGTTAAAACATCCCCAAATTTAACTGGAACTTCCCATGTGGCAACTTGGGTGTCCCCTGCCTCTTGTCCTATCACTGCGCACCTTCAAGAGGACTCTGCACCTACAAGATGAGCCTGTCTCCCCTGTACTCTACCGCTGCGTAGCTGAAGCACACTTAGATCTCCCCTTAGCTTAGACCCAGCTCTCAGCACCTCCCGACACATCATGTACCCCAGCCCCTGAGCATCCTGCTGGCCCTTGGCTGCATCTGCTCCAGTAGGTCAGTATCCTTTTTGTACTGGGGAGCCCAAAAACAGTCTCCCAAGATCCAAAGGCAGGGGAGCAATCACCTCCCTGGACCTGCTGGCATTACCCTGGTTGGTACAGCCCGGGATGCCCAGGCTGACTTTCTCCCCTGCAAAAACATACTGCAGATTCATGTTTAACTTGTCCACTGGGATCCCAGGTCACTTTCTGCAAAGTTGCTGTCCAGCCAGTCAGCCACCAGCCTGTTCCATTTCATGGGCTAATTCCATGTCATGTGCAAGACTTTGCATTTGCCTGTGCTGATCCATAAGCAGTTATTAGCTCATCACCCATCATAAAATAGTGTTCCTTATCTTCCAGCTTTGCACTGTCAAAGCCTTTAATGCACTAACAGGACTTAACTGATGTGACCAACCTCACCTGAGATGCCCATCTATACATGCTACGCATGGGCCCTTTCAAGTTCAGGCCTGGGTTTCGCATCATCTGTACTCCTTAACTGTTTGAGCTTCCTAGTTTGTCTTTGAATTTGGCTTGTAACTGTGCCTGATGATCACTGAGCTGTCAACAGGACCCATCCTGCTTTGCTTATCTGCCTGGTGTGCTGTGGAGCAGCCCGCTGCTGGAGAGGACACTGCCTGGCTTGTGCTGTTCCTGCTCTTGCTTTCCAACTCGCCTTTAAGGAACAGCATCATTCTTGCTGCTGGCTGGCATGGTTTTTAATGGAGCCAGTGTCCACTCAGTGCAGCACTCCAGCTGTGAGGAGTGTCTCACCAAATTTCTCTAATCCCGCTGGGATCCTAGCTCTACACCATTCATGAATTTCTAATTCCTGTTCTGTTTCCCATACTGATGCATTTGTGCAGTGACACTTGAAATGAACCCCAAGTTGTTCTGCTTTCATATAAGGAGCGTGAGGGCCACTTCTTTAATGTGCTCCCATACCTTCTTTTCTCTTTAGTCACCATCCCTTATCAAGTATCAGTAAAAGCCCTACTGTTCAGATAAGGAAGCTTGCTGTCAAAGATCGTGTCTCCTCACTTTGTCAGGTGAACTCCTGTTTGTCCACAAGTTCTTGTTTCTTAGGAAAGATCCCCTGGTTATAAAAGCTAAAGACCTGGCTGCAGCACAAGCTTTACAGCCAGGTGTTGGCCTACAGAAGGTGACTGCCTCTTTATGAATGTATTCCCATCCAACAGCAGTCTAGGAAAATGCCACCTAGGTTCCTATTCCTTTTATCTTTACCTCACCCCCAGAGTCCGGTTCATTTGCTGCTGTGGCAAAATTTTAGAAATAGGACACTCCTACAGTTTTCAGACTTATGGTACGGTCATATTTTCCCACTTCTTTCTCAGTGTGGAGTTATTTTATTATCTTCCAAAAGTCTTTGTTTCTACTAGACACAATTTGTATTCCAAATTCTAATAGAATTTGGAGCTATGTGGGTCTTGATCTAAATCAACAGGGCTATTTCTATATTGCTAAACTTTCTTCTCTCTGCTGATTGAAAAAGATAACATAAAATAACAGAAAGGACATGCATGAAGCTGGAAGATATGGCACAGGATATAAGCAATCTGATCCTAAATAATCATCCAAAATTATTAAGCAATGTTACAGCTACAACTGAAAGGAGTTACATTTGCACTAAGGCATTTTACTGCATTAAAAGAGAGTCTATTTTGTTGTATCTCTGATTTAATTTTTTTTTTTTTTTCATCAAGACCTTAAAAGGTTCTTAACTCATAGTACAAATGAGCTTTGCGTGTAATTGGTGTTGAAGACCTGGTTATGCCCATGAGGGCATAATTATTACTAGCAGGAAAAGCACCATCTGGAGCTTCCCTTCGAGACACTCCATCAAGTCAAACTACAAATGTCATTACAAAGGTATTGACAATGATACCTTAAGAAAAAAAAAAAATCCCTGTAGATACTACCCTGTGACCAATTCATTTTGTCTTCACTGTGAGTCACGGGATCCCCTCAGACCACCAGGTACCAGAAAGCTCCTACCTAAGGGTAAATGCATATACATGAAATGAACCAGAAGCAGCAGTAAAAGGAAAACAGCACTAAGGAAATGCATCTATTGCATTCAACACTTCAAATCCCTGTTACGTGCATTAGTTTTACATGGTGAATAATTGGGCATTATTAATATTTCACTGCCTTTTCTTGATTCAGAGTTAAGAGCAAACAAATTACTATTATGTAAAGAAGATAAAGAGAATTTGAATGTTTGGTTTATACTTTCCAAGATACAGTACATTTTCAGATTTAAGCAATCTGTAACCTGGAGGACTGTAGGCAAACTGAAATGAACAAATAAAACAAATCTACTGAGGCTTCACGCTGAGAGCATATTTGATTTGTTAGATTGGGCATGATGCTTCAATGTTGTTTGCATTTAAAGAGAGGCAGTGTGTCACAATTAAAGTCAAGATCTTTCCATTATTAATTTTTTAAATGTTCTTTTGAAAAAAACCCACACTCCACCCTTAAATTTCACAAGAACTAATGTATTTCTGATGCAGAGGTGAAATAATCAATAGAATGCCATAACCTGTACATAATGTGAAATGCTCTACAGACAAATTTTCAACATATTTCAATTTTCTGCTGGACTTTTTCAGTGGACGGGGTTGGATTACATGATGTCTCAGAGTCCTTTATGGCCTCCTTTTTCTGTCTTAATTACATTTTATTTCTGTGCCCTATAGAGTGGCAAATCTATATGAATTTACACCCTGAATCAAAGAATTAGAAATACTTCAAATTTAAAAATATACATGAATATACTTATATGCCAGTTTACAAGTAAATACTTTCATCAAATGGAAAGTACATGGGTTTATAATTATTCTGTTTATAAGAGGCCTGATTCAATAAGGACAGAAGATTTGACTCTTTCTGAAAATTGGGACCTTTTCAAAGTTTTTCACCTTAAGCATCCAATGCTTAAGTCACTTAATATTCACAGTCATAAATAATGTTATCTTCATGTGAAAAAATACTGATTGTTAGCAATATTTTCCTTTTTTCTTCTATCAACTTTAGCAGAAATTTAGCAAAAAATAAACAATAAATTTAAATTCAAATTATAGCCAGGATTCAGTCAGTAGTCCAGAACAAGATGTTTCACTGTGATCTAATTATACCAAAATGTTTATACAGTGCCACTAGACATACACATTTTCTTGAGTTTCATTCAGCAATATACAGGTCACTACACATTTGCTATCTTATAAGAATACACTAAGAGAGAAAGAGGGACAAAAAAGTAACCAAGAATATGCAACTGCATACTACTTTCAGTTAGAGTTTCTCTTTGGACTATAACTACTCTCTAAACTAGATGGACCGAGGCTTGTAGTAAAATGCTGCTATGCTACTCTAGAAAATCTAGTCTGTTTTGCTCATTTGTTAGAGTCCTGAACTTCAAGAAAGATTTGGTACAACTGATCACCAAATTAATAAACAGCAGCATGAAATTAAGTTATGCAACTGTACATTTATATTATAAACATTTGTTTAAATGTGTTACCTTTAACTTAAAATAAATGCAGTTCAAACCACACTCTTCACATCAACTAGGCCCCCAGAGGCATATTGATTTGTTAGCATGGATGTCTCTGTAAAACTGCAGAATATATGAAGATACCTAAGAGCAGCGTGACTTTCAAATTTCTAACATTTTCTATGAACTACATTTAAGCACTTCATTGTCATAACTCCCTTGCAATATTGCAGTGCACACACTAGATGAAGTTATATTGCTGAAAGATACTATACTTTAAGGCTAGCTGCAGAGAGGAAATTAGAAAGGCAAAAGCTCAGCTAGAACTCAATCTGGCCACTATTGTAAGAGACAACAAAAAATGTTTTTACAAATATGTTAACAATAAAAAGAAAGCCAAAGAGAATAACCATCCTTTAATGGATACAGAAGGGAACTTTGCCACCAGATATGAGGAAAAGGCTAAGGTACTTAATGCCTTCTTTGCCTCAGTCTTTAATAGTGAGACCAGTTATCCTCAGGGTACTCTGCCCCCTGAGCTGGAAGGCAAGGACGAAGAGCAGAATATACCCCCCTTAATCCAGGAGGAAATAGTTAGTGACCTACTACACCGTCTGGACACTCAGAAATCTATGGGACCTGATGGGATCCATCCAAGAGTACTGAAGGAACTGGCAGAGGTGCTTGCCAAGCCACTCTCCATCATCTATCGGCGATCCTGGTCAACGGGAGAGGTCCCAGATGACTGGAGGCTTGCCAATGTGATGCCCGTTTACAAGAAGGCTCGGAGGGAGGATCCGGGGAACTACAGGCCTGTCAGCCTGACCTCAGTACCAGGGAAGGTTATGGAATAGTTTGTCTTGAGACTGCTTACATGGCATGTGCAGGACAACTAGGGGATCAGGCCCAGCCAGCATGGGTTTATGAAAGGCAGGTTCTGCTTGACCAACCTGATCTCCTTCTATGACCAGGTGACCAGCCTAGTGGATGAGGGAAAGGCTGTAGATGTTATCTACCTTGACTTCAGCAAGGCCTTTGACACTGTCTCTCATGGCATACTCGTTAAGAAGTTGGTGGCTCATGGCTTAGACAGGTGTACTCTTCACTGGGTGAAAAACTGGCTGGATGGACGAGCCCAGAGGGTTGTGGTGAATGGGGTGAAATCCAGTTGGCGGCAGGTCCTGGCCTGTATCGGCATCCTGGCCTGTATCAGAAACAGTGTGGCCAGCAGGAGCAGGGAGGTGATCGTCCCCCTGTACTCAGCACTGGTGAGGCCGCACCTCGAGTCCTGTGTTCAGTTTTGGGCCCCTCACTGCAGGAAAGACATGGAGGTGCTGGAGCGTGTCCAGAGAAGGGCAACCGAGCTGGTGAGGGGCCTGGAGCACAAGTCTTGTGAGGAGCAGCTGAGGGAACTGGGGTTGTTTGGTCTGGAGAAAAGGAGGCTGAGGGGAGACCTTATCGCTCTCTACAACTACCTGAAGGGGGTTGTAGTGAGGTGGGTGCTGGTCTCTTCTGTCAGGTGGCTGGAGATAGGATGAGAGGAAATGGCCTCAAGTTGTGGCAGGGGAGGTTTAGGTTGGATATTAGGAAGAATTTCTTTCCTGAAATTGTTGTCAGGCATTGGAACAGGCTGCCCAGGGAAGTGGTAGAGTCACCATCCCTGAGGGTATTCAAAAAGTTCGTAGACAAGGCACTTCAGGACATGGTTTAGTGGGCATGGATGATGGTTGGACTCGATGATCTTGAAGGTCTTTTCCAACCTAAATGATTCTACGATTTTAAGGCTACCTGCAGAGCCTGTTAATATCATTACATGGTTTTTATTTTCTTTTTTTTAGCAAGGAAAGGCCTAGGTCTCAGCAAGTTTTACTCCTAATTTTCGGAAATCTGTAGGTGTTTCATATACAGTTAGTACCACAGAGGAAGTACATCTAAAATCTGTCAGAATAAGTCATCAACGTGAGTACTTATTATATACAAAGTTGCAACTCCATTTTTATTCCCCTGGAGAACTTTTCCTTTGGGGGACATTATGGAAAAAGGAAGGGAGAAACGGATGTCTTTAAGGAGCCTATGAACAGAATTTATGCTCACCAGAATAGTTCATTGAGCCACAAAACAGAAATTAAGAAAAGGCACAAATCAGAATTTAAAAACAAAATAAAACCAACCAACCAAGCAAATAAACAAACAAACAAACAAAAACCCCAAACACCAGCAGCTAAGGCAGAAAAAAGGAATTAGTGTGCCCATGGGGAAAAAAAAGTTCATGCTTTCCTGCTGAAAAGAGTTCGCTACTTATAAGTTGGCCGTAGCCATGATGCAGATTCAAGTGATGATAAGACAATTACTCCTCATCTTGGTGCCCTACATATCCTCCAACATGAAGGCTCAAAAATAAACCCAGAATTTTGCTTTAAAATTTTCAACATATGAACATTTCAACTTGGGTTTTTCTTTACAGAGAATCAAAATACATACAACTCTACCTGAGAATCTTCACTCAGTCCTCAAAAGAAGAAAAAAAAAAAAAGAAATGCTAGTGTTAAATTTTAATCATTACTAGGCTTACTTTTTAATTACTACAGTTTACTTTTTCTTGTTATGCATGTGATTACCTATGTTATTAAGTAATTGTTCTTTAGAATGGATTACGATTTTAAGTGACTGGCAAGGTGCCAGGCATTGAAATAGATATTTTCCTTCCTTTTAAACAGAAGTAAATAAGTGTGTATTGATAGACTGTGAAGACTATACCTTGCCAGTTATGCAACAGATTTAACTCTCAGACTGAACTGCACTGACCTATTGGTCCAGACTGCTACTCCTCAACCAATGTATAAAATAAAAAATTAACAAATACACCTTTTTCAAAGTTCAGTCTGTTGAGATGATACTGCACAACTGCCCCATAATCTTCTCAACACTTTAAATAAAAAGATGTTAGCTTTAAAGCAATGTTTTCCTTTGCATTTTTATGCAAAATGACATTACACATGAATACCAGTCTTTTACCAGTTACTACATTGTGTACATGACGAATTATTTATTTAAGTAAAATGATAAGAATACCAAAACAAATAAACAAATGGGAATCCTCATTTGTCTTTGGAGGCATAAATTATAATGTAATGCTATTGTGCATACTCTGATTTCCAGGACTTCAAATTTGCTTTGAATTTGGTGTGTAAAATCTTTCTGAGATGCAGGATATAGAGACTGCTGAACAGCTGAAAAAGACCTCTTTACAGTTAGATTTTATTAGAAAATAACGTTGATAACATTATTATAAGCTTTTTTTACTCTAGTTACATGTAATCGTCTCCCTCATTGTTCCTTGTGTAGTAGTTGTCTTAGGTGAATTCCAAGTTTATAAAAGGAAGATATGTTTAGACTATGACTATGAAAAAGTAGATGTTTTTAGGAAGAACAGCTGGTAAAGCACAGGAAATCTTCCCTGTATATGAAATGCAAAAGTTAGAAAAATACAGACCTGTTAAAATTTCTATATTGAAAATAAAAAGGAAAAAGATAACCTCTGCCTATAATCTCAGTAAAGTCTGCATGTGCAACACATCACAAAATAAGAAGTTACATGAAGCAATCTGTGAACCCTGGAGATTTTAATTATCCAAATATAAGGAATATTTCAGCAGTTACACAAAATTGGAATTAATCTCATCCACCTCTGCATTTCCACAGTGTAGATACTATTATCTAAGTTATTTTAGACTGTTTCCTCTGGAAAATAGGCACTGTTACAACATTTTTTTTATCTTATATTTTCAGACATCCACCCAGGATAAGAGGCATCACACCTTAGAAGCACATATCTTCCTCTGTTTTTTATAAGACTGGATGACTATCTCAGAGGTAGTCAGCTATATTTGGTCAGGTTTTATAACTGTAAATCTCCATGCCACCCCACCCATTTTAAAGGCTTTGTTAACAATTATTTGACACAAAGGAGCACTAAGGCAGATAAAAAAGGTGCTCTACGTTGTCTCTGCAGTTGGAAAGAACTGACTAAGAAAGTGAAGGAAAATGTAAGAACAGTCATGAAATGATGGAGTTCATAAATGAAGGGAAGGGAAAGCATTATAAAACCAAGATATTTTTAAGAATGTTGTGTAATCTTTGTTTTTGGAAGTGTAAGAAAAGTATAGGCAAAAATCCACCAGACAACCCAATACTGTTGCAGAACTTACCCTGGAGGCAGAGTAGATGACCCTTTGAGTTCCCTTTTAGTTCTATTTGCAAGTTCATAGAACTTATGAGTTCTGCAAAGAAATAGTATAGCCTCGACTGGTAGTCATATGGACAATGTTACTTCCAGATTACAAGGCTTCACAAATTAGGATCAGTCTGACATCAGTCACTAGAGGCGGTCATGTATTTTTTCTGTGAGTTATGTCCTCAGAGTACAAGACATACTTGATCATTCCACACAACCTGGCACTTTATTTTGTTTGTAGTGATTTTGCGTAAAGCTTTTCAGACATAGAATTCCCTGATTTTTCCTCACTTCCATATAATTTTGTTAACTACAGACAGATCTGTTTGAAGGATGCACATAATGTGATCACATTTCAGTCAAGAATAATATATCTGAAAGCTGATTTTTCAGTTGTAGTTAGGAAGAGGATATAATGTTCAAATCCATTCTCTGAAGTGGAAGCTTCCATGTCAAGGTAAAACTGTTAACATTATTTTTTGCTGTTTGACAAAAATTTGTTATTACACTTCTCTATGGCTGGTTCTACAAAATAAATTTCTCAGCAGAACAGAAACTGATAGACTTTTAATCCTGTTTGTAGTGTACGGTTTGAAAAGCTTTCCCAAGAGATCCCAAACTTTACTGGTTAATGGCACAAAGTGTACTTACTCTGAGCTGATTACATTCTGGTTTATAGTTACCAATTAGAGAAACCAATTACAGCTCCAAACTGTGTCAACAGAGTTTGACCTAATTTGATCCTGGTTAATCAGTTACATAAACAAATTCTGTGTATAGAACAAATTGGATTTGAGTTAAAGAATATACAATATAAACTCCAGACCATAGTTTAGCTGTAAAAATGTAATCAAGTGTATTATTTAGAATGACTTTATTGAAAAGTAAAGGAGTCCCCTGGAAAGAAAGCATGCTTAGAGAAGCACACAGCTTACTACAGTAGATACTATCTTAACATCTGCTGAGAATCTTTTGTACTGAGCTGTTTTTTAAGAGATAGTAAAGCACCACTTAAGCTCTTTCTTTTTTTATCTGAAAAGATCTGGAATATAGATTTAAAATTAGTATTTCAAAAGCTGATTGTAGCATTAGAACTGGGAAATGTATGGGTACCCACCTGCCAAAGGTGTGAGCTGTTTGGCAACTTCTCAATTTTCATATTTTAAGAGTATTATGTTGTCATTGGCCTAACTACATTCTGGAATTCTCAGCAGCTGGAAATATTCACAAAGACCTTAAGTTTGGAGTAATATATAAAAGACAAAAAGTCCACATACTGTTGTTTCTATTGAGTGTCAAATGTTAGATAGCAACTGACACACAGTACAAAATTGAAAAAAAAGAAAAGGAAAAAAAAAGTTAAATATCAATTGCAGACAGTGATGGAATCAGAGTATAAACAGAAGATGGAAGCTATGAAATCAGGATTGTTGAGTGTGGAAAGGCAGGGAATGTGTGCTCTACAAAAAAAACTGAAAGGAAGACAGTGGAAAAAATCTTGCTGAAAGCTCATACAAGGTGGACATTTCTGAAGGTAAGACTATGATAAAGTACAGTGATCATAAAAACAGAGGAAAAAAAGAACCAGTCACAAAAACAGAACTAGTGAAAAAGAAGCTAGTCTTCAGCAGCAGTTTATATGCGAGAAATACCTTGATGTCAGATGAGGGTCATTCCTGAGGTTATCTCAGCAGGAGAGGGGGCTGAACACCAGTTGGAGAGAAGAGTCTTCTAATTACATTGGAATCTGATCAAGTTAGAAGGAATCTATCTGCTTTGCCAATAGGACGACTTAAGTTACCTCATGTATCCACCTAAGGGTCCTAAATATGAGTAGTGTCAAATTTGTTTTAGGGGAAAGCATCTTTTTGAAGGTGACTGAATGAAAAATGTCAATGTTTATCAGTAAGCACACATTCATAATACCTTAATGTATTTTTTTATTAATCCCATTGTGTTTTTTATGTACTTCTGCAGTCCTCAGAGTATTTTGCTGCACAAGAAACAGCATTAAAACTATCTGTAACTTCCACAAAAATTAGAGGGTTCAGGCTATGAATTTTTGATGAGCAGTAAATATTTGTCAATCAGCATTATCAGGTAAATAAATCATATGACATACTAGATCTCCATTAATAAACTCTTATGCAGCTGCTATAGTTCTAAGGGGAAGAAGAATGATTTTGCTAAATACTATTGTGCACACTTCCATTTTATAATAACTTATTCTGAAGGTGGATAACAAACTGAGCATTATGCTATGCTACAACTTGGAACAAATGTACTGCAGAGCAATGAACAGCAAGATAAAATCTCAGTGCAGTATTCAAAGAATTATTTAAGTCTGCAAATTTATGCTTTCCTGATGAATCTGTAAATAGCCAAGGCACACTAATTCTGCACGGCATAGGCATTGTACAGTGGCTTATAGCATAATTGCCACATATATTTCCTGGATTGTAGATGTTCAGCCTTTTCTAATCAATATATTTTGTACTTCAGTGTTCTCATAGTAATTTATCGCTTCTTCAATGCTCTTTTTTTTTTTTAAATGCTTGTGATTTTATAATAGGATGAAGGGTATTGATGTGAAATATCCACAAACATACACACACACACACAAAAAAAAAATTCTTAGTCTTTTTTCCAAGGCCTGAGCTAAACCCCACTGCATTTAATGGAAAACTCCTATGAGCCTTGAAGGCTTTGATTCCAGTGTCAAGTGGGATCTTAGTTGCATGACTAACACAAATAGTCTCTGAACCATTTAATAATGTTGCATTATCCTGCTCGCTTACTCAGGGTAGAGAGTTATTGATCATATTCCCCATGTAGTGGCAAAACTATCTTTCTGAACTGTCTCTAGAGGTTGAGAAGCCAAGACGTTTGAATGAGGAATCTCTTGTATTGTAGTACCAGTGCCATTTCCCTCTGAAGACAACATGAATGTTTCCACTTGTTTCAAGGACTTTGCAATGACCTTTCCCTTTCTTTATCCTTCTGCAGTTCTACTGACTCTGATATATTACTTTTTATTGCCACCGGTGAGAAAAGTATCATGAACTTCTCATAACCATAACAGATAATAAACAAAGGGAAGTTACTAAAGGATGGGTCTGACTGTGTTTTCTTCCAGTCCACTCAGGAGAACACAATAAGATATTTTTGCATGAAAATTTGGGGTGTTCATGTGTACTGATAGTGCAATTTATGGCCTGTCTGAATGCAACAAAACTTGGCATGTGGAGCATCTTCTTATTCATCTAGAGTTTAAAAGGAAGCTGTAAGAAAAAGCAGTGTAACAAGGTGATCTCTAGTAAGGGATTAGGCTAATCTCCAAGTGCGAACAAGTTGCTGACACAAATAATGTTGGAACAGAGTTGGAATAAAGTGAATGACCCTGATGATCTATACGGGTGGGAAATGGAATAAGATTGGTGGAACTTCAGGTGTGAGATCTTAATAGTTGTTGCCAATGCTATTCTATACTTTCATGGTAAGGTTCTGTGATAACGGGAACATTTCCTCCTACTCCATTTCCCAGCTCTCCTGCTCTTATCTTCTCTCTGACCATCATAACCAGACAATTCACAAGAGCCTTTGAGAGTCTTTGAGCCATTGTGTCTATGGTTAAGCTAGGCTTCAGGGTTTTCAAAAGCATACAAGTTACAAAAATACCTTGTAATAGGCTTGTATTCCTAAATAATTTGCATAGAATGTACTCAGTGTAAATACAGATAATGACAGAACTACCCATATAGTGTGTAGATACATCCCTGAAACAACATGAAATATTAAAGGACTGTGACTCAATCATATATTTTTACCCTAAGAGCTGTAATCATCTATGAAGTTAACAAAAGGAAATCATGGTTCCTGTGTTCCCTCATGGTTCAAGAAAGACGGGTAAACTCCAATTTTCTAATCATTCTATACTCAACTACATACTTGGATTCAGTGTAGCTAGAAGGTCTTTCACCTGTAAAAAAGTGTTTCTCATCATTTGGAGAATCACTGTTGTGGCTTGAGGCAAAATTTGTACATCTTAAAATAATAAGATATATAAACTATTAGTCTTTTATCTGTCACAGCCCAAGTCATTTCAATACAAGAAAAAAGTTTTCCAGAGAGTAAACTAAATGTTTGTAACGTTCTCCCATTATAATGTTTCTTTCATTACAATGTTTTATTGAGAGCATTAAAATATTACATAGGGTGGTAAAAATGCGTGTCTTTAGCCATTTTCCTGGAGATAACACAGCTAAGCTTTCCCATGATTCAGTTATTTCCTCTTATTTTCCTTTTTCTTTACTCTACAGATAAAGTATATCCTGTATTAGATTTTCCTGGACCATTAACATTTTGGGGACTTTTACGTTGTATTATATATAACATTGCTTTTGTTATTATGTCCTGGTTTCAGCTGGGATAGACAGAGTTAATTTACTTTCTAGTAGCTGGTACACTGTTATGTTTTGGATTCAGTATGAGAATCATGTTGATAACACACTGATGTTTTCAGCTGTTGCTAAGCAGTGTTTAGACTAAGTCAAGGATTTTTCAGCTTCTAATGCCCAGCCAAGCAAGAAGGCTGGAGGGGCACAAGAAGTCGGGAGGGGACACAGCCAGGGCAGCTGACCCAAACTGGCCAAAGGGGTATTCCATACCATGTTATGTCATGCCCAGTATATAAACTGGGGGGAGTTGGCCTGGGAGGGATGGATTGCTGCTCAGAAACTAACTGGGCATCGGTCAGCGAGTGGTGAGCAATTGCATTGTGCATCACTTGTTTTGTATATTCCAATTCTTTTATTATTATTATTGTCATTTTATTATTGTTATTATTATAATTAATATTTTATCCCTTTCTGTCCTATTAAACTGTTCTTATCTCAACCACAAGTTTTACCTTTTTTCTTCCGATTCTCTCTCCCATCCTACTGGGTGGGGGGGAAGTGAGCGAGCAGCTGCGTGGTGCTTAGCTGCTGCCTGGGGTTAAACCACAACATAATAAAAACAATGAAAGAGCAAAGATTTTACATGTGGATAGAGTTTAATTCTCTTGTGGACACAGCCTTGATTGCTGGAGTTAGGTACTGCATACTCTCAATAAATGAACCAACTCCTGAAATCAAGGGTGTGTCCATCAAAGAATGAAAGCATGTATGCACTTATAAAGTAAAAAAACAATAGCAGATCAAACGTGGTTTTCTTTTTTTTTTTCCCATCTCAGATAATTGAAACATTTAAAATATGTAATCAAGCTTTTTTCCTAAATATTTACTGACAAATGGAAATAATTTTTTTCCACTTAAAATTAACATAAAAGAAAGCTGAAAATCTCCTTAAAAACCTTATTTAACATTGAATGAAAAAGCAGTACTATTTACTGGATTATTGTTACATCCTCATGGCTCAACATGATAACATTTCCTTTCACACCATTTGTTGTCTCCAGTTTCAGTCTGCTTTCATACCAAGGAATAGAGATGAATAGGGTCAGGAATACTTTCACATTAAAGCAGAAATTAAGCTTCTACCACTTACCACTCTCCATCTCTCCCTTTCTCTAATAAGCCGTCTGGTTACTATTAATTCCTATTTTAAACATGGAGAAAGTATTGATATAAATGCACACTGGTAATATATATAAATATATATTCATGTATGTATAGAAATGTATAGTAATTTAGTTTTATTAAAGAAAAGACACATTATTGTCATCTGACTTGACAATCACCATTATTACAATGAGTATTTAACAGCTGAAGAAAGAAATTGTAAAACCACTAGCACAAAACATTGATGATTTGTGAAATTATTAAAAGTAATCTATTCTATTCCACATTTGATTTTTATAAAAGTTCTTACATATATATAACAGAGCCTTGAACTTGAACCATGATGCTGCAATCAGAATAATTCAGACACACTCAGTCTGGGCATAATCAAAATATACATTTGAAAACATACATCAATCAAGAAATTAGGACAGTGATTTTTTTCTAGATTTCCTGTTTGATAGCAATCAAAAATAGATAATAGAACTTGAAGTCACATTAAAGACACAAGTATTCTTAAACAAGCTTTGTAAGTCTATGCCCACAGCAGTAAATTAAACCTTGTGTACTCCTTAGCACTGACAGAAACCAGCAGCAAGCAGCCTGCATCTATACAGGCAAACCAGCTTCTCAGCTGGTTCTGTGCCACTTGCTTCCTGGGAATTACTGACCCTGGGAGCAGTATCTCCAGGATCGTGCCAGAGGCCTGATTTCCCAGGTCTGAGGGATCACAAGCTTGCTTCAGCAAGGAGCAAGCTGTGGCTGTTCTCAGACACTGTATTCCACCTTGAAAATATTTTGGGTCAATTTATGAGCATAAACACAGCTTTAGCATTCCGGTCTGCATAGATAGATCTTAAAAAGGTGGATGAATTTTTTCTGTAAAGAAACTTTTAAGAGATCCCAGATACCTAGTTAGGACTGATGAGATAAATTCTACAAATTTCCTTAAATATTGTCGATCCTTGTCTTTTTATTGTTGTACAATTCTCATTACTGATAGTTGGAAGAATTTTGCTACAAAGTGAAGATTGAATTTATCTAACTTGATTTATGCTGACTACAGGTTCGTAATAAATGTGGGGTTAGGTCTCCGTAGCAATGGTGATATTTACATATGTAAGTTTAACTAACTTAATGGGACAGCATGTCTGTGTTTTCTATGCTTAGTCTATCTACACTACAGTGGCTGGATCATATCGTCACACTTGAGTTACTGAAACAGGATAAAAGCAGAGTGAGTGAAATCACTCCACAAAAAATCACAGAGCGTATACAGTGATAAGTTTTGCTATAATCTCCTACGTATTATTACCCTGAGCATCAGCAACATTCACTTTACCACTACTAATCAAATTAGCTCAACTCTGAAGGATCCCTGAAACTAAATAGAGGATTTCAGTACATGTATTGAAGTAATAATAAAGACAAAATATACAGCAAAGCCAAACCTTCTTTGCAATGTTTTACAGTTATTTTTGAAAGAGGCCAGTAAGAATTATAGTCATCTTGATTTATTTGGCTTAGTTTCCTATAAGTACCTCTAGACAGTAAACCTCAGTTTTCAGAGTAGAAGGTAGTTAAGAGTAACAGCTTGCAAGTATTAAAGATTATGTACTGCTTTCTGTCTGCAAGAGAGAATGCTGAGCCTAGTTTCTATGCCAACATATGATTGAATTGCATACTGTACACGAGATGATTTATTAACTGATATTCTTCTGAGACATGGGTCATGTAAATTTTTGTCTCAATATATTGCAGGGTAAGGATTTATCTAGTACATCTGCAAACTTAAGTTCTAGAAATAAATGTTAAATTTTCAATTATAAGAACTCTTTCATATTTTGAAGGATTTCAACCAAATACAAATTTGCATAATTTACAAAGCATGTAATTGACTTATGTATGTATGTAATTTACTTAGGTATGTAATTGATATATGCAAAGTTTGATGGAGCAGCTAATCCTGGAAACCATTTCCAGGCACATGAATGACAAGCAAATCATCAGGAATAGTCAGCATGAATTCACCAAGGGGAAGTCATTCTTGACCAACTTGCTAAACTTCTGTGATGAAATGACTGGCTTAATAGATGAGGGGAGCACAGTGGATATTGTCTACCTAGACTTCAGTAAGGCCTTTGGCACTGTCTCCGCTACAATCCTCATAGAGAAGCTGTTGAAGTATGGGCCGGATGAGCAGTGAGGTGGATTGAGAACTGGCTGAACGGCCAGGAACAGAGGGTGCTGATCAGTGGCACAAAGTCTAGCTGAAGGCCAGTGGCTAGTGGTGTACCCCAGGGGTCCAGTCCTGTTTAATGTCTTCATTGATAATCTGGATGATGGGGCAGAAGGTACCCTCAACAAGTCTGCAGAAGACACAAAATGGAGGAATGGCTGATAAACCAGGGGATCGTGCTGCCATCCAGTGGGACCTTGAGACGCTGGAGAAATGGGCTGACAGTTCAACAAGGGGATGTGCCAAATCCTGCACCTGAGGAGGGACAACCCCATGCACCAGTATATGCTGGGGACTGTGCAGCTGGGAAGCAGCTTGGTAGAAAAAGCGTCCTGGTGGATGCCAAGTTGAATATGAGCCACTAATGTGCCCTTGCTGCAAAGAAAGCTAATGGTATCTTGGGCTACAATAGGCAAGGCAAGGGAAGTGATCCTTTCTCTCTACTCAGACTGGTGAGGCCACACCTGGAGAACTTTATTGAGTTCTGGGCTCCCCAGGGCAAGGCAGACATGGAGATACCAGAGAGAGTCCAGCAAAGGACCACAAAGATGACTAAGGGGTTGGAGCATCTCTCCTATGAGGAAAGGCTGAGAGAGCTGGAACTGTTCAGCCTGGAGAAAAGAAGGCTCAGGGGGGATCTTGTCAATGTATATAAATGCCTGAAGGGAGGGAGTAAAGAAGCTGGAGCTGGGCTCTTTTCAGTGGTGCCCAGTGACAGGACCAGAGGCAATGGGCACAACCTGAAACTTAGTAGGGTCTGTCTGAACATCAGGAAACACTTTTTTACTGTAAGGGTGACTGCGCACTGGCACAGATTGTCCAGAGATGTTTTGGAGTCTCCATGCTTCGAGATATCAAAAAGCCATCTGGACACGGTCTTGGGCAACTGGCTCTAGGAAGCCTTACTTGAATATGTGGTTTGGACCAGATGATCTCCAGAGGTCCCCTCTAACCTTGACCATCCTGTGATTCTGTGACTTTCTTACTGTCTGCCTCATTAGTGAAGTATGCAGTTTTACAGAAAATTGATGATACCTCTTCACTTTCTCAAATATGAAGACGTAGATAAAAATAACTATTGTGCATTACCAAAATTAACATGTTAACTATTGATATTCTCAAAACCTTGTCATGGCAAATTTAGGATGTTTACTTAAATTAATTATAAGCACCTACAGTTTAAAATTGATCTGAGCAGTGGCTTGTTGGAATGGAGGCTAGTGACTTCTGTAGAGTGCTGAAGCATGCAGGTTTTTGAAAATTTTGGTAACTTACTCCTTTCAGTATCCTACCATTCTGAAGGTAAGAATTATATTTTTTTAAAACATACATGCTGTAGACCAGTGAATAAAGAGGCCCGACTTTAAAATATTCATCTTATGGGGAGTCCAGTTATACTGAATGATCTAGAACTGTTCCTATTTATAAGCACAGTGATAATCCAAATATTGAAAATATTAGTTTAAAGCTTTCTTCTTCCTGACGTGGACTAAGACTTACAGCTGAGATGCATCATATCTGACATCTATAGTATCCAAGCAATTCTGCCTAAATGTAGCTATCTAAAATTAGTTTAGGTGCTATGAGTGTCTGGCTTGGCCTTTATAACTTAGCCTCCACGACTTTATCTCTTAGAAATGAGTGAAGATTTCCGACAAACTGTTATATCTGCCAGATATATGATTCTTGAGCAGCCTAAAGCAGGTCAAATAGCAAAATGTGCCTCTGTTCAAGCATCTCAATCCACTCCTTGGGATTTGATTCATATGCCCATACAAAGTCATCTAGTGCCATTTCTGTGGCATCTCTGACTATGGTCCATGCCCCTTTGTCTCCAGCTACTGCTCTGGATGACCACAGGTATCCTCTTCATCTTCTGTCTTTCCTGACAGATGTCTTGGATACTCTAGGAATCTCAAATGGCACTAGACACTTTAGCATGTGCAAATTATTTGAGTCCCAGCAGTAAAAATTCTTGGATCTTAGTTCAGTTACTTAAACAAACACTGAGGAACAATTTGAGATAACCTACACAAGGCCATAGACTTCCATTGACAGCTGGAGGCCAAGGGAGGATACCTTAGGGTATCTAGTGGAATATAAAATGGAATGGGATATGTATAGATGGGTAAATATACTGAGTTTACTGAGTTTAACTATGTGGTTAAACATTGGCTTGTGTCTACTAAATATCTAAACTATCATAGAAATTAATGGAGATCTAATCAGTACAGTTAAAGAGAAGTAGAGCTGGTTCAGTTCACCTTAGTACAACAGACACATTTAGTTTGCAGAGCAGCAATCAAAACTCTATTCAGTATATTACATTTACTATGAGTACAAATGTTTTGGTAACTGATTAAAAAACTAAACTCACCTAACATTGGTGGGATGACATATCCAATGTCTTTATATATGACATATTATTTTATTCTCATTTTGCTAATAAGGTTGGGCAGTGCTCAGTCTACTTTGTTGGTTTAAATGAGTTATAACCAAAGGTCAATGATTACTACCTCACAACTTCATGCTAGCTTACTATTACTTAAATAATTAATTATTAGTAATAATAAAAGAAGTATTGGAAAATTGCTGGAATATGATGAAAGTGAAGCAGAGAACGAGTAAAGTTTTACCTCATATATACCAGCATTTTACATACATTCTCAGGTACTTCATTTATGGTCCAATTCTGAAAACCAAGCTCAAGTTGTTATTTTAATTTGTGATAACTGTGAACAAAATTTGAAAACACACCACTGATTTTAGCATACCAACATTTATATATAATCAGAATACACATGTAAGATTTTACTAACTTTTTCCAACAAGTTTTTAAGGACAGAAAATACTTTAAATTATTTGCAATTGCTTCATGAAAGTACTGTATCACAAATGAGAATAAGTAGTCCTTAAAAGCAACCTGTTAAATCTAACTAATTTTAGAATACTCTTTAATTTTTTTCAACTGTTGCAGGAATATAGTAGTTCACAACCTTAAAATAAATAAAGATACAGATTTTTTTTTTCCCCCAGAACAGAATATTTAATTGGTTATTTACAGTTATATTCTAACTAAACAGCTAAAAAACCCGTCAATTAATTAGAAATAATTTCAACTGTTTTTTTTCTCACTTCATATTATAAGGGATGCATTTTACTAACCCAAACCTGAAACTTTTCATAAAATCATACAATCTTAGAATATGTTAATTGAAGCAGTCACATGGAGAACATCTGGTCCATCTACCTGCTCAAAGGCCAACATAGATCAGGCTGCTCACAGCTGTGCCCAGCTGGGTTGCGAGCATCATCAAGGATGAAAGTTCCACAACTTCTCCAGCAGCCTCTCATGGTGTTTGACCTGCCTCATTGTTAAAACATCCCCAAATTTAACTGGAACTTCCCATGTGGCAACTTGGGTGTCCCCTGCCTCTTGTCCTATCACTGCGCACCTTCAAGAGGACTCTGCACCTACAAGATGAGCCTGTCTCCCCTGTACTCTACCGCTGCGTAGCTGAAGCACACTTAGATCTCCCCTTAGCTTAGACCCAGCTCTCAGCACCTCCCGACACATCATGTACCCCAGCCCCTGAGCATCCTGCTGGCCCTTGGCTGCATCTGCTCCAGTAGGTCAGTATCCTTTTTGTACTGGGGAGCCCAAAAACAGTCTCCCAAGATCCAAAGGCAGGGGAGCAATCACCTCCCTGGACCTGCTGGCATTACCCTGGTTGGTACAGCCCGGGATGCCCAGGCTGACTTTCTCCCCTGCAAAAACATACTGCAGATTCATGTTTAACTTGTCCACTGGGATCCCAGGTCACTTTCTGCAAAGAACACAACAGGTAATGAACAGCCAGCTTGACTTCATAACACTAATTACAACCCTTTGAGCTCTGCAATCTGTCCAGTTTTTCATCCTTACTATAGTCCTTTCCAAATCATATATCACTAATTTAATTTTAAGGATAGTATGGGATACAATCTCCTTGTGATTTTGCACCACTAACAAAAAATACTATTAACTTCAGTAGGAATATCTGTATTATTAGGTACTGTTCATAAACAACAAATAGAAATTAGAAACTTCCAGTTATATTGCAGCTATGCAGAGTTATACAGATATTCACAAAGATGTGTGAGTAGCAAGACTTAGAGGAAGAGGGCAAAAGTTGCATTCACATCTTCATGATTGTTTACCACAGTGCCCTTCTTGGCAATTTAGATGACTGAATTCATGGCAGGCTCATTTTGCTCCAACCTGAAGTTGCCGAGAATCATAACAACAACATAAGCATTCTTCCAGCAGTGAGACTGAGCTCTGTATATTAAGCTTATATACCTCATTGCACTGCATCTATGGTAGGGCTACGGCAAGAAGTAAAAATATTCCCTGCTCTCTTTATGCATTTCTAAGGTCTGGATAATGCTGTCATCTGAATACCTTTGCACTACTTGAATAATATAAACCATTGTAGCAACCATTAGAGGAATCCCTCAAGGACACATTATCATGCTTTTTCTTTGGCTGAATCTTTCTTGTCATTTTTCTAGGGAAAGAGAAGGAAATGGATCCCCCTGACACCTGAATAGTGTCAGATGACAATATATAGAGCAGCAGTCTCAGCATACACTGTGGATAAGCCCGCTACTCAGGCAATCTCAGGATTACAATATGGTTTTTGTATCCCCATCCCTGCACTGAGTGCTCTTCAGCTGTGGCAAAGGATGTGGAATTTGCCATGTACAAAAAGAATAAATGAGCCCTAAATACAGCGTTTTCTCCCTTTGATGAATACGTAACTCCCTTTGATGCTGATGGCAATTACTTGCATACATGAAGAAGAGACTATCCCCACACCTACGAAAATTTTAGCTAGGTTTTGTGAATAGGCATTATGAATGCAAAAGAGAACTAGAAAACTGAATTTAAGAACAAAGGAACATGGAATTGTCAACAACTTTATATGTGACTTTATAGTTAAATGGATTTCTTCTTCAAGGTCCCTTCCCTTCCCTTCCCTTCCCTTCCCTTCCCTTCCCTTCCCTTCCCTTCCCTTCCCTCATGTGCTGTTCTGTTAATAAATGTGGCTACAGGATGAAAATTACAATGGAAACATTTCTTTTTACTGGACACCAAACAAAAGAAGCCAGAAATCACAGTTCATTGAATATTGATGTAGGTGATATATTTTCAGACCTTGTATGTCACCTTGCTACTACTGACAGAGTGAAAAAAATTACCATAGAAAGAAGTTTCTGTTACCATATGTTTCCACCTAAAGGTTTGTTTTTTTGACAATTAAGAAAATATACAGAAAAGCTAGGAGGATTGTAGGTTAGAGATACAGCTTTAATTCAGTTACTATATTGACATACACTTATTTTTAAAAGTGAATTTGTATGTGCAAGTAGGTAACTGTTTGTACATTCTTTAAATATGTTCCTGATTTATTTGGTAGATGTAATGAATGTACTTTATCAAAATCATATATTTATGGGCTTATAAAATGTGTATAATTTTTATTTTACTAAGGAAACTGTAAAACAAATATTATGACACTAGGAAAATTTAGTGTGCTTTGCACATATTTGGCACTGTGTAAGCAGTAGGATTGTGTAAACTCAAAAGAGCTTACCTTTTCCTCTTAATAACATTACTAAATGACCATACTTACGACATGAGACTGCAGTCACCCACCTGTCTGTCCAATTCTATTTCCAAAACTTTGACAAGGTAAGGGGAGATGAAGGAATTCTCAAGTTATGAGAATCGGCATTTGAATTGCTGTTCTGCTCTGGCTCAGGAATTTCATATGGAGTTTGTTATAAACTTCAAAATACGTAGACTTGTCTTGACAAGATAGATGGTGATTGTCTTTTCCACTCCATAACCTTCAAGTAAAAGTGTTCTTGTGGAAGGTGAGAACTTCACCCAAAGGGTTGTGGTGAATGGAGTTAAATCCAGCTGGCAGCTGGTCACAAGTGGTGTTCCCCAGGGCTCAGAACTGGGGCCAGTTCTGTTCAAAATCTTTATCAATGATCTGGATGAGGGGATTGAGTGCACCCTCAGTAAGTTTGCAAACGACACCAAGTTGGGCGGGAGTGTTGATCTGCTGGAGGGCAGGAAGGCTCTACAGAGGGATCTGGACAGGCTGGATCGATGGGCCGAGGCCAATTGTATGAGGTTCAACAAGGCCAAGTGCTGGGTCCTGCACTTGGGTCACAACAACCCCACGCAGCGCTACAGGCTTGGGGAAGAGGGGCTGGAAAGCTGCCCAGCAGAGAAAGACCTGGGGGTGCTGGCTGACAGCCGGCTAAATATGAGCCAGCAGTGTGCCCAGGTGGGCAAGAAGGCCAACGGCATCCTGGCCTGTATCAGAAATAGTGTGGCCAGCAGGAGCAGGGAGGGGATCGTCCCCCTGTACTGGGCACTGGTGAGGCCGCACCTCGAGTCCTGTGTTCAGTTTTGGGCCCCTCACTGCAGGAAAGACATGGAGGTGCTGGAGCGTGTCCAGAGAAGGGCAACCGAGCTGGTGAGGGGCCTGGAGCACAAGTCTTATGAGGAGCGGCTGAGGGAACTGGGGCTGTTTAGTTTAGAGAAAAGGAGGCTGAGGGGAGACCTTATCGCTCTCTACAACTACCTGAAAGGAGGGTGTAGTGAGGTGGGTGCTGGTCTCTTCTGTCAGGTGGCTGGAGATAGGACGAGAGGAAATGGTCTCAGGTTGCACCAGGGGAGGTTTAGATTGGATATTAGGAACAAATTCTTTACTGAAAGGGTTATCAAGCATCGGAACAGGCTTCCCAGGGAAGTGGTTGAGTCACCATCCCTGGAGGTAGTTAAAAGATGTGTAGATGTGGTGCTTAGGGGCATGGTTTAGTGGTGGAGTTGTCAGCATTAGGTTAACGGTTGGACTCCATGATCTTGAAGGTCTTTTCCAACCTAAATGATTCTAGGATTATAACTGCTAGAATTCTAGGATTCAATTCAGTCACAAGAAATAATTAAATATGGACAAAAGTGTTGTAACCAGAACTTTGTTACACAAAAGGAAGAGTAACAGGAGGAGGAAACTATTCCTGGAAGGGAGGAAGGGAGGAAGGAAGGGAGGAGGGAGGAAATAAAGGCCTTCTCAATTGCTTTAAGGTATAAGATCATAGATTGTGGTTGTAGGTTGTGGATCCTGGGTGAAAAGTGATACCTTGCAGAACAAGATCCTTGGAATGCCAATTAATACTATCTTAAAACTTTATCACACATTAACAACAGTCTTAAGTCAATGGACATTGAGTTCAGAAAGACTCATTCATTTCTCAAATAACCCATAATAAACCAAAACAAGCCATCACATTTAAATACAATTATGGTTGAGAATTTCTGCATTAATTTCAAAACCTACATTTAGAATCTGAAGTGTGTTCACATCACAAATATAGATACCTAAATTAATCATCTCAGTCAGATATCTTGCTGTGCCAAGTTTCTGCTGTAATCAGTGAAGAAAGAGATCAGTCTTCTGAACTGATCTCTGTCAGAGACTAATTTAGGCTATTGCTACTTTTGAAGTCTAAACTGTGTATTGAAAACACTCATCTGATTCTCTTTAAGGTACAAAATTCACAAACACATAGCTTGACTTCAGTTTGAAATACACAAGCATGAAGTGTTGCTGAAATCATACTAAGAGCTCCTGGATTTGTAGTACCTCCCAGGATTCAGCCTCCAAAGTGGAAACATATTTCCCAAAATTTGAGAAGTCATCCTTATCTAGTGATAATGCTTTATGGCCAACTATAAAATGACTGGGAATAAAGGGTGCATGCTTGGCTATTATAAACTGGCATAATCCTTTTACTTTCTTTGGAGGTTACACAGCTGAGCATGTGATGGTAAGAGGGCAATAGTAACACTGAAATACAACGTGGCAATTCAGTGACTGGTATTGTAAAAATACCAATAGATAGAGGAGAAAGAACATTTTCCTTCATGTCATTTTATTAGAAACTTGTTTCTCTGAAACCAGTTTTCAATCTGCTTTACTACATACCTACATAAAACTGAATTGTTTTGGAAAAAAACCCGAAACATATTAAAGCCCTGGAATCTAAGAGGTTTTATGGCAACATCAGAAGCACGTTTCTTCAAAGCAAACTGTAATCACGTTATCACAAATAACACTAAAATTTGAAGAAACAATGATCAGATTATTCCAAAATTCACTTCCAGTTAAGATATTCCCTGATTTATTTTATTAAAAACACCCATATACTTCCTTCTGAAAAAAAAAACCCCAAACAAAAAAACCCCCAACCAACCTATTTTGTCGCAATAAAAGAAATCCTTCCAAAACTCCCCTTTGAAACTGACAAAGACTCTGCTGCCCAATACAATATTTTGATAGAGATATTAATTCTCGTTGGAGTAAGCAATCATTTCTCCATGGTGCAGCATAACACCCTGCATGTTTTTATGATTCAGTCCCAGTAACACTATATCCCTGTTAGCATGATTAATCAGCCCAAATAGAATACAGCTTGGATTTAACTATCCTGCTGCTTGCTGCAGAGCTGAATCAGTCAGGGCCAGTTAAGGAAGTCTGCACTTCCCTCTGTTGCACAGTATGGGCATGACCTGTGACTCTTTGCTATGATGATATAATATTATTTCCAAGCCACTATCTAATTACCTTTCACACACACCATTTATTTGCTCACAGCAGAGGGTATTGCAGTGTAAGAATTGGTCAGGAACTTTGCAGTGTCATGGTTTTTCAGTAAGAAATGCCTGCTTGTTAAAGAATACCTCCCCCCCCCCCATTATCTTGAGGACACATCCTTTAATATTTTTATTCAATTAAATAATTTAAAAAGAAAGTTCAAGATTCTCAACATATGGTTTTAGAAACTATTTTATGAAAGGTTTCTATTTCCTGCCTCAGTATAATGCATTTGCTATTGCTCCAGATCACCAACTGAGATCTTGATGTTTTTGATAATAATTGTTTCCTCTCTTACCACCCTTTCCAGACAAGCAACAGAAGTAGATAGGCAGACCTTTGGGGTCTTTTGGCATTGTATAATGTCTGAAAGTAACTGTTCTTAAAAGCAATATTGTTGTGGTTTAACCCCAGCCAGCAACTAAGCACCACGCAGCCGTTCGCTTGCTTCCCCCCCACCCAGTGGGATGGGGGAGAGAATCAGAAAAAAACCACCCATCCCCCTCGTTGGTTGAGATAAGAACAGTTTAATAGGACAGAAAGGAAGAAAATAATAATTACATAACAATAATAAAATGACAATAGTAATAATAAAAGGATTGGAATATACAAATGATGCACAATGCAATTGCTCACCACCTGCCAATCGACGCCCAGTAAGTCCCTGAGCGGTGATCTCCCCTGCCCCCACTCCCCCAGTTTATATACTGGGCATGACGTCACATGGTATGGAATACACCGTTGGCCAGTTTGGGTCAGCTGCCCTGGCTGTGTCCCCTCCCAGCTTCTTGTGCCCCTCCAGCGTTTTTGCTGGCTGGGCAAGAGAAGCTGAAAAATCCTTGATTTAGTCTAAACACTACTTAGCAACAACTGAAAACATCAGTGTGTTATCAACATTCTTCTCAAACTGAACTCAAAACATAGCACTGTACCAGCTACTAAGAAGACAATTAACTCTATCCCAGCTGCAACCAGGACAAATATTTAAATATATTACTCTAGGCCTAACACAAGGAGGCTGTGGGTTTTGGTTTGGTTTGGTTTTTCTTAGGGTAGATCAACAAGCTAACATACTTTGAGCTGTAAAGTTCTGCTTCTGCAATAGTGTGTAAACCATTGTGGTCTTTATGCAAGACCTGGTCTAGCACAAACAAAGAAAATTTTTTTTAACAAAGACATATAGCTGCATGACTTTCAAACCTAATGTTAATATGGAAAAGAGTAGGCCCAAACAAAACACTAGTTTAAAATCTGACTCCAACACAGGACTGTTGGACGATTTCTGAAGTTCTAGGACTAGGGGAGACTACCAGTGGTTATCAAAGTTCTCTGAAGGTTTTTATCTATTCTGTTACAAAGACATACACTGCTGTAAGTTTCTGTGACAGAAGACCTGGAGATATTTGAATATTTGTAAGTTACCTCCATTCACTAGTTCAATTTAAATGGAATAATCTTTTTACGAGCACTGTTAACATCTTAGCTTGTTCTGTGTTCCCATACAATGAGTTCTATTCTGTTTTGATGAAACAAATGAGACATCAAAATAACCACCAAGGGTGGAATGTAACGCTTCTAGGAAATGACGGGAATAATTATTCATCAGAGTTTTGAGAAACTTCACTTCTGCTGGCTCCCCTCTACTTCCAGCTGCTACAGCAGCTGGTGATCACAACTGTGTAAGCCTGAAAACGCTATCTTCACCATTTTCTTCAGCCTTTAGGTCACACTGGCTTGTAAGGTCTAACAAGTTCCAGGGTAACTTGTGGCAGCACAGAATGGCTGGTAGAAGTCTTCAAGTTTACAAGGTAAATGTTAGTATGTCTTTTTTTACTCTTTTTAAAAGAAAGATACCCAATTTTCCTTCACGTCTTTTCAAGATGTCTGCTTCCTCTTCGTTTTAGTAGTAAAGCAACAGTGGATATTTTTGTTTGTTTGTTTAATTTGTTTAGGATTTTTTATGGTGAATGTAGACTTTATTACATATTTATTTATTTTCCTATTTTTGTATTACTGTTACTTTTTTTTTTTATAAATCTGTTAGGTTTCTATTCTTACTCTGCCTCACACTATAGCAAAGTACTAGGTGATGCATATGTTAGGTATTACTACTACAAAGAAGACTAAAAGAACTTAATTTTATACTTATTGTATTGGGTGTAGGTGTCAAGGTGCTGGCATCTGTAAGAAGAGGCCACAGGCTGCCCCATGGCGGACACAGCTGTTTCCAGCTGACTCCAACAGACCCACCGCAAGGCACAGCTGAGCCCCTCAGCCAAGATGACGATGCTTCTGGGAAAACATAGTTAAGAAAGGGTAATAAACACCAGGCACAAAAAAACCCATCAGACAGACAGAGGAGGAGGGGAAAAAAATTACTGAGAAACAGCAGAGGCAACACCGAGGTCAGTGAAGGAGGGGGAGGAGGTGCTCCAGGTGCAGGAGCAAATATTTCCCTGCAGCCTGTGGAGGACCATGCCAGAGCAGACTGATATTGCCTGAAGGAACTGTGGCCTGTGGAGATGCCATGCTGGAGCAGGTTTATCCTGAAGGACTGCAGCCCATGGAGAAGACCTACGCTGGAGCAGGAGAAAGGAGCGGCAGAGACCAAGTGCAATGACCTGACTGCAGCCCCCTCTCCACCCTGCCCTGTGCTGTGCAGTGTTGGGGGTAGAGGAGTTGGGTTAATGAAAGAGTGAAGTTGAGCCCGGGAAAAGGGGAGGAGCGGAGACATTGTTTTAATCTTTTTGTTTCTCACCATCCTACTCTATCTTTAATTGGCAATATCTTAAACTAGTTTTCCCCAATTTGAGTCTGTTTTGCCCATGATCATAATTCGTGGGTGATCTCCCTATCTTTATCTTGACCCATGAGCTTTTTCATCTTATTTTCTCCCTCTGTCTTGTCGATGAGGGGGAATGAGACAGCGGCTGGGTGGGAGTTTGTCCCTTAGCCGAGGTCAGCCCATGGCATTTATACATATGATGACAAATACCAACATTATAAACTGTGTGAGTTTCAGTATCTCTCATTGGACACAGACGGTTTTGTATACATTTTGTGCTATTAATCATTTACAGAGAGAATACAGTAACTGTGGAAGGATTTCGGTATTTGATGTGTTCTACCAATCGTTGTTAATGGCCCTTACAGAAAAATGGCAAGAGTATTATTTATTTATTTAATTGTGGTTTTAATTTTTGTTTGCTTCCTGAACTGAATTTTCATAAGCATAGCTAGATTGAGAGCAAATCGTGAAATGGAAAAAAAGTAAATAAATAATTCTGCAAATAACATGCTTATAATTTCCAAGCTTCAGGCAGACTCTTTAGTGCAGTTTTGTAAAATTGAGCTCTCAGACGTAAACACTTGGGGAATCCTGTCCTGACTGACAGAACAAGTCAGTCAGGAAGGCCCAGGAGAGCAGGAACAGTCTCTGAGGTTTTAGTAGTACAACACTCATAAAATCCTAATCGTAAGAACAAAGTCTGACCCTGTTTATCTTACTAAAGGATACTATGGATCTATTTGTTAATACCTAGAGATCTCAGTAAGAACAGGAAACATATCACCAAATACTTTGGGGGTTGTTGAGATATGCCCAGTTAGTTAATTTGATCCTGAAGAATATAAGAATAACAATAAGCCAAGAATAAAATTCTAAACAAAAGCAGATTTTCTTTTTTAGATCAGGCTTTAAACATAAAAATACATTTTTATACCAAATATTTGAAATGCTTGTGCTAATGAAACCTTTGGTTTGAGCAGTAAAATTCAAACAAATGAAACTTTTTCATGAGTCAAAAGAGCTATTTTCTATGCCAAACAAATATGTGACTGACATAACATTCCCTTCATCACAAAAGCACGCTAAAAACCCGAGTCACAACATATGACTATGCTCAGTATGGCAGATTGTGAAACACATCCATCTTGAGCACAATATGCTGAAAATGTGATTTCTTTATAGCTACATTTCACTGTAGGATTCCCTTAAATATTAGTCCTCTGATAATGCACAAAATTCATGATCAGCTCAGCCGTAGGCTGGTTCTGATTAGGCAGCACCAAGCAGTTATCACCTCTCTTTTTCTCAGTCATTGTCCTGTGAACATCAAAGTGGAACATCATTTTGTGATCAGCTGGGAGACTGCTGAAATCTAGGAAAGTAAATTCTCATTTTAAAAGGCAGAAAAGAATGAGAATACACACGGAGCAGCTTTCAGTCTGTTCTAGGTTGGAATTGTATTACGAATTAAACCAAAGTAAATACTAAAAAGTAGAAGAAACCGTTAACATTTTGAGCTGACATTTTCACCTTTCCTGGCAGGAGAATAGGAGTCTGGCTTCATTGAAGAGCACATGGTAAGACTCTCTCACATACTTTTAATAGGCCTTATGATATCACAGCTAAACTCAGAGGTAAATAGACTCTGATATAAAACCTCAAAATCTTGTTGACTTCTTATGACCTAGATCCCCTTCCAAAACCCCCAGCCTTTTACCTCCAAACTCCTGGACTCCTCAGTATTTTTTTTCATTCTGAAACTTCATCACAGTTAAATATTAAGTCCTCAATTTTTTTAAAAATATACCTATTTATCCTACCTTGTAAACATAAAATATAATCTGCATAAAACATAAACCAGAATGGAATAAACAAAAATAAGTATTTGTATCAAATTTGTATTTCAGTCTGAAATACAGAAAACAAACTATTCAGAAATAGTTTGAGCATACTAAAATTACTCAAGAACTTGCAGAGGCACAAAACTAGACATAAACTTGGTCAATGTTTTCTTTAGGGTGTTTTGGTTTTGTTATTTAATTATTTTTCTTTGTTCATTGATTTTAGAGTGTATTAAATAAAACACCTAGATAATTTATGCTAGAAATCTTTATTTTCTGAAAATAAGACTGGAGTACAATGTTTAATGTTCTACCTAAAGTTGGAATGAATTTTTTTTCCTGTGTTTAGCTTCATATAAAAGAAATACGATGATGATTTAAATCATCAAAATGCTTGTGTGCACAACTAGCATGCTGTATGGTTGAATAGAGAGTTATTATGAAAACCCAATGATAAAAGACAAAAAATAATCAGGTATATATATCTCAGCACTGAAACAGAAGTTGCCACGGCAGTTGGTTACCTCATGATAAAACAGATAAGGGCAGTGTTAGAAGAAACATACTTCCTCCTTTCCTTTCTTTTTCATTTGAGAAGGAATTCAGTCCCTCCTCTGCTATACAGCAAAAAAAGAAGAAGAAAAAAAAATTTTATTTTGCCATTTTAGAGAGACAGATATCCTTCAATTTGCTGCAGCACTTTTTGAAAATTCAGTTCAATCCAGAAAGTGAAATCTTTCCTTCTGACTGAAAACAACAGTTCACAAAACTTCTGCTTTTGATTAATTTACTATGCTTTTAATGTATTTTTCTAGGTATAATCTGAAAGTAATTTGTTACATTTTGGAAATTCTAGGGAAACATAGAAATCTCTTGTCATCAGCAACACTGAGGATCCAAGAGACCAAACTTTCTCCTCCTGACTGACACCTGCCAGGCCAAAAAAGTCTCCTCAGGTACCTTAGTGTGGTGAGCATCACTGGTCAGCCTAAAACTCCTTAAATCTTAGCTCCCTTTTGTTTGTGTTAGCCAATAATTAAATGCTTTATATATTAAGCTGTGTATGTACTGCTTGCAGAGTCTCTTTGCATCCCGCTAAAGAAAAATGATCAAAAAAACCAAGCCCAAAACACATCCTTGCAACAATGCAACTAAGATCTTTGGCTGTCTGTTATACTTGCTATTATATGTTGTCTGTATATCCTCTTGTAGCCATAAGTAGCATGAAAAGCACCTCCAGGTAAGAGTTAAAAGTCAAGGCTTCAAGAGAAATTCTCTGACCCTGCATTTCATGTTCACTATCTATACAGTAATCTCAGAATATGCTTTTATATGCCTTAAGGTAGAGCAAACACAAAGTTGTCTTCAAGCTGTGTTTGCTTTTTCTCTATTTACCATGCTAGATTAGGAAGTATTGAACTAGAAATTTTGTCCTGATATAAATGTATTGCTATTCAACTGTGTCTCCCCTTTAAAACAGCATAATTGAATGATCTCCTGGTTTTTGTTTTAAAACATCTGTATGTAATATACACCTGTAGGGGCTTAGCTTTTCCTTTCCTATGTTCTCTTTAGCACATGTGCAGTGTTCTTTACCACTAGCATGTGAAAAGGTCAGCTAACTCCAAATTCATTATCACTATGATGTTATTTATTTTTATCAAGTTTAGTTATGAGAAAGTAAGAAACTATATGTCTTTTCTCCTCTGAATGAAGAAAGTGTCACTGTTTTTCTATGGTTTTGTATTAAATTCTTTTTCAGTCTGTGAAGACTTATATATTGATGTTTAAACATCAACCTCTATTTGCATGGGGATTATCATTCAGTAAAAGATGTGTTTAAGGAGACCAAGTACTAGGCCAATATATAGAAGTTATGTTTACTGTCCAGCTAGGAGATGGCTCTACCCAACCATACTCAGAAGAGATTATGTGTAGGAACAGTCAATACTTCTTCAGGAGAAGTGGCAAAAATTGATAGCTTGATTAAGCATCAAATATATCAATAACACAAAGCCTTTGGGGAGAAGTTTCAGCCTGGGTGGTGGTCCCACAGGCCTTAAGAAAAATCTCACCACCTGTGCAGAAGTGCATTTAGAGAAAAAAGCATCTAGCTAAGAACTGTTTTGCAGCAACTATGACTACACCAGCACCCCAACAGATTCTTAGCTTCTTGAACCAGGTGGATTAGAACCAAAGTCTGTGTAATTTTAAGAGTTGTCTTCTTTTGTTTCTGGACAACTGTCTCAGCACAGTCCTCTCTACGTAACCTTCATATTATAATTTTTACATTAACCTTTGTTGAACGTGTGATCTCAGGCTACCTGGGACCATATAAGCAGGAGAACTGGTGCCCCCTCGCAGGGGCTAAAGCCCCACCAAAAAATTGCATAGGCAGTGGGGTGTTCCGAGCTGTACTGCACAGGCTAATCTTAGGAGGAAATGTGTGATGTCAGTTTAGAGAGTTGTTTTCTTACAATAAATATTATCAGAATATATTTGGTGTGCAGAACAAAGGGGAAAGGAATGACTGAAGTTAATTTCTTCTAAATTTTATAACCATATGCTTTCCTAATTCAGTTGCTTAAACATCTCTTTTTTTTTGTTCAATAGATCATAACTATTTAATTTCTTTGTATAGTTTGCCCCCAAATGGGACATTAATGCCCCCTTGTAAATTAAGAATTCCCTGAGTGTAGCTCTAGAAAGAAAAATACATCTCCACTAAAGGAAGGACTTTCTGATGAAGAATCATAAAATTTACTGTATTAGATCAGTGGGCCGGCCTAGCCTTTTCCTATCAGTGTTTCTATTACTGAAGGTCAGAGTTTATTTAGGAAGATATATGAAAGTTCTAATACCATTTTACTTTGATTACCGACTATAGTACAGACCATTCTACCTCACAGTCTATCTCCATTTCCAACCCTCTCCAAATATGACTTGCCTGTGAGACAGGGCAACAGACTGTCTCTATCTCCTCTACATTATGCATATTCTTCTGCTGCTTTTGTATAAATTCCCTTTAGTTGATAGAATGGTTTAAAGGCATGACAAGAGTATGTGATGTATAAAGCCTTTTTTTTTTTTTTATATTTTTTCCAGAAAGCATCTGTAAGTACTCTGTAAATCACCTGGCTGCAAAATTCTGCAGATATCTCAAAGGTAAAAATATTTTTATTAGAGTGTATCAGGAGATGTGGGTTCACACATATATGACTAGAAACATTACATTGATTACAAGTTGCAACACAACATTTACACAGTAAGGACATCATGAGTCATGACTTAATATAATTAAAAATGTTAGCCAACGGTCTGTTACTGCTAACAATTTTATTTAAAATACAAAAAGAATTTAGGTAAATTTTATCTTCAGCCCCATTTTAAGCCACTCTGTATCACATCCTCACGTCTTGCTCAACCATAAAAATGACCCACACTCCTAACATTGCTTCCAAGATTTACCAAAAGCCTGTAGACAATTTTTTCCCTCTCTACTTCTAACTTAATATACTCACAACTATTTTTTATTTGTCAGTCTATTCATAGCGGGTAAAATCACAAAGGTTATCCACTTCAGGAGCTTTCTCTCCACAGACAAGTCCATGAAGTCTCGTAGTACATCATTTACAAATTATACCATTACACTGGTATATAAATTCACTGAGGATAATGCTTTCAAAACCTTTCTGGAGTGCGCCCTGTGAAAGGCATAATGTACATCCAAACACTTATGTATCATTAGTATTCTCTGAAAAATAATCCCATGCGTGGAATAGGAAATAGGAGGGAAGGATTCACTTTTGTTGACAAGTCCCCAGAACTAGCAGGCTTAAATAGTAGGAAAGCTGAAAGCTGGCAAAACTGATGTGAATTCTATCAGCTTGTTTCATGGCCAAAGTGCTGCTGATTGTCAGCAGAGTTCTATAGCCACCTCATGTGTATTGCACACCCTTTTCTGCATGAGTGTTACTCACTCAAGGATGGAAAACAAATTATTTGTTCCATCCTCAAGACACACTCAGATACTAAGTGTAGCATAGCCTTGACTTCAACCTGTCATTGGTTTTCTGGTGCTTCAGATGCTGGCCCTCCAAGCACTTAACTACAAGGTCATTTTTTGTTTCATAGATGCTTTACCTTGAGTTGTCGTTGAATTGATGTTGATCTCTGAAAGTAAAAAGAGAGAGCCCCAAAGTGTTTTTACAGGATGTATCAGGGGACCTTTAGCTGTTAACACTGGAAGAGAAAACTGCTATACAAAATACTGTCATGGATTTTACTTTCAAAAAATAATTTAAAATTACTGTTACTTAATACCTGAGTTGGCTACTATTCCCATGCCAAATTTCTTGCAGATGTACACACAATGCATTGTAATAGGCAGAAAAAAAATAGCTCTTTTTAACCCTCAGTGACCTCTCGGACATAAAATCAAAGGATGGTAAACAAAAGAGAAGGGAAGGGAAGATATGTTTGATCTCATATTGATGAAAAAGTGACATTGGCATTCCAATCTCTTTTAAATGTTGCCTTTCTCAGGAACAGGAACATTTGGGGGGAAATCATGAGATAATAATAATAGAAACTGGGAATTTGAACAAAATATTATAATTAATACATATATAATGTGAGACATTATTTTTTAATGTCCTAAGGAAATTTAGAAAGCAGTACAGTTTGTACCAGTTTAAAATAAGGATCTAAGTGATCTGACTGAGAATGCCAGACCTAAGGACAAATGCAGTGCTCAAGAGGAAAGACAATCAGTTGAAAAGACTTTTAGTTAGTTAGATTTACAGTGCTAGAAGAAAAATCACACAGTTCCTTTTATACCAAAATAAATGTTTTCAGGGGACCGATATATGCAATTTCACTTTAATATAAAAATAAACAACATATAATGGCAGAAATTAAGGAATGAAAATATTTATAAGCTTATTCTGCAGAGATGGCGAGTTGCTGAAACATAAAGCACCTGAACCAAAGGCTTTTATCCCATTAGTTTGAATCAAGCCATTATCACTTAAAGTGAATAAATGAACAAATGAAAAATCTGCTTTCTGTGTGTCACTGGCAGACCAGAGGCTGACAGAAGAGTACCTATTACACAATAAGATTAAACAAAAATTATCTTCCAAAACATTAAAAAAACCCAAACAAAACCCAAACCTCCAAACCCCCACAAACACCTACCTTTCAGTATGATTGTCCATATCTGCTTCCATTTGTTGCAAAGCTCAAAGCCTAAATATTTTGCTTTCAGATTTACTGCCTAGACATTTTGTAGCTCTTCTTGAGGTGCCTTCTTAACACTACTGTTAGGGCCATAATGGAGTTGAATTAAACTCAGAGCTATTTTAACAGAAAAAGTAAGTTGCTGCTCAATTGAAACTGCATTAAAAGTCAAAAAGCAGAATTAGTGAATATATTTTTGGCTGTGCTAAAAGCAGATCCTTATTTGTACAGAAAAGAATTCTTGGAACTGTAGATATCGATGTGTTATATGTATATTTATATAAATATCTATGTGATATACAGAAATTGGGAAGATTTCAGCACAAAATCTGTAGAAAATGGAGGTTAACCCTACATTGCTTGAGAAGCGGAGTCCAACATATTATTTCAGGGTTCATTGATTTGTTGTCTGTAGTTAAAATAGGTTGCAAACAGTACTACCACTGATGGAATTTGCTCTTTAGTGACCGCAAAGGGCCATCTTTGGTATTTACCTGTTTTAGGATGAAGATCAGTCTAATTCTGGTCAGCAAGTGGTAGCTACAATAGAATGCTTCTTCTCTATGAGTGTGCTTGTGTATTTTCCTAGAGTACGATCTACTGGATACTGATACATGTTGCTAAACAGTGTCTCTCTATGCTAATTTTTCAGCTGAGAAACTGTAACAGTACTAATTCATTTCTGTAGGCTTTTTTTTGTTTATTAGTTCAGTTTAGCCCATTTATGGAAGCTAGATGCTCTATAGTTTTACGTGTTCTAAAAATTTTAGAGGCAACATTATAATTTACATCAAAACATGTACAAAACCCATGTTGCCTGACAGTCATTGAAAGATCTTCTTAATACAAAACTGAGCACAAACTACATTTCCAGATTACAATTTCAAGTATTGCTCCACTTTAATATATTACTTTTCTATGTAATTGATGAATTATCCTATATTATGGCTTCAACCAAAGCCAATTCCCCAAGCACAAGAAAGTAAATCAAAATGTGTTCATTCAGAAAGTGAAATTTTAAAATGAGTGAAATAATAGCCTTTGAAAAACAGCTATCATTTCGATAAAAAATTTGTCAACAGTTTATAACTTAGCTGTATGAGGTCTAATGAACAGAAAAAATAACACAACATTAAAATTTACACAGAATTAAAAAATATTCATAAGGAGCCATACGATAAAAAATTTATCAGTATCTTACAAATACTAATAAATATATTACCATGTGTCTGAGGAAGTTAGACTTATTGAGTGGTTTCCAGTGCAAAGTGTGGCAAGCTCCTTAGTAACAACTGGGTCAACTCTAAGAATGTTCATATTAACACACTATTTTGGCCTGTTCAGCTATTATTTTTAGTTTGAGGACAAAAAAACCATAAGTGGTTTTTTTTTTTTTAAGAGTCCATCCAGTAATTTTATAGATTTTTTTGCAACAAAGAAAAACAATTTCTCTGGCCTGGGAATTATTTTCTAACCAGTTTTCAGGGACCTGTGATCAGCAGTGAGTATTGCAATACTTCCTAGAAAAAATGGAACCATTATTTAAAGTATTAAGGAAATAATTGTCAGGAGCACTGACACTGACACTATTATGCAGCTTTTCTACATGTTTAGTAAATATATACGAAGTGTATATTGGTGTGAGAGAGACAACCATTCATTTGTTCTGAGAGGTTACTGGGGATATATGAGTGAGGGTAGGACACAATTTGTATTGCTCACTCATATTTGAATAATGTGGATGGCCTACACCTTACATCTCATACCTTCTACCAAAACAGAATTGTAAAAAGCATGAAGAAGGGCAGTAAGGTTGGACAAAACATAGATTTAATGAAGGGAACAACTGAAAGAACTAAGTTTTTTCAAACGAGAAGACAGGTGATTAGTCGCAGGGATCACAGATGTCCATGGAGGTGCGCATCGCAGAAAATTGATAGACAGCAATTGTTCAATACTTATTCCTATACTGGAAGTGGGGACATCACAAGAAACTAACAGAAGGTAATTTCAAAATATGTGAATAAAAATTACGTTTCATGCAATACATAGCTGAGCTGTGGAACCCTTGCTGTGAGAAGCTGTGAACACTAAACATCAGCATAAATTCAAAAAGGTACGGAAAAAAATCATGAACGTTCATCTAGTTCAAGAAATTCTTGAGGTGTAAATTGCCAAATGTTACGAGAATACAGTGGGGGAGCTACCCTTACTTGTCCTTCTCTTTTAATTTTCCCTGAGCTTTCACAATCAGCTACTATTGAAGACAAGATACTCAGTGGATCCTTGGTCCATTGAGACTTTCCTTTCCTTAGCTTAATTAAAATCAGTATAAATTCACTCCCTAGATTGGACAAACTTCAGATCAGTTCCATGGTCTGTGAATAATAACTTTGTCTTTTTAGTAATGATTAATTTTGTCTACATATGGACACAAAATTAATATTGGATTCATTCTGCATAATATGATCCCATTGGTAAATGTAAATTGCCTTCAACTGGCTTAATGTATTTAGGGTTATATAGGATGTAACTGGCAGAAAAAGCTACAGATGCTACACTTTGTAAGATATATATTTTCCAGTAATAGCATTTGAAAACTGACCATTTTGTAGCAATGTACTGCAGTAAGCAGTTCTGGCAGATACAAGAGTGCTTTCATGCTGTTGATGTCCTAATGAAGTATGTCAGACATCTGGTGTCAATCCTTTGACCAGCTTCTCATGGTAGAAGATTTTGTTCCTCTTACATTTGTGAATTAAAGCCATTAAAATTTGTTTTTATGTGTGCATGTTCTAAAGGAAGTTATATTTAAATTCCAGGTACACTGACAAATGTTTTTTTAAATATATCAAGTTAGGGATGGACTGAGCTAAGGCTGTAGAGGAAGAGGGGTGAGGAAAGAACTGTTCATGAAAACACAAACCTGACCACTTGATCTCAAATAAAAGAGAACAAATATTTGGAGATAAAAGGAAAGTTAAATAAAATGTAATTTTTCCTTATCAAAGGTAGGTCAGGACAGGACAACTCAAATATTGTTATTAGATAACTACTTTCTGACAAAGAAGAAATATGGAAAATTTTAGAACTTATATGAACTATTGTGGGTTGACTCCAGCCAGCAGCTAAGCACCCACACAGTCACTCACTGTCCCTCCTCCCTCAGTGGGAAGGGGGAGAGCAAAAGTGAAAAAAACCCTCATGATTTGAGATAAGACAGTTTAATAAGTGAAGGAAAGAGGGCAAAAAAAAAGTGGTGCAAAGGCAATCAACTCAACACCTCCCACAAGAAGATCGACGCTCAGCCAGTCCAAGCAATGGCTACCTTGGAAGACAGCCCTGCCTCCCCCAGTTGTTACTGGTGAGCATGGTGTTATACAGCAATAACTCTTTGGCCAGTTCAGGTCAGCTGTCTTGGGTCAGTCACCTTCGCTGTGTTGCCTCCCAACTTCTTGCCTACTCACTGTGGGGGGAGCAGAGAGAGAACCAGAGAAAGCCATGACCCTGTGCAAGCACTGCTCAGCATTAGATAAAACTGGTGTATTATCAACACTTAGTCACAAATCCAAATCACAGCATCCTAGGGGCTGCTATGAAAAAAATTTAACTCCATCCCAGCCAAACCCAGTGCAACTATGGTTCAGAGGAAAATATTATTTAAACTAGAAATGCATAGGAAATAAAGTTGAAGAAAGACTTTTCTCTGAGGAGATAAAAATGAGTGACATTGAAGGTCAACGTCATATTGAAAGGAGATGAGTGATGGGCAGGCCTTCAGGGATAAATATGGTGACTAATCTTGTTGAGTAACCTAGTAATGATCTTGAAACACTAATGAAGATCTGGGAAACACCTTTGAAACAGAGAATATGCCCACAGGGAAGGGAAAGAAAAGCAAAGCAAGGCAAGGCAAAGCAGAGAGCAAGGGCAAGGGATCCAAATTACGCTGCAGATTCAGGGTAATAAAAATGGATGGAATGTGGACTCTGTCACATTAAAGGACTTAAATACCTCGGTCAATTTAATCTAGTAAAATTGATTTCTGTCCATAAATGTAACAGCAAGGTAAACACAAGAGAGGGGAAAATCCCTTTGTCTGATTTCCTATCGCTTGGTTATCTATGCTAAAAAATTATCACTGGAACATGTATAAAAACTAATAATAATCTATCCACAGCCTATATATCTATTAGGCTCTGGGACAATCTTTCAGAAGGATGATTATGAGACACATGAAAAAATCTAACTACTTTTAAGAAGGGTTCTGTGAATTACAACAAAGACTACATAATGTGTTAGTTTCAACAGCTAGGGAATAATAAACAATAGGAAAGCTTCTTGGAGAGCCTTATTCTCAGCTATTACAAATAAACATGCTAGGTAACATGTGATAACTAATATGTAAATTGCTGTGTAAATCAAAATAATTACTTGAAGTGCCTACATCAAAAACTTCTGAAAATAGAGGGTTTTTTAATGAAAAGGAGGCTAAATCATTTTTCTTCATCAGATCTGCATTATTTTTTTCTCATCCAGGTTGAAACAGTGATTATTTCCTCCTGTCTAGCCTCTCCCTGTACTAACATCACTAAATGTTTCACTTCATAATGCAATTTTTTTTTTTTCTCTGAAAACAGCAACCAGAGTGTTCCCATTACTTAATATAACAACCAATTTATTGGATTGTTTTGTTCTGGCTACAAGCACAAATTCTTTAAATGGCACGTACAATATTATAGCCATATAGAAGGAACTTTGTAAACCAAGACCTCATTTAAGTCAGATTGTTTTGCATCATTTTTACCTGAGTTTGTGTTCCTTAGTTCAGAGAGATCACTTCCGTATTGTGCTGATAAATAATACCATCACTATTATATGTGATGAAATGGATATTCTGCATTTAATGTAATTTACAATTAAAAAGTTATGAAGATGTATTTCTGTTTAAAAAAAACCAACAAGCCACTAAGTATTAAGATACAAGAAAGTGTGGTTATAACTTTTGATTAAAACTCCTTCTCAATCCCCTGCAAAATGTCACAATTTATTTAAAATCAGTTCTGTCAGAATTGTTGTTACTATTTGTGATTGGTAAAAGTTCATCAATCAAGTTTAAATAAATGTTTAAAGATTAAGCTGTTTCTTGACATGATCTAGCACCTCAGATGGTCTGCTCATTTGGTGTTTCACTGCCTGTCAAAGCTGGAAAGGTATTAAGACTGAAGTAAACCTTCTTCTGTTTTATTTGCTATAGAGCACAGGAGCAACAGCATGGAGAATTTGTTTGATAAATGAAGAGGTATTTTCTGTGAATTAAATCTATTCCAATATTTCTGTTTATTAAGTTATAACATGTAACCCCTGCAGTCACATATGCATTTCAAAATTGTTCATATTTCCTAAAACCCCAAAAGTTTATGAACCAGTGCCTGAATGTATTTTGTACAATCATCTCATGCAAAATACAAGGAGAATTCTACTATAACTGATGTTAGATCACTTCATTCTAGCCAAATACCTTGAGTCTTTAGTGAAAAATTAGATGGACAATACTAGCAACTTTTCAGGTCTTGATTCTTTCAGTTCTGGAGTTGCTTTTTATAAGGACTGTTCCCAAAAGAAAAACTAATTTGTGGCTATTCTAGCTGAAATTACACATGCAGCTATTGAGAAGGACCAAGCAACACCCAGGGAGCAATACATTTCTCAAACAGTACTCAGTAATACAAAAAAATAACCTTGTTCTGCATAAATCTCCTATTACCATACTTTCATTATTTACTTTACAATTACTCCTGCTTTAAATTCATATATTTGAACCAGTTGTGCTGTTGAGAGTCATGCAGACAAAACATACTTTTCAGAAAACCTATGATCAACATGGGGCTAATATTGAGAAAGCTAACGGATATTTCCTTTGCCCCTTTTTTTTTTTTAAGATTTACAATGTACATATTACAAATAAAATATGTCATTGCTAGGCAGTACTGAAAAGATTATGAGCAACCCAAGGTAACTGGATGATCTCTTTGGGTGATGTGAATTAGCTCAGTAGCTTGAATGCAGTCAGATGCCGATTTACATGAACAGGGAATCTGGAGACTAGAAGGGAATTATTTTGTTGTTCTTTTAAGAGAAATGACGAAGAACTTGTTGCTCCCACAAGAAAAATTCAGATAAACAGAAAAAACATTGGAATAACAAGGTTCCTGATCTACATAGATATGTTTGTAAAACCAATATAAATTATAGATTATCTAATAATTTCTTGGAATGGACTGGCAAAAACCTTTTTTTGATACAGATGGTGGAGAGCAACAGACTCTTCTACATTTGATTCTAGCAAGAGGGATGAACTCCACTGTGTCAAAGGCAAGGTGTATGAATGTAACTGTAGAATAAAAGAGTTCTTCATTCTCAGGAAAGGAAAGAAGCATCACTGACATACAGTAGCAGCAGATTTGAAGAGCATATTTGTCAGTAGAAACAAATAAACAAAGAATGTATATGAAACCCTATGGGAATAAAAATCTAAAGAAAAGGGTATTTGGGTAAGTGGCACCTTTTAAAATAATAATTATTATTAAGGGCACAAGTATAGATTAGTGAAGCTGAAAAGAAAGCAGAGAAGTGCAGGAAGAAGACAATGGCTAACTCACGCGCTCTTAATTGACTTGAAACTTGACACAGAAATATATAAAATGTGAAAATGAGGTCAAATCATTAGAGGTTACTATATAAAAATTTCTATAACACGTAGATGTAAAGAAAGGAGAAGACTCAAAAGAGTTACAATTAGTGGAATGTGAGGCAGTAAAAGAAAAACATTCTGGAAGTACAATTTTATGAGTGGAAGACATAAGTGGTCTATTTAACAGGTACTAAAAAGTAAAAATGGCCAACATGAATTTTTCAATGTTATTTAATATCAGCATTCATTGTAAAAAAACCCCAAAACACGAAACACAAAAGCTCGTGATATTCTAAGTAACAAAATGAATGCTGTTGACATTTTTACATGTGCTTAACCTACAATGAGAAAAAGAATCAGTTTAAAAAAATTACTACGTAGATGTCGTCAGTTTAGTAAGCCTAACGAAGTTCATTCTTGCCTGGTGAGAGATAAGCAAATTAGATCTATTTGATTAAGCGTAAGGAACCATAGAAGTCAGGTAGGATTATTGGCACGAAAATACTGTCCAACTTTAAATGAAGGTGAAGCAAGACCAAAGGAAATGTAGAGCAGACATTTGAATTTCCATACACGGGAAATTACTGAAAACAGATTCCTCAGCAGATTATTTTTTAACCAAGTGTTAAATAATAATAGAATACAGACATGCCAAGAAAAAATTATATTCAAATAAGCTAATTTACTTACCTTATTCACTAAGGTAATTCACTAATGTACAATATACACGGTTGAATATGGTATTCTCATATGAAATATAGGGAAACACAGACTACACAAAATTATGGAGGGGATAGTAGAGACCTCATTAAAATGTTCCCAAAGAGTGTTTACAAAGTTCCACATTCTAACTGGAAGGTTGTATTCAGTAGGTACCTTTGGGAGCTCTTTTGGATCTCTTATTGTTTAATGTTCTTATTAATAACTTAATGCAGTACAGAGTATCCTTATTCAAAGCTGGAGATAATAGCCTGGGAAAAGAGTAGGAGAAAGGGAAAGAAGAAAGTGAGGACTACAAATACTTCAGAAAATATTAGCATTAAAATAATTTGCTCAACTAAGTGAAAGGTCTAAATAAACATCATAAATCCCACTAAGGATTTGTGCAGATTCTGGAGTTGCCGTTGACAGCAAAAATGCCTCATAGGGAAAAGACTGGCTAAGCATCAGCATCACATAAGGTCTTGTGTCTATACTGAAGTGTAGGCTGAATATCAGTTACCAATAGCAATCTTCCTAAAAAAAGAAGAAAGAAAAAAAAAAAAAAAGGACAGATAGGAATAGGTTTTTAGGACTGTCAAAGTAATCTTATATTCTGCCCAGAAAAGATCTAAAGTGGAGTGCTTACCTAATCTTCTGAACAACACTTCAGCAAAGATACAGAACAACTAAAAAAGTGTGAAGTAGTTCAGCAAATGTGACCAGAAATCAAGAAGCAAGACAAGCTAAACAGAAAAAATTGGTGTGACACAGCTTTGAAAAGAGAAGGCTGAGGAAAGAAATTGATGTATTCAAATATGATAAAGCTTGCCAGAAAAGAAGGCAACTAGCTGTTGAATGTATTCTTTTAAAAGAAGACAAGAAACAAGGAGCTTAAACTGCAGGAAAGGAGATGGTGGATAGAATTTTGTAATACATTGGTTAAGAAGGCTTCACTACTTGTATTGCAGGTCTTTAAAGAAGATTTATGTATTGTTGATCTAACTTCAGAACATGGAAACAAGTGAGTTTCTGATGTGCTTTCATTCCAATTGTCTATAACGTGATAATGATATGCAGTTACAAACACAGAAGTGGAGGGAAAAATATTCCTATTTAAAAATCAGTAAGTACTTTGTCCCAGTAATAATTTATGTCAAATCAAATTCAGAAAGCATGGAGCTTTGACTAAGGTTGGATGCGTTAGAAGTCTAGGGAAAGCGTAAACTAACTTTTCTATTAACTTGGATTAAGTATTAATACACAAGTTAATAAGAAGTTACTCTTAACTCTCTTTAAACTTCTAATCCATGCACCTTTATACGTTGCAATACTATTTTCACAATAAAAACAGGTCTTCTGCAAAGACAAGTTTACTTTCTCTCCTAAATATGAAATACTTTGGAATAAGGATTTTTTCTTTTAATTTAGAAAATATTAACACTTAAAGTAAAATTCCTTTGAAATATAATTTCAGTGACTTCACAGCATCCAATCAGATTAGAACCTTAAACTTGAATTAAGTTCCAACTTTAAAATTTGTGGAACCTTAAGTTTTGACAAATGGATACTTTTTTTTTGCTATATAGAATCAAGTGTTAAGGCATACTATCTATCTGAACCAGGAAAGCTATGAAAAGATATTTGTCTTTCAAGAAAACATTAGAAAATCCTCACGATAAGTTCAAAAATTGAACATAATTAGATTAAATCATGTCCCTTTTTTGTGTCAGAAAGCAGCATTACATGATTAGGTATTTATCAATTCACCTTGCTTCTAAATGCATGTGCTATGTGGAACTAAGTTTGTTCTATTACTTTAATAGAATTGCTTTGATCCTGAAAGATTTGAAACAAAATGTTCATTAGCTTACTTCATCGTTCAAATGTCATTCAAGATATGCCTATTTTACTTAAATTTTGTTAAATCTTTTCAATTTTAAGTATGTAGTTTATCTCATTTGAAGGAAATACTTATAGAACATAATTTATTCTTTCCAAATCTACAGCCTAACCGCTGAGGACCTTCCTCACCTTCCTGCATCTCTAACTCCCTCCTCCTAATTTCTTGGAAAAGCAAAGCAAGGCAAGGTGGAATGAAGGGAGAAGGAAAGCTGAAAGGCAGGCAGGCAGAAAGGCAGGGGGTTGTAGAATAACCTATCTGGAATTAAACTGAAACTGTAATACTGCTCTATCTAAGAAATAGAATGCGTAGAAGTGTTTGCTCACGAAAACAGCTTATCACAAAGATCACACACAAAAACATACTTAAACCTAAAGTGCTGTTGAACTTAGTAATGACATTTTGATTAACTGAATGGGATAGATCACCTTTTAGAATAAGATTCAATGATGATGTATTTTAAAATGGTATTTCCAAATTTATGGGGGTTTTAGGCTTTGTCTTCTGTATTTTATAATCCCCAAATATTTCTTTAATATTGCAGGCAAAATACTGTTATCCTACGCAGTATAGATATGCATACTTACACCTTAACAAAGAACAGACAGATGTGTTTCTTTGATGATCATTTAAATTTAGCCTGGCCTGAGACTTCAGCTCTTTACAGTAACAGACTGTTAGAGGATAATTTTGTCCTTTGCCTAAATCTTGTAATTACACCAAATAACACACGAAATAAAGGTAGGCTCATGCAAATTGCTTTGAGTGTTATACTGGCATATGTTATTTAATCATATAAAAAATACATGTACTTATATATAGACACATGTACATATGCATATGTAATGTTTGTATGTATTTTGATCCTATGTCCATCTTCTCCTGAATACTTGATCTGTGTATCCCCCATGCTTATTTTTCTGCATTATTGTTCTGCCTATGAATTGTTTTTGGTTTTTTTATTCTATCTCTTGATCTTTAAGCAGCTCATTAAAGTACTACTACAATTTCTCTGTAATTGCATAACTTGTATGAAAAAATATTTTTTTAAAAAATTTTGTAGTCAATATTATATAACCCTTTCCTGTATGCATTATTCCTTAAAATGTTCCTATCATGAAATTGTATCTTCTATCACGATATATTTTCTTAACAAAACTACTTTTTTGTGCTCTGTATGTTTTGACTTTATCATATTCCTCAGCATGAAAAAATTACTTCTTTGCTGATATGCATTGTACATGAGTTGCGAACAAGGGTTTTTTACAGTTTTCAACAATTCATCTTATATTTTACATTTTTAGCAGGAGCTGTGGCATGTTTCAGTACATTCCTGATCCAGATTAGAGTGGCAGAGGCAATGTGTTGCAGATACTAAATCGAAATGCAGGGAGTATGTCTGTCTTTCCTAGCACTGCAGTTATCTGGACCAATGCTGAAGCCACACTTTAGAAACCTAGCACATGCAGCTTCTCCACAGAGTATGTCTTGTGGTTTTGCTTCCATATTTTCACTGTGAGAACATAAGCAAAATTCTTTTTACATCTACTTTTCTCCAGGAAACATCAGCACAGAAATAAGAATTAAGATAATTATTTTAATTTAAAAAAATGCTTTCTATTAATTTGTTTATCCCAAACTGTTTCATGTCATATACATTGATGGTAAATTTACTCATAGAACAGGACCTGACAATCAAAATTTAAGATCAATTTCATTAGCATGCAGCACCTCAGTTAAGGTCAGTGTGACATGCTGAATTTTAACTTTTAATCTAAAAGACCTCAGAGCTTTTTTATGTATCAAATTTGAATCTATCTCGTAGCTGGAGATTCGTTATCAAAATCTGAAGAAGGTGAAATTTCAGGTAAGTCCTATGCAAGTCTCCTATCCAGATCAGTAATGTTCCAGCATCCAAAAGGAGATGAATAACCCTTTCTGAGAAAATAGAAGATATTTTATTTCTCATCTAAATGTCTTTATTTCCTGTTAAATAAAAGCTAAATCCTAAGAATATATGTTGGTTTCAGACCACTTCACAAAGCCTAAGTTTGCTTCTACTCTGCTGTGTCCCTGAAGAGGAAAACTTTAAATTTGATTAAACATAAACCAGATCTCAATAAAAATTTTGCTCAGGAAGCCAGTATGCCTAGGAGGATTTGCAAGTCACTGGATGATGTGGTTTTATTTATCAGATAGCTGATGAAGGCTCTAAGTTAAGAAGAATATGACAGGACTCACAGGAAAGAATGGGACTTCTACACAGGCAAAGAAGCGACTAGAGTCACTTTTACTCCACTAACCTCATGATTGTAGCCTCTCAAAAGAAAATTGTAGAGATGCTGAAGATGGCTGCATGAAAGCCAGCATGAAGTAATATGGGTTGATTTCGTATTCCCATTTTGCATGAATGTGGCCCTAAGCCTTCATAACATGTAATTCCTTTTCCCAATGCTACAAGCAAACAAACAAAGGAAACATAAAAATCCTTTATAATACGGCAATTTTAACTTTTTGTCAGCCCACTGTAAAATATAACTCTTTTTCATTCTCAATCCCAAAATGCTATGAGTCAGTAATTTCCATGTGATCATTCAGGCTCTATTATATAGTATTATACTATGTAATACTAGTGAATAGGCTTTTCTTTGCTGTTTCTAAAATTGTTTATGTTCAAGGTTAAACCCCAGAGATGAGGAAATCAGAAAAGAATAAATGTGTACTTTTCAGTGGTTTCTCAAGTTTTATTCCAATATTGTTATGGTAGCAGTTATTGTACTATGTATGTTTTCCTTTCTTTTTTTTTATGTCATACTTTTCATAAACGAAACAAATTATTAGCAGTCAAAACTCTAGAGGCTTGGAGATTACATTTATTAAAGGGGCAGGAGGTAGAGACTGATGGAGCTTGCTGCTTTTGTTTTAAAATGTCACCTGCTGTTTTTAAGTTACAGTTGCACAAATGCACTACATTGTGTGCTCCCTGGTCAAACAAATTGAAAGGACGACAGGTTGCCATAGAAACAACATCAGGGCAAGCCTGTGATACTGTTAAAAGAAAGCAATGGTTGCAAAATCAGCAGTGCTTGAATCACAAAAACAGATGAAATGCTGAAGAATCCCTTCACTTCAGAAAGGGCAAGTGTTTAAGGATCAGGCAGTGAGCTGCTCATCAGAGATTCATACTGTGGCAAATAGGTCCCTTCAGACTCTGTTACAAAGCTTCCAAGCACAGGCCAAAATTTATTTGTAAAGTACACAGAGGTCTAGAGTGAAAAGAAAGAAATGCATTTCAAGGTATTGAGTCTGCGTGGTGGAGCCAGTTAATCAACGGGGAAAAGAAAGCTCACAATCCCCTGAGTCGTGACTGAAAACACTTAAGAAGGGGGCATAAAAAGAGAGAAAAGGAACAGTGAGACTGATGAAACGGAACCGGAGAACAAAATTGAATATACTTATAGGACATGCTTAGAGAAGAAAATGAAGCAAGACTGCTGGCCAAATATTTAATAGCATTCTCGCTTCAGAAGATACTGCACAGAAATGATGGAGATGTCTTCTCCATATGAGTATGTCCTGAGGACAGCAAATGAGGTAAAACGAAGCCTACCACAGCAAAGCAACTGAAGGAAAATGGAAGGGGAAAGCGGATGGGGAAAAGGGGAAAGTAAGAATTACTTTTTCTATAGCTAATAGTCTTTAAAGTTTCCACTTTATCATTGACAAAACAACCTTCATGAATTTAACATGTGGGAGAACTATTGATGTGGGTTTTTTTCCATTTTGAATGTCAGTAACTTTGTTTCTGACATAGATCATGTAGTTTTTTGTTTGTTTCAGAAATGTCTAGTTTTACTGACTCTGTCCCATATTAAAATTTTGGTGTAACTAAGAGCTATAAGGTATGCGGCACATAATCCACAATGCTTGGGATAAGGCAACGCTCTGAGAGTAGTTCAGAGAAGAGGAACAGAGACTGCTCCTTTCTGTTATTGAGCTAGGTGGTAGCTTCCCTGGATCTAAATTCGTGAGAAATGCCCTAAATTATTGAGACAGCAAAGAAGGTTTGCTGAAGAAAGCTGCTTTGGACTCCACACCAGTCTGAAGAAGGAAATTTTGGAGGAAATGCAACGATTTTCTGGCTCGTGAATATACTCAAGCAAACCATCTTAAAGCTTCTGATTTGAAGTAGAAGCTTCCATTCTAGAAAAGATAAAATATCTGTAGGCAAGATTTCCACATTGATTTATTACGCTGCTCACTTCTACTTAGTGTCATGGTTTAACCCCAGGCAGCAACCAAGCACCACGCAGCCGCTCGCTCACTCCTCCCACCCAGTGGGATGGGGGAGAGAATCGGGAAAAAAGTAAAACTCGTGAGATAAGAGCAGTTTAATAGGACAGAAAAAAAAAAATATTAATAATAACATTAATAATGACTCTAATAAAAGAATTAGAATATACAAACAAGTGATGCACAATGCAATTGCTCACCCAATCAGTTCCTGAGCAGTGGTGCCCGACCAGCCTTCCCCTCAGTTTATATTCTAGGCATGATGTCATGTGACGTCACATGGTCTGGAATACCCCTTTGGCCAGTTTGGGTCAGCTGTCCTGGCTGTGTCCCCTCCCAAGTTCTTGTGCCCCTCCAGCCTTCTCACTGGCAGGGCAGGAGAAGCTGAAAAATCTTTGACTTAGCATAAACACTACTTAACATCAGCTAAAAACATCAGTGTGTTATCAATATTATTCTCATACTAAATCCAAAACACACCACTATACCAGCTACTAGGAAGAAAATTATGGTCAACAGATCTGTTTAGAGGTACAGCCCTTCTTATGTGTCATTCTGGGTTCAAAGATGTCTGATAATTTGGACAAGGACAAGACCAAACTCTTGAGGACAGAAACGAGTTACTACAATATTCAAGGTATACCTATTGCAACCTTTCTTAGCCTGCTATGACTTTTAATAAGATTGAATCCATAAAATGCATTCAGTATTGAATATTTAATGATGAAACGTTTCTTGATGTTGAAAGTCAAAAATAATTCAGATAATATAGGTAGGGATTTCATGCAAGTGTACTACACATTGACAGTACATCCTAATAAAATAACAACAGTGATGGGCTAGGTCCTTAGGCCTTATGCCTTGAGTAATCACCTACTGCTTTGTAGTCCTATTCATTTCAATGGGCAACAGACAGAATGAAATTCTTCTCAGCATAAATAAAAATAACCAGCTTGAAGTTTACACAAGTCTGACACAATGTCTACAGAAGTTGAGGAGAATGAACATTATTTCAATGAACAAAACTTTTGAGACTTGGTACTACCTCACTACTCTCTGAGAAACAGAAATTGCTGTGGTAAAAACCTCAAGAAAAATGCTTATATTTATTGACACACTAATAAAGTAAGAATAAATCTGTAGCTACAGAATCCATTTTATAGACACTTATTTACCAGAATAAGTATTTCTGCATACAGGCGTGTACTTTTATGTCAATATTACAACTCCTAGGCCTAATTGGTTTAATGTCTTTAAGTTGCAAACTTTTAAGATTTCTTAGTGAAAGAATTTTGGGATGCAATGAATTTATGCACATTTTACAATAACAGATATAGTGTTCATATGATAGTAATAGTGAAGTCATAGTAGAAATACAGAAAACCTTATTGTAAGTCTGTGTGGTTTTTTTCTATATTCTGTCACCTGGAGAAGCTGAAACCATACTTTTTAGCTTTTGAGAGGGAAAAAAAAAGTGAAAGAAAAAAAGCGTGTAAGATCTATACAGCCAGAAACATTTCTTCACTGTGATTTCTATTTCAGAGGAAGCATTCTTTTAAATGATGCCTTTGGCGAGGCCCCTAATTAGCTGTATTTTAAAAGTTTCTGAGATAAAGAACATATTATCCAATAAAACAACTGTTTTAATGGATAATTTGCTATATTTTTAATACATAGTCTTAAATGAAAGTATCTGTTTCCACTTCAGTTAAAATTAAATGTTTAGAATTAATTTGTTAAAAGTAGGTAGAACTTTAAGTCTCTCATCATCAAGAATTTGATTAGTATTCTTTATAGCACCGATAATAAAAGATGCACTTGTGATTCCTGTGGAGATCTCATTTATTATTACAGTTTCTCCTTAAAATACCTTCATTTAATATAAAAGTTTTAAAGTGTTCCTAAAAGCTTCCACGTTGGAATATTTATTTGTAATTTTGCACCGTTATTTAATAATTCGGCTTGATAATACTAGTACAATTCCCTGACTATCTTCAGCTTCTGCTCAGGTAAACTGTAAAGTTTGTTGCCTGTGCATCAGATCCTTGTCTGTAAAATGGAAGATTTTTTTCTAAGCACTGATTTTTATTTATATATGTATATATAAGCTGAGGTTCTAGTTATGTAATTTCATCAGTCTGGAGATTTTATGTCATTCACTGAGATTGAAAGAATGAAAAGAAAGCTTTAAGTATTGGAAAATGAAAAAAAACGCGTTATTGAAATGCATGCTTTCACACCACAGTCCAAGTGTGACATTGCAAAGAAGAAAAGGAACATGTCTGTTGTAGGCTGGGGTCAGTAGACAGATTATATGGTAGATCTCATAGCAGTAGATTGCTTAACATTGCATGCATATTACAGCCAGGTTTTAAGAGTGGAGTACAAGACTAGGCACAAGCAATAGTGGTAAATGTCCCTTTAGTTATAATACAGCAGTGCTCACATAGATAGCAGTGCAGTACAAATTTTATGAGCGATCATTTCTTCCCACCTATAAAATAATCTGCCAACTTTATTCTGAAGAAAAGGGGAAACTGCACAGCTTGGCAGGGTTAGCTATAGTCTTATATACCAAAACCTGAGGCAGCTCCATCTGTGTTGTTAAGTTACAGTCAACTTCATGGCTACTCTACATTGCCAAAATGAGAGACCCCGTGTATGATGTTAACTGGTCCTTCTACAGAAGACAGTTGTTTTCTTTAATTTGATAACACATGCATTCTGTTAACTTCTATTTTCTCTGATAAGCTTTTCATTTCTGGATCATATTTTTTCTAGCTAGCTGGTTTATCTGTGGACTACTGAAATAATCAGTCTTTTAAGACATGTTGCAAGACATGAACTGATGTTTTTCCAAATACATTTAATACATTTTTGGCTACATTCTTACTTCACATTCTTACTTTAGTATTTCCAAATTTCTCAGGAGGCCTTGAAACTCAGGTTACATAGCAATAGTAAAAAAGAAAAGAAACATACCTGTTTTTATATGTATGTGTATATATTTATATATGAAGTTGTGTATATATATAATGTCTCATTACTTATTAACACTTTGACATCTATCCAATTACAGCAATGTTAATGGTAGTTAACAATCTGCTTGCTTAAACCTGTTTGATTCTCTTCAGGCTACAGCAATACTCTTGAACACCCTTTGAATACTGTTGCAGGTTTAAACTTCCTAGAATCTAGCATTTATTTTCACACCTACCATATTCTTACTAATCCACAAGCTATAGAGCTTTATACAATGCTAAGGAATTTAACACTGCACCCAAACTGTATAGAAATGAAACCTAATATAATGTCTGTCAGTCCTAAGAAAGCTTTCACCCATTTTGTGCCAGACCAATGTTTCAATACCCTGCTCTGATACTTGGTTAGGGCTTTGAAATACCTTGATTATTTCAGTAATTCACTTTACAGTGTGGCACTAGGAAGAGTTTCATTAGTGGAACTAAAGAGGTGATGAGTTGTGGTTTATGAAAAAGAAAGAAGGAATCAAAATCTTAATACAAGATGTTTAAAACATGGACAGAGGAATAGATCTGATGGTTAGACCCATCCCAGAGAAATCTCACCTTTGAGAAAACCTGTGGAGCAAAAGGCACCTGGTCCCAGCATGGCAGAGACACAGAATCCCAAACATAGCCCCATATTAGCTACTATGAAGAAATTAACTCTACCCCAGCCAACACCAGCACAGTGAATCTACTGGAAAACAACTAAAACAAATGTCTTCAAAGTTTTGTAGACAAACACTACTCTATTCTATCCTGCTGGATTCAATAGATCCTGAAGACATTCATTTCAAGCCAAAAACTTTTTTGGAGTCTCAACAGTAAATTGGCCCAATTTTTTTGCAGCTGATATGTTTGATTCTTAAAGTACGTTATTTTCTTTCATATATTCATTTTGCATTCCTTTCATTTCTTGGCAAAAGGACTCCAATAATTTGTTTCAGGGTCGTTATGTTTTGAGAACCTAAAGCCTTTGCTGCTGCATTAAACCTGCAATTGGTGCTCTGTTTCTTCCTGGGAGGAAGGAAAAAGTTGTTGGATGTGTGCTGCATTTGGATCTAAACAAACACTACATAGGAGTTTAATCAAAGACTTCAGCTTTTATGTCAATAGTCTGTGCCTGGATAGCTTACAATGTTTACTACATACATTCTCTGTTGACATTTATGCTCCAAGCAAACTCCAGCAATAATAATTTGTCTTTGGATTATATCGTAGGCTCTGTGAGTGTTGGATTATCTGAAATAAAACTGTGTTCTTTGGTTTTGCTTGAATACGTAGGTAGTCGCTTCTGCTTTATAACTGCATAAATGATTTTTCTTGGACCCAGATTTCCTATGTAAATGCTGCAATGCATTAAAATTCAGTTCCATTAACATTTGCGTTTGTGAAAACATCATTTCCAGTCAACTCATTCAATATCCACTGAAATGCCATTAGATAAGGTGCATAAACATAGCCAAGTAAACCGCAAATTTGATTCAAGGAAATGTTTAACTTTGTGTGTGTGTGTGTGTTCAAAGCCCTACTTCTCACAAAGACCAAATTCATCTTTCCACAAAGATACAAAAACATCAGTGACGCTCAGTGATTGACTTAAACTGACTTTTGCAAGTCTGCTTTCCCTCACCCATTCCACAGCATTATTCCTTCTTTCTTTGTTTTCTTTTGTCCTCCAGTAAAATTGTGCAGGACTTGACACAGCTGTAGTTGTAGTGAAATTTAGACTTTAATCTTTTAAAGGGTTTGATTTGCCCGATAGACAAATTGGTGACATTGTTTTAAACACATGGGTTTACCAGGGACCTGAGGAGACTTTAGTCCTCCTCTTACCACTGCCTTCTGTCTTTCTGGTCCAGTTTGATTTTTTGCCTTTGTAGATGATGTGGGAATAGGACCATTTATCTAGGATTTTGGGATTCTGCCTACCTCTGTTGGGACAGGAACTCCAGCTGTCTGCCTGATGCCCAGAAAACACAGACAAACAGCCAGTACACAAGCGCAGCTCCTGTTCAGTGGCTCTGAGCTACCCAGAAGATACTCTGCACACACTGACCATCTGTTCCCGCATTCCATGGTCAGATTTGCAGTGGACATCAAGGGTAGGCAGCAGGTGCTACAGCTTTGTCCAGGATAAATGCAAGGGCCATAGTACTGTGCGCAGTACTACATTCCTGGATTTACTGTAGGTGGATCCATGCAAATCAGCAGCCTCTCCTGTTACTTTCAGGCTGTTCAAGAACCAAAATGAGGCCTGTCTGCTATAGGTTGCTCATTTTCTCAAATTGCCTGTGATCCTTTCTGTCTTTAATCTGTTCATCTTTACAACATTGTATAAAACCATTGCCTTTACACAGGGAGAGAACAGTGTTCCAGATAAAAAATGAGTAGGATTTAGACAAAATTCCAACCAATCTGAAATTCTGCTCCTCCAGATATGACCAGCTGCTGTCTCTTTTGCAAAGCTTCTGAACTTAATCATGTCTTTTTTAAAGTTGCTTGTTGTCTGTCTCTGGAAATATGCACATTTGTCTCAGACTTTGCAGGGCTGAGAACTTATCACATATTCCTAAACACAAAAAGGGTCTAGAAATCAGTCATGTTTCCAGCTATACTTCCTCAGCTGGTATTTTCACAGTGTATCCACTGGCTTGCATTTGTCACCAAAATGCTGATACACCTACCAATTTCTTCTAAATAACAGAGAAAGGGAGAAGAAAGTGAACATGTTATCAAGATACATATATAGTAAAGCTGTAGCGTAATACAATGCACCAGCAGTAAGAACATTTTTCAAGCATTTGGCTGCAGTCCTGCTGTTTGCTCAATGGCACTTAAAATGATCCCTTTCCTTTCCCTGAAGGAATGCTTTATCCCCCTCACTCTATACATGTAGGCTATACTGAGGAGAGGGACACTGCCTCTCTTGTTGAAACCTGTTTCTCTTGGCAAAAAAATATTCTTGTGGGTGAAAGAGTAAGCAGAGAAAGAAAGCAAACACAAGCCTCACCATGGTTCTCTAGATTATGATTTTCTCACTTCTTCGGATCAGATGACCTAAGCTTGGTATACCATGTTGCTTAGAGCCATTACACATTTTATAAATGTTAGTACATTCAAAAAAAGGTCTTGGAGAAGTAAATGGGATCCAGGACTCCTTCCAATACAAGTATTCTCACTGCTAGGCTGTAGTCTAATTCATCTGGTGTTTGTCTTTTTGAGTATTGACATTTTAATTATTTACACAGATGTTAAAACATTGATGGGATATGTTGAGAATGTCAAATTAATCCACTACAAAGATTGCAATGTAGTTATTCCAGGGCGGGGTTTTTGTTTTGTGTTGGTTTTTTCGTCCTTTTTTTTTTTTTCCCCTGAGAATGAGGAATACATGTGAGTGCTTACAGATGTCTTCATACCTTAAGCCAGTGTTTTAATTATTATATAAAAGGCACATTTCCTCCTCCTGCAGTGCCAAGAAAACAAGAGTAGACATAGATATCCAACTGCAGGAGAAAGCTCTGAACTAGGAGCTCTGAGAAGTCTTCCAGGTAGTCTTGAAACATACCTGAATAGTCTTGAACTGCACTAGGAAAATGGAAGCTATGTTTTTTTCTCCTCTTATTCATTTGGATGCATTTCAGACCAGTATAAGGGTTAACATCAACAAATGCTGGAGTGGCTGCATGACTGCTGAAGGTAACCCCACCAGCTTTGACTAGAAGGCTGCAACTCCATCATGAAATCTGTTCTTGGCTTCCCAGATGTGTCATAAAACTGAAGTGAAAGGGACTTCTTAAATATACATGCTATTGTTTGAGTAGAACAATATAATCTGGACAAGAAGGATATGATCTTTGACTGCAAAGGAAAACATATTGTATATTTAAAGTATGCCTGTATGTGTGTATATTTTTACAGTGCCAGAGAAACCAGTGTGTATCCCTCCTTCACATTTCTCTTGAAAATACATACTATTACATATTATAAATTTTATATTATGCAATACATTGTTTATAATGCATGATAGCTATGAAATAATGTATTATATAATAATGTACACATATTACATGTATATATAAATACTCTTTACAACCCAACCCTTTAATAATTTTTGTTATGTTAAGAGTTGCAGTACTGTAAGAAGGTAAAGGACAAAAATGTTACCCTTGCAATTCTCCAAACTACTTGGGTACACAGCAGGATGCTTTCATATTTCATCAATGGTTTGCAAGAATAAACCTTTCTTTTGAACTTAGTAAACAGTAATCTTACAAAAACACATTTTTTTAACTTCTATTTAAGACAGGCGACTTCCATACTTCAGACAATCAGCTGGAAAGTTACTATGTCCCTTAAAAAAAAAAAAAAAAAAAAAAATATATTTCCAACAAGCAGTTTCATCTCCTACCCAGATTTCCTGAGAAAAAAGCCCTCTCATCAGCCAAGATATTTGCATTGATGGGGTTTTTGGCTGCTCCCCTAGAAATTGTGTTGCTTTATTTATCAAAATCCATAAGCTTAAACACTTTTTTATGGCCCTGCTAAGTTACTTGCAATTTTGGTATAACTGGAAAGATAGTCATTCCTTGTTGCATCATTTGTTTAAGTCTTAACAGAAAACTACCTTGTGAACACTGAGATTTTGGAACTAATATTAAACTAAGGCAACTGCCTGAGGACAGGTACAAATTATAATTCTTGGCATAATTTAATTAAAAAACCAGGACAGAATGAAACAGAATAGTTTTAGTTGCATCACTTCAGATCTTACTGGCTACATAAAAGGAATCTAACAGGAATTAATTGATCAGAATTCATTATAACAGGTACATAGGTAAGTCAGATTTTTCGACCTTTTCATTTTGTAGTTCTCTATGTAATACCAAAGAAACTTGTCAGTCTGACACCCAAGGGGAAGCGTAGTATGTTACAGAATGCAAGTGCTAATAGATTTCCAAGAGGTACATAATGCTTCAGGTATCTGCCAAAACATTATAAACTATATTACCACTAACTCCTTAGAGATGCAAATAGAAAAAGCTGAATAACCAACCCTGTCTATTCAGCTATAGTAGTTAATTATTTAACAAAAAGACTACCAGAGAAACTTAATTTTAGAAACACAGGTAGTCTCACTATGACATCCAAAGATTTGAGAGATTATAGATGGCTTCCCATTCAAAGCACAAAACACAAAACTACTAATTATTTGACTTCAGATTCACCATGAGAATACTACAACTAATCTTTTATACGACATGCAATTCAGAGATGGAAGAAAGAAGTTATCTGAAGAAAAATTAAAGTTCATACTTTATATTGCAATAAAAACAATTTCAAAGTTGACTGATTAAAACAAACTGGTATACAATTTAAAAATGAAGGTTTTTGGAAGTTCCATGTATTTGGGCTCACACTGGTAGGACTATAACCACCAGTTATATATAGTTAATATATTGTCACTAAAAAGTATGTAACAGAGGAAAATCCAGAGAATGTCTATTAATAAGTGTAGTTCAATGATATACAGATGTTACTTTGCACTGATTTTGATGCAACAAGGCAACAAAAGTCCTTTTGTAATATTTTAAGATACAAAAATACTCACCCAAATTATAAAAATGTGTAATAAAGGGTAATCAAAATCATGCAGCAAACCACTTTTTTTTCCCCCCAAACTTTGTGGCAAGATTTATATTCTGATACTTTCCCTTATACAGTATATTATGAGGCTTGAGAATAGTGAGCAGGGACTAATGGAAGACAGAATGATTTATTAGGGTCCTCCACCTATATACATCTTTTTCACATAAATTTAAGTAACTTGAACACACAAATAAATTGAGACATCTCAAAGAGCAGGCTCTAGACTAAATGTGCCAGCAGTCCTGTCTTTAAAGCAAGTGGCAACAAATCATAGAATCAGAGGAAACAAAGATGGGAAGCCCTCCAGCAATTCCTAACTCTTTCTTCACTATGTTGAGTCTAGACACTTTAAAATAACTGAACTTTACCTGTTTAACAACTGGCTCATTAGCCTAACATTCAGTGACCAAATCTCTATGGTCTATCTTAAATTTTGAACTGAAGTTAGATGCCTAAATATCAGCTGTTGACCCAAAATTCCTATCAGACAATGGGCAGAAAGAGGCATCAGGTGATGGTGATCCATCTGCTCCTAGGATCCACACCTGAAGGAGGTCAGGTTAACTACTCAACTCAGCTCCCACCTAGCTGTCTAATTTTCAGATGTAAATCAGGGTAAATCAGCTGAGTATTGTAATTTATTTCCAATATCACTACAATTTAGAAATATTTTAGTTGTGTAGCAAAGTGTTCAACTGGTACCAATGAAATGGAAAGCCTGAGATGAAACCAAAAGGAATAGAGTAAGGAAAGGGAATCTTGACAGAAGGGCCAGATTACATCTATAAAACACGGGTTTCATAATCATATAAGCTTAATTTTAAAAAATAATATTTGGGAACTATACAGAAGGTGACAGATTGAATAGTTAGATGTGAAAAACTGAAATAATATTCAGTTTTAAACTAAATAATGCAATAGAAAAAAGCAGAATAGCTACATCCCTGATATAAAAAGAGTATAGAAAATGACATTGTAGATGTTAAACTAGACAAACAAAGGAGTATTTAAATTGATAAGCAGATGATTAAGATGAGTTTGAAAGGTATGAATGCAAAACGGAAAAAAAGAAGGTATTTTGCTTGGTAATAATGTGACAATGACAGGTTGAATAATAGAATAAAGTGAACAGTAGACTTTTTTCCCAAAAAATATTACCACAAGTTTTCTAAACTTAATATTGATACTAGTATGTAAGAAGCCACAAGCTGCCCCTCATTTCATAGAAAAAGAATACTTGGGATACAAGCACACTCATGGTTGAGGCAGTTTCTGCTTTAGTAAACTACACAGGAACAGAATGCTATTTCAATGCCAGAAGATGGTCCTTGGTCCTTGCCCAAACTACTTTCAAAGGAATTATGCATTTGCCTTTTAAAGGTTGTTAATTTTTCTGGAAACTTCACCTTATTATAGTTCTCCCTACCACAGAAGCAAGAGTTTTACTACTGCTTTTGCTGGCCTGGCCAGATTATAATGTGAATGACTAGAACTTGTGACCTAGATGCTACTCTGAAACATACTACTATTCCTCAATCTCTCCTTAAACATAGTCATGTTGCTATATGAGGCATTAAATCCTGTAAACTGTATGTAGAGCAGAGGAGAGAGGAAAATGTCAGCAGACTTTGTCCTCCTGGCTCAGGCTTATGCAGTGTGCATGGTGGGGGAGCTGGGGGCTGTCTCATTTGGATGTAGTTTCAGAAACTCTATGATGAAAATTAGCAAGCAGATTTGGGGCATGAGGATGACCATTTATATAACGCTTTTGAAAATCTGATAGGTATGTGCACAACACATGAAATGGTTTAGGATTAATGAGGTGAACACAGTTGATGGAGAAGAGGTAAAATTAAGGGAAGTTGTAAGTTCTCTTGGAACACAGAAGCTTTTCAGTACTGAACATTGCCAAATACTGTAAATAAGATGACAAGCAGTAAGTAGAATTACTGTAATGGTGTGAAAGCCAGACAAGAAAAGGACATTAATTTCTTTCAAGGCTTGAATTTCAAGCAAGTGTGTAGCATAAAGGTTAGAATCGTGTCTACAGTATTTTTATGGTATCCACTGATATTTTGAGAAATGCTAATTTATTATTTAATAAATTCAATATAATTAGGGTTTTACTTTGTTATTTCTTTATAGCAATACATTTTATTAACATGGAATTGCACTTTAGATATTTACAGTTTTCTAATTATTCCCCCCCCCATGAATGTCAATTTAGAAAGTGGCATTCTTTTTGCATTTCAGCATTATTTTTGAAATTTAGGCAAAATCATTTAGCCTCTTCCGTGTTATAACAACATGCTTCGTACTTCAGTGTATTTAAAAATAATACAAATCTGCAAACCCTTTCAGGGTTGAAGTAATTCTGTAATGATTTTATATGCCATTTCAAATTTTAATGCTTTTAACCAAAGGTTGTATAATTTGCTTAGAAATTGAACTACAAAAGTTCTGTTTGCAAATCATGCAACGAGGCTTTTGCATACTAAAACAGTGATACAATCACATCTCTATGAGCCTGACTGTACAAACATTACCTTATTAAAATTTTCACAAAGGAAGATCTGTGTAACAGCAAGACCTTGTGATTCCTTTTTTCTATAAAACTTGCATGTGAATATTTTTAAATATAATTTGAGGGTATTCTGACATAAAGAAATGTCTCCGATTTCCCTAATTAAGTATTTGAGTCCCAAAGAAAATTTCCACTCATGGCTTTTACAAACATCCAGTTCTGTCTTACTCTTTCCACATTCACTACAAAGCCTGTGATCCAATAGTATTTTATTCTACCCATTTTATACAGCTCAGAAAAAGGTAGAATCAAGTTTTTAATGACTTAGGAACTACTGTCCTACCCATGTTAGTGTAAGACTGCAGAACTGGCTCCTTCATCAGCTGCTTCCCAACAACCCACTGAGTACACCAGATGGCTCATTCCGAATTATTTCACTCAGACTTGCCTACCATTCCCTGAGAACACACATTTAGAGAAAGAGAACGCAGTATTGAGGTGATGGAAAAAAAAAACCAACCAAAAGACCCTGCTTCCGAATCCCCCTGCTGTGGTTTAAGTGCAGCCGGCAACCAAGCACCACGAAGCCACTTGCTCACTTCTCCCCCCACCCCGTGACGGGATGATGCGGAGAAAATACAAAGAAACGCTCATGGGTCGAGGCAAGGACGGGGAGGGATCACTCACCACTTTCAGGCACGGGCAAAAGACAGGCTCAACTTGGGGAAGAAACAAAATCAATTTAACTTACTACCAATCAAATCAAAACAAGGATACTGAGAAGTAAACCCAAACCTAAGAACTCCTTCCCCCCATCCCTCCCTCCTGCCCGGCTCAACTCCGCTCCCGGTTCTCTCTCCCTCCTCCCCCAGCAATGGGGGTTGGGGTCAGCTCGCCACACCTTGTCTCTGCTGCTCCTTCCTCCTCAGGGGAGGAGGACTCTGCACTCGGGCCCTGCTCCGCCATGGGGGGTCTCCTGCAGGAAACAGTCCTTCACGGACTTCTCCAAGGTGAGTCCTTTCCATAGGCTGCAGTTCCTCACAAAATTCCCTGGCATGGGTCCTTCCCACAGGCCGATCTTCAGTCCCAGCCTGCTCCAGCGCAGGCTTCCCCACGGAGTGGCGGCCATCTTGGGGGCCTCCGCTCCCCCGCTCCCTTCCATGGGCTGTGGGGGGACAGCCTGCCGCCTCACCGCGGGCTGCGGGGGCATCCCCTCCTGCCCCGCTCCTCCTCCCGTCCTTCCTCCCTGACCTTGGTACCCACAGAGGGGTTCCTCTCCCATCCCAATCCCCCACTCACCGCAGGTTTCCCCTCTGAACTCCGTTCTCCCAGCGGCACTACCGCCGTCGCTGAGGGGCTCGGCCTGGGCCAGAGGCGGGTCCAGCTTGGAGCTGGGGAAGCTTCCAGCAGCTTCTCACAGGAGCTGGCCCTGTGGACCCTCACCCACCACCAAAACACCACCACACAAACCTAAAACACCCCTTCAAGTTGTTCTGTGAAGGAGATCAGGGCACCCTAACCACAGGGTAACTTTCGGTGCTGAAATCAGACTAATGTAAGGTAGTTTGTTTTCACTACACACAATTACTGGTGAGTTGTAATGTGTTCTAAAGTGGGGGTTCTGGCTTGTTCCTCTGTCAGGAATGGCATGGCCTCAGGTTTTTTTATGCTTCAGAGATGCAGTGAAGGAAGTGCAATATCACTTAGCTGTTGTAGATCACAATCTTGAATTACCTCATTAATGTCACTTTCTTTATGCTTTTTTTTTTACATTATCCTTAAATACTGTACTATAATGTATTTGCAAAGTCAGAAGTGTAGTGTTGGTTGACTGTGAAAGTAGTCTGTAGTAAGCTTACTCTCTGACACAGAGTGTTTACTGCTAACAGTAAACCAAAACAAAGACTCTGTAAGAGAATTCCTTAGATCAGCCATGCTTCTTGCAGATCTTGGATTCTACAGAGCTATTGTTAATATCATTGCTAACACCACAGAGCATTACTATCACAATTCATGAGCTGCTATGGCAGCAGAAGAACAATAATGATGATAAATGTTACCAAATTTAAATTTCTGAAAATTTAAAGCCAGATAATTTAAATTTCTAATTTCTGGAAAATTCAACACATTGATATGCATTCATAAATTTACTTCATAGATCGATTTCTTGCTATTGACAAAATTAAGTAAGTGAATCCACAGAAATATGGCTTTCAAAATAAAAAATATAAGTAGCCAAAATTAAGATAACAGCTATTAAATATTCTATGTCGCAAACCAGATTCAGACTTTAAAGCAGATACATAAACTTTAACCATTTTCAGAGATTTGATAGTGCTTATGAATCAGCACTGGTCATCTATATCAAGGCCACATGTTTATCTTCCATGTAGGTTTTTAAATTCACAGATTTTCTGAAGTTAGTTCTCCTCCCCTCTCCTCTCTTTCCCTCCCTTTTCTTGATTTTTCTTTTCATGTTTGGGACATTAACAGCCGATTGGCGTCATTTGGTACCTTAACTTGGTATTTACTTGAGGTAATTAGAAGTTAAATGGTTCTTTCCATATTCATATACAGTTGGATCACACCAATTTTCTCACCCTGAGGAGGCAGTTGTGTGGTAGGTCTACAAATTAAAGGATTGCCTCTGCTGCTTTTCTGTTACCAAATAGCTGCATGTCTTGAGATGCAACCTCTGTTGAGTAGTCAGGAGTTCGAAAACAATATCTATATTTCAGGAGGCATTGATATACAAATCAGCTTTCATCTCACACCAGGTTTCATCCTCAAAGACAGAAAAAGAGAGAAAAGAAAACCTGAATGATCTGAGTTTAAACTGTATTCTGGCAGCCTAGAGAGCAGGACATTGTTCTTACTCTTAGAAAATATAAGGATGCTCTACAGCTACTCATTTGATTCATGTGTATCTGCAGCACAAATCACAGCCACACCCAGGATATTTTTTCTTGCAGAGTTGGGTTGTCTTCTTTGTTAGTACATCTCTATTGTGTAGTCTATCTAGCCTCCAAGTGAACAACTGCTTCAGCAGATTTTCCAGATTTTAGGAAGTTTTTGGTTAGCATTTACAAACTGTGTTACCTTAATACTAGGCTACAGCTTTATTCTCACTGGTATGATATTTGTGGGTGTGGAAAGTTTTATTTTTAACTTTTTGTCCTCCACGATGCAATGAATTGAGACCAAAGAAGTTCTCTTCTTTCCTAGCAGAATGTATATACTTTTATTTTGCAAGATGCATTCATGTGGAAATTATGACTTTAAATAGCCACCACAAGACTTTTTTACCACCCCCTGTATTTTACCCTTACAGTAAACTTCTACTGCTTTTTTTAGGCTTTCACCAGGTAACATAAATAGTTTTGCACAAGATGCTTTCTGTGCTCAGTTCTGTAATCCAGGTCCATACAGGCAATATTCTCTGCTCATACAGTGGTTTAACAACCCTAAAGCACTGCTGGAAAAGAGAGTAGTTAAGAGAGTGAAGCAGGTTCATTCCTTCCTGATCTGATAAGGTTTATTGCAAAGGAGTGTGAAAAAGCTTCTGATATGGCAATCTGAGCACCAGAAGAAAATGTGATACACATTCAGCTTCTTCATCAGTCACCAGTTTTTACTTATGAGCTCTCTGTATTACCTTTATTTTAAATCCTACAGGGCAGTAACTTGTTATTTATATCCAAAAGTGCCAAGCATACCTGTTTTCAGAATGTTCAGTTATTATGTATCTTGAGATGCACATGACCCTCATGAGCATTGTCAGAGCTCTGAGACTAAAACATATCATGAGCATTAGTAAACTCTTATGGCCATCCCACAGATGCAATATGCAATGCAAAATGAGACACTCTCAAGGGTGGACCCAAATACTTAGGCATTAGCAAATTCTCATTTTTTTTATTTCTGGAAAAGAAGGATAAGCATGTGTGTTATACAGAGACAGAAGTATATGTGTACATATTATATGTATATGTCTATAAAAAAGTAATGCTGATAGTGAGAAGCATTGAAACATATTTGAAAGAAAAAAAGTTCCTTTATTCCTTCTTTGCATTCTGTGTCATACAACATGTTCTGGTCCTTAGTTGTAAGTCAAAGTGTACCAAAACCGATTTTGTCTGAACTGCCCATAGGATTCAAATAATTACTATGATCTGTGTGCACATTATGAACTTCAACTCAATTCACATTTGCTAAAAGATTATTAAGTTTTCAGTGAAACTAAAGCAACTCCATCTCCCATGCAGTTGATTGATGTATCTTTAGTTTGAACTGAATCTTGCTGGGAGATTTTCTGCTCATTTTAATTAAAATTTTAAGGTAAACTCATGAGATGCAAAACTAAGGCAATAGAAATGGCTACATATTGAATAGATCTTTCACATTATTTTTTTTAAACTGGATCATTTTCTTACATCTCTATTTTAACATGAAAAGTGAGACCTTAGCATTGGTCATGTTCAATAATTAATCTTAAGTAAATTTCAATTTCTAGAATACCTCTTTTGACAAAATAGTTTTCTGAATACCAATTTTTGGTAACAAACAAAGGAATATAAACACATAATCAACAATTAGGAGCATAGTACAGAAATAAGCTGCCTAAAACATAAGTTCAGGGCTTACGACTCTGGGAAGCATGGAATACTCACTTAATCAGAAGGTTGTAAAGGTTTTTCTACCCATGCTTTTACTTTATCTGCCAGCATGCACACTAAAATGTTATGATGTTGGTATGTTGGAAAGGTGCTAGAACTCTCTAGTAGCTGCTTACCTCATGAGTAGGTATATTGATAGTTTAAATCATGCACTACAATAAGCTAAGACTGTACAACAAACACAGAATTCTGCTTACTGCAGCTTGCACTATTTACTACTGTGTACCTAATCATTAAAAGTCCCAGTTCTACCTGTAATAACATTGTGAATAAGTGGAACACACACCTGTTATATTCTGGAAAGCATTTGGAACCTGGGAAATCTGAGCCCAAAGTAAACAAAAAAAACAAACCAAAAAAACAAAAACCCTATAAAACCCAAATGCATGATCTCCCCGAAACTATCCCTCCCCTTCAAAACCCACATAAAATAAAAGTTCACAATTCCTATGGGACTCATTTCTACATGTCTATTTCTTTGTTCTGTTCTCAAATTCCCCTCAGCCCCGTTCTAAATCACTGAAAGTGCACAAATGAAAACTGCTCTAAGCCTTTTCTGAAACATATCTATTTAATACACTGAAGTCTGTTCAGTTTGTTCAAGTTCAGTGCACCTGTAATTTTATCTTTTTGACAATTTTGCCTCAGTTCCTTCTGTAATAGTATCAAAATTTTGAAGAATAACAATAAAAATATTTTAAATGTTATCAATGTGCTGCAATTCAGCATTGTTCCCTATCACTTTAAAGTGTGATTTTTTTTCTTTAAAAGCAAACCCACAGCAATGTAAAGTTATTTTTATCTTGAGATCAAAAGAACAAGAACAACAGCAGCACCACCACTTGTTATTGAATTAAACCAAAAGTAAAATCAGCTACAATAAGAATGTCCAGAGTAGGAAACTTTCTTAGATGTTTGTTCAAATATACTTAATCAGTGATGAAATTTGCAGGAGATACAATTACATTTTAGATCCTTACCATGTCGACCATGAACTTTACATAGTTTTTAATACAAAACTCCCTAAATAATATGCAGTTATTATAAATTCTCTAAGAAATACATTTTTTCATGAAGACATCTGATCTAGGAGATCAACACTTAAATTTTCAATCATTTATAAACTCAGATATAAATTTGCTTTGATCAAATCTGTAAGAAAAAAATACTTATTTTATCTAGTAGGTATTTAACTCTGAATTTTTTTGGTCAGTTCTGTAAAAGCATAAAAAACAAATTCAGATTCTAGATTTGTAACTTTCAAAATCCTTATTGTATTATAAAGCTACCAAATAAGATCTTTTAAAAAGTATTTTATTTTCTTTTTTTATTTTTGTCTGTTAGATACTTAACAGAACTTTTTTTTTCTTCTTTTTTTTCTTTTTCTGACTGTTTACCTTTTGGACACAGTACAGAATTACAGCACAGTATTTGTGTCACATAACTCACGTGTGTCTATACCCAAAGTAAACTTGAGAGAAGTAATTTCTTGGATATTTTATAGTCAAGTTTTAAATATGATGTAATATTTCCCTTGTAAATTAGTTTTTCAGAATTAATCTCTGAACATGTCTTACAAGAAAAGCTGAAATCTTCCAATAGGAGACTGCTTCTGTCTTCAAGGAGGTGTTGTCCCTCTGGCAGGCAGATGTGTAAAGCCAGTTTTGGTCTTGCATTACAGGCATTCAGCATGACTTACTGAGACAAAATGTGTGGCAGATGCTCTTGATAGAATGTTAGTACATGGCTTGGCTTTTTAAAGTTAATTTTAATACATAAATAATATGGTTGCACAATATGTGTACTCAGTCTCACACTTAATCACTTCCAGCATAATCAATATTTTCTCTCTGAATTTAATAGGAGCCAGTGGAAATAAGTAGGAAACCTCTAATAAAAAGCAGTAAGTGACATTTTGCTTACAGCTTTATTCATACCACCTTCAAGCTCACTGCACCATTCATGACCTCAGGGATTTGAATATATTTACCAGAAACAAAATTCCAATCTCTCAGCATTAATCTGCCCATGGTGTTGGCTCCCACAGCTCCTCACACCACCTGCCTCCACTCCAAAAAATTATTCTTTTTAATCGCAAACTGTTACTTCTGAGGGTAATGCATTTTTGTACTTTATATGTCATAATAAGTGTGATAGGTTGTTAACACAGAGCTGAGGCTATTTCACAGTCAGAGATTACCTGGGAAAAGCCCTTTTAACAGCAACATACCAAGTTGCACCAGTTATCTCTAGAGTGCTCTAAAACAGTGATTTCAGATATGACTATGATTAGAACATATTTTGCCTCCCTCTGGCTTCTTACATGTGTATGGTATTTGTGTGTAGACAGATATCTCTAGATAATAGAGAAAAAGTTCTGTATATTTGCCATGCATGAATGTTTGATATTTTGTACAATGATAATTTTAAAGTCTTGCTTATTTCTTCCTACCAGTGTGTCTATTTATCTACCTGTTTATGAAATGCATATATTGCTTTGTACATATGAGGGGGGTTACCCTACAAACTCTTATTTCCAAAGAATCAGTAAATGTTTTTGTGCAATGCATATTTGTAAACATCTCTGCTTTACTTGCTGAAAAAGAGAAGAGATGTTAGGGGTAGGTGCACAGAGTACCACGAACCTTTAATTCTCAAACCTGGAATGCTTTTGCCAATTTTTTTCTGCCAGCAAAGACAATACTGTGATAGTCCAAAAACCCATGGGTATTTGTTGTGTGAAGGTTTTTCTATTTCATTCCTCAAGCCCCAGCTTGCCTTATCATTATCCATAGATGTTTTTCTGGCTAAATCTCTCCTTTTCCATTTCTGGTTCTTCTTCAGTTGATAATAGCCTCTGTGTTGTGGCAGTTATTCTTGCTCTCATCTCCTCCCTTCATACCTAGTTACCTTTCAGTGCTGTGTTAACAACCTAAGGATGGTAGTTTGTCAGTTTATAAATTCATCTGAGATCACAGGCTCTTCCTGCTCAGTCATGTGATAGGACCAAACTGTGGCTATATTAAGATAACTGTTTAGTGGTAAATTTATAACAACATACTCTCATCTGACTATTATGTCTTTCAAGTTCTGCGAAAATTATTGTATGTTCCTCTTCTTTAAGAATTATAGTTGCTGTTGCTGTTGTATGTGGTTTTAAAAACATTTGCCAGCAAATTCTAGGAGTTGCATGTATGATTCATAGCCAGCCCTAGGGACAGAGCACTTACTGCCATCCCATTATAGCCTGTTCACATAAGAGCTCTTCACTTGTTGCCGTCTTCAGAGAAATCTCATGAATAACTGCACAAGTTGTCAAATATAATAAATAATTTGAGGGGAGAAAGAAATCTCTATAAATACAAAAACTATTCAATGGCAAGTATTTAGTGTTGTTTAAACAGGCTTACTTACATTTTATTTAGTGTCATTTCAGATCATTAGTGACATTTAAGTTTTAAGGACTTTATTTCTTTTGGAATACATTACAAATTACACATTAGTATCTTACTGGATAAGTATGATTTCAACAGAATGTGTTTTCCCTTTTCATACATTCATATGAATGCAAGATAACCACCTTGAACAGTTTTGTTTTCCAGTACAGAATTGTCTCATGTCACAACAGCAACAAATGTGGGGTGTGTTAGCGTTACTGTCTGTGGATCCACCCATGAATAATGGAGTCTGAGGGAACATTAGGGCCTGACACTGTCAAATTTTGTGTTTATACTCCTTAGCTCTGGGCAATATCTTCATATGAGCCAAGAAGATACCTCTCTTCTCCCTCTCCAGCCCACTGAAATAATCTGTGTGAATCACCCTTCACAGAGGCACCGGTGCTGCTTAGGAATTCTCCCTTAGCTCCTCTCTGCTCCATCCACAGATAATGCACGGGTAACTTCACGGATAACTGCTTTATACAGATAATGTTTCTAACAAAATCTTGACATTGCAGAGGCACAACACATGGCAATTGTCAGTATATATGAGTTTTGTCGTATCAGACTACTCCTTAAATTGAGAAATACTGTTTTTTCATTATCTGTACTAGAGTTCAATATTTACCCATCACTATGATCAACCTTTTCTTTAGTGATAAAAATGCAAGACATTATCACCATGTGGCCCTGTAATGCAGTATTGCCATTGCTACTAACATGCTTTGTACTGAATTTGCAAAGCCTCAAGACTGAGTTTTGTCAGGTTTCTTCTGTCTGAACTTTTCTTGACCTGCCTGCAGCCTTGATTTAACTGTAACAGCAATTTATTTGACCAGGTGTCTATGGCTCATTTGTTTTACTTTCATTTATCTTTATGTAGTACAACCATAGTTTTATATAGATAGCAGTAATAAGTAGTTACTCTATGTAGAATAAGACATTTATGACTCTAACACACTGACACGGTGTAGACAAAAACATGCCTCATATGATAGCAGGGGTCTTCAAAAAAGTGGAGACACAGCGTGCAGCATATCGAGGTACCTGCATGGGAGGATTAGAGATGGGGCACAGGCTTGGATCTGGGGACCACGAACTGTAAGCAAATCACTAATTGTCACTTAAAGAAATGCAGACCTAGAGGTGGACAAAACTCAGTTTTGGGTAGCAAAGGAGATGAAGGAATAGTATCATGCATAAAAGGCACCTTATACAGTACATTTGGATGTAACAGGAGATGCAGATGAGTGGAGAATGCATGTAAATGTGTGTTCAAAAAACATATAGAAAGACTCTGAAAGTGTCTCCTGTGGAGAGGAAGAAGAAACCATTGACATGAACATCATATTCCTCCCAGTGAAGGACTCCAGATATGGACAACTCTCTGTAACACGCTCCACACCTCCACCCCATCACCAGAATGAAACACGAGGAACTAGAGGAGCATGGAAAGGATGAGCATAAAAATCAGGAAAAGGGATAGAAACTAAGAACTGTGTGTGTTAAATTTTTAATTCTATTATTATTATTACTGAGATTTTTATGTATAGAAGTATTCTGACTGTGCTATTATTCTTTCTTTCATTTACTGTAAAAATTAGGTCTATACTAGTAATGATTCTTAAACGAGACTGTTATGATTTTGGTTTTTCTAAAAATAAATGTTTGGCTTTGTATGTATACACATATATGCATATATATATGCACACATATGCTATATACATACATCTACATGTGCTTATAAGGTGTGCTTCCTCTCTGCCTACAAAAAGGATTTTGAGTATAACACCACAAATTCACAGAGGAAATGTAGAGACAAGATTTTGTCTTAGGGAAGGTATTTTGATCAGTTTTTCTTTTGATGCACACATGACAGTACACATCACTTCTCTTACATTTCTATCACTATATCCAGGGAATATGCTTGGAAAAAAAGACCTACTCTTTAATGTTCCTGCAGTAAAATGTCAGGTTCACAGCAATTTGATGTAGCACTTAAATTTTGTCCAAGATCCTCCATCTGTTTCATATTTCCATATGTTGATTCGCATTTGCATGCTTACAGAATCTTTCTGTCCCATAAGAATGCATAGGTTAGCATATTTCCTTTACCTCTGCCATGGGAGATAATATCTCTGAGATACTCTTTTTTAGGATATTCTTCCTCAAATGCTTTATTTTTCATTGATCAAATAGCCTTTCTATAGCATGAAATATTATGGCTGGAGCAAAATGCTCAGTACACAATTACCAACCTTCATGGCTTTCAGGTTTCTGTACACTGTGCACTTATCTACTTAGCAAAGGCAGTTTGCCACATCCTTTTCTCACTGCTGGAGGCATCAATTCTTATATTTTCCTGGAAATACTTGACTTGATGTGTAGTGGTATTTTATTTCTTCTTTTCACAGAGATACCATATTGGCTGTTTACTTATTAGCAATTAATACATCCACGTTTTTTACACTACTGACATTTCCAGTTCTTGACTCTATAGCTTACAGCTGAAGTCTCAGAAAAAAAAGTTTCTTATATCTTACCAACAATAGCTTAGCCTAACAAGTATTGTTTTGTGTAAAACTGGATCTAGAATGTTCATATATCTCAACATACCAATGATTGTTCCATTATTCACTAAAATTCCTCCTAGTTTGAGCTATTTCCTGAATACCAAGGTATACCTGCCAAGGAAGATTTAATTACTTTTGGCTAATAATTTGCAACCAACAGTAGTGGCATTTGGGAAGGGTTGGGGGGTGGTGGTGTTTCCCTTTCCTTTTCTTTTTTCTCCTTTCCTTTTTTCTCTCTGTATTTCTAAAATGACTGTCTTTATCCCATATTATTACTATTATTATTATTATTATTATTATTATTATTATTATTATTATTGAGATATTGGGTCTTAGTGGAATATTGCAACTCCACTGAAACGAATGGGATTGAGTTGGTGACCAGCCTATCTTACTGTCCTCTCTAACCATTTCTTTAATCTCAAGATTCTTTTGAAGTTTCCTTAGGTTTGATAAGAGTACATTTGAAAATATAATGAATCAAAAGTATCTTTTTGCCTACATATAGCTACACTTAACTGGAAAACCCTGTTCACTAAAACGGTACCAAACGTGTAATCTGATAATATAACCGTGATCTGTTGGTACACTAAAGAAATTAATAAATCACAAACCATAACGTAAGAGGTCAAATTTTTGTCAGTTATTCTACTGACTCACAGAGGACAAATTAACACTGAAGGAATTTACTTACAAGTAGTATTCTATTTGCAAGTTAACAGGGATTTTGAAAACACCTCTCTGCATAAGCTATTAATACAAGAAAGCAGGACTGTTAGAGGCATGCTTTTTGCAAATTACATATGACTAGCTTCCACTAGTATTAACACATAACTGATCTCAAAATTATTTTTTACTGGTAGAAGAAAATGGATACAACCAAATCTGGTGGTATAAATGTCATATGATAAGCATATACCATTCTTGATAAATGCTGTGTAGGAAAATAAATTCAAATATACCCAGGATCATACCTCTTCAGCACTTATAGTGTATGTGTGCATATACATGTATATATATATATGTATATATCTCCTGTGCAAGGTTTTTTTGGTACAAAACACCTTGTCTTGAGTCTGAAAATGATATTATGAACTGGTACTGAAGTCTATACAAAAGAATAATTTACCAGCCATATTCTTATTCCGTGAATCTGTAATAGAAAGCAGTAATTTCAACAAATAGTAGATGGTAAATTTAACTTACTATAGAGATATTTTCTTCTTTTTTTCCCAGATATTCTTATCTATATGTAAAAGCTCGGTGGTGGCCCACAGGCACCTCTTCAGTAGATTTCTAGAACAGAAGCAGGACAGATGTAATAAAAATGGAAATTAACACTGTAAAACCATGCAAATAACATACTTACTGTTTTTAAAAGTACTGTACTACAGGCTGCTGAAATATAGAACAATTTTCTAATTATTGCTTTCTGAAAAAAACTGACTCCTGCAGTTGTCATGGCTGAACTTTGAGCAAAAACATTAAGGTGATAATAACACATGGGACTGGTGAACTCTGCTCCTCTTGATTTATAATACAGCATCCATTTAGTTAAATGAATGTGCATGCTGCCTTTGTTCCATTTCTTTCTTCTGCTTTGTTAGCCAAATGCCAGGTTGATTTTTAAATTCTTCAGTGGTTTACAAATGCTTGAATCTCAGCTGCATAATTTCTCCAGGTGCTTTCTTCATCCTCAATCTCAATAATGGTAAATTTGATCTAGGTATATGATGTTACTGAACTGTAAAGTTTAAGAATTCAAAAGCCTCAAAACAAGACTTCAAGATTCAAGGAGATGTCATTTGGGACAGCTGAAATAGATGCATGTGAGTATCATACTTGTCTTCTGTCCATTCTAGAACAAGTTTACCCTCATTTCACTTAGGGCATATACCATGTCATACAGCCTTTTGTTTACTTCAGCATGAGGATGTTCAAGAAGGCTATTACTGTGGAATAGGTAATACATCATAATTTTTTATCCCATGATAACTTGCTCATGTCCATAACCTCACTTAGTTGTTCTTCAAATCTAAGTCACATCTATCTACTTATCATTCTAATGTGAATAAAGTTCTACAGCCTTTGGGACATATTTGAATACTCTTGTATAATACTTCATTCTCTGAACAAACCCATTGGTTTCACTTTAAAGGCTCTCAAAGTCTTCAATGAGCTGTGAAATTAAGCTCTACCCTTGTACTCTTTTCAATCTGAATTTTATCATGGACATTTGTACAGCTGTTTTGTTGTATGAATGTTTGTGGAAGAGCTTTTAATTCACCTGAATCCCTGATATTCACACATGAATGACTATATTCATAATCCCACCATATAAACATGAAATTACTAGCAGAGTTTGACAAGGCAAAGTTGAATGAAGGTTGTGCAGGATAGACAGTCCTTATGACTACACTGAGCCTTGGGGCTCCCTAAGGTCCCATTTTTTTACTGGTGTTTTGTTTTGTTTTGTTTTGTTTATCTAGGTGAGAAACTTTATGTCCTGTGTACAGTACAATGTCACATTTTTGTCCTTACAAGTACCCAATATTAATTGTGGAAATATTACTGAAATCAGTAAAGCTGTGTTAGTTTACAGTGGTTTAACATTTTCCCCTTCAGGTTGGGGAGAGGAACAATATTTGAACAGATTTAACCTAAAAACTAGAAAATCCATAAAGAATAAAGAATCAGTTTGGTTGTTGAAGAAATGCCTTACTTTAGGACAGCATTATGATGTTCAGGGAACCCAGTTCTGATTTTCGATGGTTCTCAGTAACAATGCTGTGTTTGAAGGTCGTGGACTAGCACTGAAGCACTTTGTGATGTTCGCCACACCAGCTGAATATCCTGCTGGGTCCTAGTCAGAAGCTATGCAGAGAAGAACAGGAATAACTTCTTTCAAGAAATACTGGAGTCAAACCCAGTAACGTTATCAGTGGAAACATTTGGGCGAGGGAAGAGAAAAGAGGAGTGTCTTATGCTAAGGACACATGAAAACACAAGGAATAAGAAGCCTGTGTAATAAAAGAGCACAGCCATTCCTCTCTTCATGTACTCCAACATCCATTACTTACGACTGTTCTACGCGAAGTCTGCCTGTACTTTGTAGACAGGGAGAGTGGTGAGATACTGGATTACAGCCAGAAAGATAGTCTTACCATGTGAATAAACAGCAGCACACATGAGGTGACCCAGTATGATAGGATAATAAATCCTCTCAGTCTGTCTCATGTATATTAGAAACCCTTTGAGCAATTACAGCTAATGAGAAAATAATTACAGATCACAACGGGTCCATAAGGAAGATGAACAGGGAGAAAAAAGGAGCACCTATAATAAATATATTCTTTGACCACCTCAGAGATGGGATGCTTGTTGAATGACCTGTCCCGGTTAAAATCAGAAGTTCTTCATGACGATGAACAAAACAAAATCTAAGACACAAACACTTTCACTTGAAAATCCTGGTAAAGATAGATTTCAGTAGACAGAAATAGCAAGTTTTGACTGTTTCAGATCTGACTTACTCTTTGTAACTTCTTAGCATGTTTGCCTGAACAGAGATTAGGTTAAAGTATGAAGATTGATGAAAAAGGTACATAAGTTTCTTTCAGAGAATTTTTGGCTCATTTGAGTCAGAGTCCCCCAGCCACAAACCATAAAGCATTTCGGAACAAGGTCAGTAGAGCTGATATTAATCCTGACAGAAGCGGATGATTCTTATAGCCATACTTAAAAGAGCATTTTCTTATGGGAATTTGATGATCTTCTTCTAGCATCTTCACAGTCTGTAACAAAGTTTGAATATGAACAGAACATATTTTTACAGTATGTGTGCATTATGGTACCTTTTATTTGTCTCTTAGTTTCAGTTTCAGTGCTTTGTGTTGCAATTTTTCTATCACCTGGTATGACACAGGGTGCAGGTATTAGTAAACTCAGTACAATTGTACCAAAACACTAGGTGGCCAGTGCTTTTTTTTTTTTTTTTTTGAGAAAGCATATTTGAAAAACATTACAGCCAACTCAGCTTATTTGAATATTAAGCTTTTTCATATAGTTTATTGACAATCTATCGATGAGGACATTTAGTCTGGTATAAAACAGAACACTGGAGAGCTTTGTGCTTAACATTCAATTTAATAATATTATCAGTAAGTGATATTGATGATAAATATCTTTTCCCATTGCAGTGTTAAAAAATAATTCTTATCACTTGAAACATCAATTTATTATAAACTAAAGAATCATGGTCTGAAATTATGAAAAAGTGACATATCAGTTGCGCACACACCAGTCCCTGCAGTTTGAGGAGCCAAATTGTCATCACAATTCTTTGCTGCCTTTCATTCCTGAATACAGATTTGAAGGGGTGATCCTGGAACGTTTGCCCATCTGCCTATCTACACATGAATATTATAAGATATATTAAGGCATTTTTTACAAATATTTAATTAAATGCTCTCAGAACACCGGGAGATAATACATGCATGTCATTTGTCCTGAAGTATTGGCTGGCTTTTCATAGCAGCATGTGTGGCTACAGTAGGTATTAGCAACACTCCCAGCCTGACACCTGCACTAAGCAACAGACTCACCCTAATGTAATTTAATAAGATGTCTTTTGTTATTAAACCAAGAATTGTATGTTGCCAGCTGAGGTGGAAAATAGGTCCCAGAGGTTGTTCTCCCTTATTCCATCTGCAGTTATTTTTAGCAGGCTTTAATATTTAAAAGTCTATTACTAATTTCAGTGTTGCCTGCATAAACCTGCTTTGTAGTTCTATTGCCAAATTATCCCTTGAAGGCAAGTGCTGTAAATAATTTCTCAGTTCTGTTCCTAGACACTTGCCAAGGTCATTATCTGGCTTTCCCACAATCCCTTTATTCTGACTTTGATTGTGAGTGGTAACTAAGAAACAGTTATGAGATGCAATCACAAGCTGTGGCAGTCTTATCAAAAGCTGAAGATGGTCCCCAAGCACTCTGATGAAGCCAGTGGCTCAGCTGCTCTTGCTTCCTTAATACTTCATTTATCTTTTGATTTGGTCAACCAACAGAGCAGCAACAGGAGCAAACATAAAACAGGCACTATGAAGCAGGCATGACAGTCGGAGAGAAAGGAGACTCCAGAAAACCAGCTGGCTGGAGCTGATTATAGAATTCGAACATTTAACTTCTAACCAGCAATAATTCGTTCTTGTGTTCTTATACTTTGCTTCCTTATCTCTCACATTGTCAAAAGTCTGATATCATTTTTAAAAATGTAAATAATTACTCCATGACAAGTTTTTCTTGAGTAGAGGCATGAGTTTCAGGATCAAAAGAATTGCAGTGTAAAGCTGTCCTTGTTTTATACAGCCTTATGATGAAACAACACACCAAAATTGTAGTATCACAGCTTGCTCATTTGTGAGTCACAGGTTTACATGCATTAAGCATAGGACAAAAAAAAAAAGGTTGATGTGCAAATACAGGACACCTAGTTATACAATGGAAAGTAATCTTAAGTGTCCATGTGCAGTTCAGGTCCTTAAGTTTAGGAACCATGTAGAAATATGACTGGAGTTATTCAAGTTCACATAGTAAGTATATGGCAGGATCCTTAGCAGATTCCAGCTTCCAGCCCCACATCCTGACACCACTCAGCCCCTCTGACTTTGAGTAATACTGTTTTTTCTAACTCTAGGCATTTGGCCTCTACAGATTGACAAGCTGGAAATTAAAATGCTTTACAAGCTCCTGGCATTTCAGGGTGAAATTTGGTCCCAGTAGAAGGAAAAGAATGTTTACCCCATTTCAACTGTTCACTTCAAGGAGAGATGGGGGAAAAAAAAAAAAAAAAGACAGAGAAGAGTTAAAGAGAGAAAGAAACAGGGAAGGAAAGAAGGAAAGACAAATGGAAAAAAATGTCAGGCTTCTGACTCTGAAAACTTCAATGCTGACAAGAAATGCATTACATTCTTTTACTTTTTTAGTGAATAAATTATGTATGTAGTATTTTAGTCATAGGCTACTTTAAATTCAAAAGCTACATCTCCATTATTAAATTAAATAAAGTCAGGCAATATTCCTAGGAGCTGGAATTTGATTGCTCATATTGTTAAATTTTTCAGGTAGGGTCTCACACAGTTTTTTGTCTGGGCCAGTCAGTGTGCTTCTAAACAAATGCTGGGCACAGTCAGAGGTGTACCAAGGTACAGGGAGATTTCTGCTTCTGAATAAGCATTTTGCATAAGACCATCTTTTTTTAGGAGATGAAAGAGTGTAATAGTATGAAAGCAGTTTTTCTATATCTGTTCACTTGGGTGCTAGAGATCCTAGCATCTTTTAATTTGTTTGGATAGACAAAGTAACACTGTATTATTTGAAAAATGGAATGCAATTTCATTATATAAAATAAATAAGTATTCTATACAGTACGATTGTATTCAATCCTAATTACTGTATTTTTGAGAAATTAATTCTGAAAAAAATATTTAAAATTTTATTTTATTTAATTATAATCCATGCAAAACAAGACCAGAATCTCATCAGCACAGTTTTTAATTTGCATTCACCCATGACTCAAGTTGGGGCAACACAGTAAATACTTCTGTATTAAGATCTACTTTTCTTTTACAGGTGTGGATGGTTAATTTCATAATTTTAACAAGCCTATAAGATGTTTAACCCAAAATAATTTATACAAGGGAAGAAAAATATTTTGCACCTCTGTGCTTATTGTAGTATTTTGACCTAATTTAAAATTGTTTCAGTAAAAGTATATGCAAGCAGTTTCCTTCCACAGTTGGATAATTAGCAATTTGTGAGTTTAAAGTAGCACATTTTCCACATGATATTTCTTATATGTTATAAAGATATACATTATAAAGATATACATTATATTTATCCTTTGGATATCCATATAGGAAACATACACTCATCAATATAGGTCAGGGGTTGGGTTCATTTGTTTCTTTCTCTTTCTTTTTTTTTTTTTTTAAGTGAGAATACTAATGGGTCAGAAAAAAAGAAAAAAATGCAGGTAGAAATATTACTTTTAAATTGAGTTATATTTAATTTAAAAAGGAGGGTCAGAAATGGTCCACACATACACAAGGGAACCTTTCCTGTTTCACTATAGCACTGAACTCTATCTTAACTAACATTCCCTCACGACTTCTTGTTCCACCCATTCCTTACCAATTCAGATGTTCCCCCATCACATGCAAAAAAAGCCAAATGCCCAAAACACTGAAAGGCAAGCAAACAAACAAACAAACAAAAACCCACACATACCTCTGATAATTAATTCTACAGCTGCAACTAAGGAAAGCTATGTGGTTGATTTCATCTTGTATTCTGTGTATGCTATGGTTTAATTTGATTTATCAGTCAGGGTTTCATTGCCCTTGCACCCCTTCTACTTACTTAGTAAGCACTGATGAAATCACATTACAAAAGGTTGCAAAAAGAAATGGGGATTTTTTATTGATCAGTTTGAAATCTCAAGGTTCAGTCTAGGTCTACCCTTCAAAGATTTGCCAGAGTGGTTGTGGCAGATAGAATTGTTAATAAAATAAAATTGTACTCCTAATTTAGAGCAGCTGCCTTCAACCTATACCAGCTCCAAGTCCACAAACTTGATGTAAGTTATACTGACATGAACGCTTTTGCAGTCGCATAGTCTATTAGGTCATCTTTGGTGTACCACAACCCCCCCACCTTGGCTGGGAGACAGGAGCAGCCTCTCTCCAAAGAGCCTTAGCTGGCATAGCTAGACAGTGTAAAACCCAAATAAAATTTGGGTTTCTTTCTCTGCTTCAAGTGGGGAGAGACTTTAGACTACCAGTTTAAATTAGACACCTAACTTTTAGACAGCTAAATTCAGATAAATTTTACCCATTATGTCTGGAATAAGAGGTATTTATTTTCAGTATGAATGCAGTGTACATGTTTATGACAAAAATTAAATAAATTAAAACTAAATATATGGGTTTACTGAGATATAACCAGGCAATAACCCTGTAATGAGAAATATAATTTTGGCACCTCATATTCAAAGTCTGGATTTAAGTGGATCAGTTTTTCTTGTTCTATGTTTTTTTTTCCCAATATGAGGCCAACAATAGATTCTATTTTTGTCTTTTAGAAAAGACATTTACATTTTCTTAGACATGTTTAGAGGTTCAAACTGCTGATGAGAGGGCAAACAACAGACAATGCTTTTAGGAAGGTGGGGGTTCACACTATGATTCTGTAAAGCTCAAAAATACAGGATCCAGTCAGAACTTTTCCCTTCTGGCCTTGTCTCATTGCATTTTCTTATCCTCTCCTACTTTACAGATATCTCTTGAGTTTTCTGCATAAGTTTTTTGCAACTTGTTAAAAATACTAACCCTTGGGGGAAAAAAAAAAAGCTTTTTTTAAAAATTCACTTTCTTATCACTGATAAACCCAAAATGTGAGTTTGACATATTTCATATCTTACTTTTAGTAGGAGAGGACTCAAACCAATGCTCTTAAAAACACCCTCCCTCCCCCAATACTTCTTCAAAACTTTAGGATTCAAACTTACATCTGTCCCTTGCATTAATTTTATGGAAACTCAGTGTCTTTCATCTGTATGTTTTTCAGGAAATTCAAGAGAGACTTTATCTAACCATTTTCTGGCTTTAATTGATGTTTTACTGTTTTCTCAGTAAGCTTAAGGCAATGTCTCTAGCTAATGAGAAGCTCAAATAATTTTTGACTTAAGGAATTATAGGATTGTTTCACATGTTTATTTAATTTCCCCAAAAATATCAGACAATAAGTTGAATACAGTGCAACAAAGGCTTGCCTATAGGCTGGAGGAAATACAATAATTTATCATTCATTTCACATTCCCTCACAAAATCATATCATATGCCAAAGAAGATTTTTAGAAAACTACAGAAGCAACCCTCTATGTGTGACAGGACCTTGTCACATTTTAACAGAATCATTCCACCTATTTCACAGATAAACTTATTTATATTTTTCTCAGCAGTGGCATGCGAGTTAATGTTATATTCCATTCTTCACAGGAACTATTGAAATGGTGCCCTCTCAACAAATGAGCTTTTGTCTACTTTTCCTTAGTTGTGTGGAAAAGAGGGGAAGGTTAATCTCTCTTCAGTTTTGGGGTTTTTTTGTGCTCATGAATAATTATTCTTGTTATGTCCTTGAATTCTATTAACATTTTTGCATAAAAGTTAGTCATATTAATTTTTCCCTAAAAAAATATATAGTTCTTTCAATGACAATTTTTCTTGTTTAAATTTAAAAAAAAAAAAAAGAAAAAGGTTACAGAACCTATTTTGTCTGCTACTTCATGACTGGGGCTCTCACTATTCCATTACCATACAGGTTCAGCCTTTAACTCCATTGCTAACAATTCAGTTAAGTTTCAGGCACCTCAGTGGTTGTGTCAGGATGAAAAAATCAGTGTTCCTTCAACTATTAACTCCACTATGCCATTGAAACACCACCTTCCTAAGCTGTGCCAGTGCTTGTGCTGTGCCTGCCGCTCAGCCACAATAGTTAACCATTAATGCTTCAAAGGCATTAATATTGAATGATATTAACGGTTTGTTATCACTAAGGATTTACTTCATGAGGAGTGTTGAGTTTTCTTTCTGACATGCTGCACACCTAAACAATAATGCCTCCTTGCTCCCAGTTCTGTGCTAGCAGATCCTCTGTCCCTTTTTTATATCTGTGTCTAACCCCTGACTGAATGGTAACTTTACTCAATGCTCTAAATCCCAAACTGCTGGAAGAATAGCCTGCTTTTGCTATTTTATAATACCATAAAATTAGTGCCTACAAAAGCTCATCACCTAGCAGCAGTAGAGCTAGAAAACTTTCAATGCGTGGGTCAAATTTTGCCCTGAAGCAAGAAAGAATCATAATTTGGGAATCCACAGAAGCCATATAGAAGAATATGGCACATAATTTTATATGCCAAAGAAATTTATGATTAATTCCAAGATCAGCCTGACTGGATATCACCCTAGGAGCAAGAGAAAAGCCTCAGTGGATGTCTGGAAAGGGATAAAATTAGGAATGTCCACACTTCTGTTTTATGAAGAGCTGGACAGCTTACCCTGGACAGCTCAGTGAATGGAAATGCCCATGCGAAGTGTGCTACTACCTTTATTCCCAGAAGAATAAATTCAATACAAAACTGTCTGAGGATTCTCACACATCATTCAGCCATGAAAATTTATTATAGAAAACATGACCCACATCATAGTGTTTCTTTGGTGATTTTCTGCACACTTAATAGGCACAAAGAATAGATATGATGATACTAGAAATTTACATAGAAAATAAATATTCTGCCATGCTAAAGAGTTATGAGGATTTCAGCAATAACCCCAAGAAGTTTTACCAGAAAAATGCCTGATACGTATTGCATGAAACTAACATGTTCCCTTTCCACAGAATAATGGCTACTTGGTCAGAGATCTTTTTATTCTTCCATTTTTCAGGAACAGTAAGATTGAATTTTCATTTCTTAGAAATTCCAAGTAGCCTATGAAATTTCTGACCAAGGTAACTCAGCCTGCATTCCTCCTTAGACACTCTTTGTATACATCTACTAGCCCTTTTCTGATACGTGATGCAGGAGTTCTCTTATAGCCAGAAGTTTTTCACAGTAAGGTCCAAGTAAACCACTCCCTCTGCTAGTCTAGGATAATGTCATTGCCTAAAACCGGTACAGTCCAGTTTGAAAGTAAGTCTCAGCACTGTCCTGCTTCTTCAGTAGAAAAAGAATACATGATATTATAGTGAAAATTTAGGGAAGCAGGGACATTCAAGTAGCTCACCATACTTTCCCTAGGAATATTGTTGAACTAAGGATAGGATTTACCAGAAGTAAAATTTGCCTCTTAAAGGGAAGAAATGAGAATTTTTATACATATTAAAATTGTAAAAGCAAATTTTATCTAACATTATATATTAAGGCCTTGAATCTGTGATGGTATTCTGAACATTGAAAGACAGAAAGCTTCCTTGTCTTTTTTAGAGTAATTTTTTAGACAGTATAGTAGTGGAAGACTGAAAAGAAAGATACTATGTATTTTTCTGTGTATTCAGCTGTGGAACATTGAAGCCAAGTTGTATAGAAACCATTATTTGCTCCCAGTAGATGGATGAGTGGAAGCCTATCTACACAGTTAGATAATTAATCTCTTGATTTTGAGTTTTTTTCATGCCTTACATGGCAAATGTCAAATTTGCATCTATATTTGCCATGCTAGAAGTGTAAAAAAAACCCAAACCTGTTTATACATCTTCATAGCATGCCTCTAAATCTTCTCTTCTACACAAATACCAAACATCTTCTTTTCAGAGGCAGCCTGAGTAATAGCTACATACTGTTTGACATTAATCCCGAAGCAGGCACCTAATATTTGTCTACCAGTATCATGATGGCTTCTGACTTTTGCCTGACTGCCATTCTCCCCTTGCGCACTCCCCAGGTTTTCAAGAGTGTCCTATTCTGATAGCAAGCATGTCACCTCTTCAGTGTCCAACTCCTGCTATATTCATACTAATTGCAGCAAGATCCGGCTCCACTACTGCATTGGCATTTCATCCATATTGTATTCTTTATTGGATATTCACATCTGTAAGAGTGTCCTGACGCAGACCATTGCCCAATTCATTTTGGCTTTCTACCATTAATTCACAGAATCACAGAACCACAGAATGGTTTGGGCTGGAAGGGACCTTAGAATTCATTCTAGCTTCAACCCCCCTGCCATGGGCAGGGACACCTTCCACTAGACCAGGTTGCTCAAAGCCCCATCCAACCTGGCCTTGAACACTGCCAGGGATGGGGCATCCACAACCTCTCCGGGCAAACTGTTCCAGTGCCTCACCAGCCTCACAGTAAAGAATTTCTTCCTAATATCTAATCTGAATCTACCTTCTTTCAGTTTAAAACCGTTACCCCTCGTCCCATCACTACACTCCCTGGTAGAGTCCCTCCCCATCTTTCCTGTAGGCTCCCTTGAATTAATTTATTTCACTTGCCATCTTCCCATGTCTTTCTTACTTTATACATATACAAAGGTACACATGGACAAGCACACGTCCACATGCACACACACACACAGAGGTCCTTCTCTTCATTTAGATTTGGCCTTTCTCCTAAGTCTAACAGTGCCTGACAGTCCCCTAAACAGATTGCCCTGCAAATCTAAGGCCCTGCCAAGGCAATAAAACTCACTATACTAACAGAGAAGATATATGAAAAGAGTTATAGTCACAAGATCATGACAATACACTTATGTATTGTCCTTCCCACACAGCTGCTCTGGCTCTTAAGTGCCAGGAAAAACTTACTACAGTTTGCTTTCCAGAAAGAGTCAATAAAATTACCTGGGGCACAAAGGAGCCAGGTGTGCACTATAGGTCCTTCCTCACACTGGCTGTAGGAATGGACTGTGGGGTAAAAACATATTGCAAACCAGTTATCCGCCCCTTGAAAAGTAGAAAATCAGATGGGAGGAACACAGCCTGCTCATTGAAACATTCCTGCAATAGCTGCAAGACTTAGTTCAGCAGATGTAAATCTAATCTGGGCAATGGTGGAATTAGGGAAGTAGAGTTCACAAAATGGGAGAGAGTGCTGAGGAGAAATTATCACTCTTTCAACAAGAGCTGAAAACAAGCATAAGAGAAGGTTCTCACCATGTCCAGACCTTGTGATACTGCTCTACAAACCTTCCCAGGGAGGTTTTGTGATCACCTAGAAGGTATTAAATTATCACTAGGTTTGGCACAGCTAAATTTAGCAACCACTGCTCTGTAGCACTCGGTGTCTGAATAGAGATAGAAACATGCACAAACCCTGCTAGTCACTCTCTCCTAACAAAATTTTACTGGGGAAAAAATGTAATATGTGGGGAGTTCATATTTAACTGCAGCAATTTATGCAGTGAATATGTACTCTTCTGTTAAATAAATAAAAAAAAAGAAAGAAAAAAGTAAGATACTCTTTTCCTCTGATTTTTTAAAGGGAACTAGGAATTTTTTAAGTGAGTGTCCTGAAAACATATTTATTCTCAATCTTTTTCTAGATCATTTCTCCTTCTAGCTGTCAGAAGGTAGTGGTCCCAAAAGTGCTTCATGTCAAATATTTCTTCTATGCTACATACAGGGCAGAAGGGGCAAAATCTCCAAATTGGCGAGCTGAAGAGGGACCATATAAGCAGCTATAAAAAGCAAGAATTTAAATTTTCAGTCAACACACTAGGGAAGTTCATTTTTTAGGAAGTGTCCCCTATTATATCAAGACATCTAGTAGCCTCAGTCCCAAATGAATATGCCTAGTAAATCTTCAGAATGTTTGAGTTCTCACATAGGAACAAGAGAAGTGAATCTCAATGTCTTAGCCAACTTTTGCTGTCTACATGGAAAGTAATGGAGATGAGTTGGCACTGTGAGAGATATTCACAGCTGCATAAGAAATGTTGCTAGTTGAAAAACAGACATGAGTATAGTATACTGTGATTGCAAAAATTGTATAAGTTTTCTACTGAAAAACACTGGTATAAGGTAATTTAGTAAAACCTATTTTTTCAGCAACCATCATTATGATAAAAAACCAGCTTTTGTTTGCTTTCTGTGGATGAAAGGCGTGAGGTGAAAATAATATGCAGCTGTTTTGAAATTGTTGGGGAAGTGTCTTCCATTTTCCTCCACAGAAAAGATGGGGAGGGAATACAAATGTAAATCAATGTCAAACTTCACACATTTAAGATCATTCTTAGACATCAAGGTGGTTATATTGCAAAGAGGTAACAACATGCAGATTTTAAGACAAAAGCTCTCTTATATTCTTAAGTAAGTTTACAAAGTAATATTTTTTGTGAGTTTTGTAAGCATGGAATTCACACATTGCATCTTCTAGCTGCTACTAGTCAGGGAATAAGGCGGGGGGAGGGAACACCCAACCTTGAACTATTTACACAGTTTCAGAAAGAGATTACATCAACAGATAGAATGTGAGTTTTGTCTCAAAGCCAATCACTGACACTGCTTGGCACTTTCAGGAAAATTGAGATTTGATTATTCGTGTAAGACTTTTCCTAAAAGTTATGTAATGAAAGTTGCTGCTAATACAAGTATTATTTTCAATGAATTGCATAATGGTTGTGTGATCAAGATGTCTAACCAAAGAAAACAAAATCCACTGAAGAAGTTTGGAACAGACAGCTCACAAAAGTCTGCTAATGTTACAATACAAATTCTCAGCCTAAGAAATTCACTGATGTTCTTTCTGAAGTAGAGGCTATAAGATGCTCCTTTGTAAATATAGAAAAGGTATGAGCAAAATAAATAAAATTAATATTTTAATGTAAATGAAGCAAACTTACATGCATAAAATTAATGTACCCCTATTAATTTCTGACTTAAAACTTTTATACATAAATGTCTTTCATTTTTACAGCATCATTGTAAGAACAAATCCTTAAAGAAATATTATAGGTTCAAATGTTTCAAACACACCATACTAAACATGTTTGTGGGGTTTTTTTTTGTGTACGGTGTATAATTTCATCTGCTGAAAAAAGCCCAGTTGGTAAAATCCTAAATTACAGAGGTATAGAAAAAATTATTGCCATGACTTGAGGTCATAAATATTTTATAAATAAGGTTGGTAAGTTGTGGTTCTATTACCATTCTTCATCCACTGCTTTATAAATGACAAGCAATGTTAATGTTAATTAATATTTGATGTGACAGGCAGGTTTTAACAAGTGGGGAAATTCTCCCTTACTCAATGTTCCTTCCCTCTCCCCCACACCTCCTCCCCAAGTCTGGCACTAAAATGGCAAATTAGTCATATGAACTATAAACAGTGATCTAAGTAGCAAAATATATAGTTCAAATTAGGAAGACTAAGATTACCATGAATACAGCATGGTTCAGTAACCAGGATAGTCTCTTTTTTACTATTACCTTAACAGAGAAATTAAATTAGATTTTTGTACGTGGCATGATTAAGAGAGAGAAGATATTTCACATCTGTATCAAAATATCTCCTTAGAAACAAACCCTTGCTTTTTGATCAGATAATTTCCTGGTGTCTATAATTAGTTGTGAAGCTTATACTTTGTCAAAATTTTTCCTGGTGCAAGAATAAGGGGCCAAATAACTGACAGACATAGACAGCAGTCTTTGAAAGAAACTTGAGCAATTACTTTTTTCTACGCCCAAGAAGAATTTTTCTGTTGACAAAGGTCAATAAATTGTTAATGCTTTCCTTCATGTAGAAACACTTGCCTCCTACTGTTGTTGCGTCAAAGCATACTTTGGGACATATGCAGATTTATTTCAGAAAGAGCGGCCTGAATCTCAGCTGGATGTAAAAAGAACCTGGCCAAAATATGTATACTGCTACAGAGTTTTCCAATACCAGATTATAACAATATCTCACTGCTGGTGGAAGTTAAATTCATCTGGTGTTATAATGATGGACATATTCCTTTAGTCTGTGAACTTTAAACTGCTGCCATCTGTTATCCAAGCAAAGCTCTTGACTGTTTCTTCCTTTCCCTGGTCTCCTGTGCTATAGAAATGTTGAGACCTACGCAGAAAAGATAGTAAGGAATAGGTCTTTTCAAAGGCATACCTAGTAAATTGATTAAGTCATTCACTTTAGAGAAATTGCTAGCATATCCAGATGTTGCAGCAAGTGGTAAAAACAAACACTAGCTCTGTCAAGTGGCTAATCTAAAGTCTTCGTAAGTTTGATCTAAAACAGGTACAACGGTTGTACTCAATGATCTTCAGGGTCTTTTCTAACCTAAATGATTCTATGATTCTATGATAATGAGGAAACAATTTTCTTAAGTTCCCCTTCAAATACTTACTGAACCATTAGTATCTGAGAGGAGAGTGTCTTTTGCAAGCCTTAAATAGAAAAGTGTATTTATTTACCACTTCTCAGGAGCAGGTCAGTTGTCTGCACTATATGCCATTCCTCTGCTGCCTTGATCTGTGTAACAGTCTCATAGCAGATTTTGGTAGTTTCATGCTACAAACCCCCTCCAGTCCAAATCATGCCATGACAGGGTTTCAAAGGCATGAAGGTAAATTTAACATGATAATAACAATGTGTGATTTTTCCAACACTTAACCAGTGATGGCATATAACAGTTTGCTACAACATACAAAAAATTTCCAGAGATACTTTTTTTAATGACGCTTAAATTTGTTACAGCTTTCTTTTGTGTTTATGCATCTGTGCATAACCGAAAAATCACAGAGGAGCATTCAGGCTGGCCATTTTTCTGCTTTCCAGAGTAACAGCCATATAATCTGATCTTGTTAGTATTATCTAGAAAATAAATAATCTCTCTCTCTATATATAAATAACATATTGCTCTCTCAAACCCTCAATGGTGCTGCATGCCTGCATGTCACTGGTAAGACAGAACAGCAAAGAACAGTATTACTAAAGGAACCTCTGGTAAGGATGACCTCACACTCCCCAAGGAAGGACCTGTCTCTGAATCAAGGAAAATAATACAAGAAAGTGAAAGATAGACTTAGGAGGAATATTATCAGAACATGTTGACTGAAAGGCTGCTTTATTTTTTCCAAGCTTTTCTCTTTCAGGAACTGTTAGGAGCCAAGGATTTCTCTGCCTTTTTCTTTCCTACTTCCATTCTTTGTTTGGTGGAGCTTAGCTATAGTGGAATTAAGGCAGAGGATGAAGATTTATTTACAATTCAAATTCAAAATTTATGATTCAAATGCAAAAATTTGGAAAGCAGAAGGAACATAGTTAAAAATGAGACTGGTGGGTTTAGTTGCTGCAACAGGGAAGTTCTGTGCCATGTGAAACACTCCATCATATGCTGCCCCTTTGCAAAGTCCCAAAGGGTGAGTGCAGAAGGGTGCACATCTCTCCAAGATCCTGTGTCAGCTTCATGGGGATGTATGGTTAAGGAGTATTAAACAGTGTTGTGGGCAAGAATGTAGAGAGAGAAATCCTGTCCAGTGGCAATAATGAAAAATTAGTTTATGTAACTAGCATTTACTTGTAAATGTAAACATTTGACTGTAGAAGCTTGAATTTAGATACCTGTACCTACAGCTGTCTCCCACAGCTGGGGCTCTATTGAATTTCCAAAGCACAGGCAACCAGGGACACTCGAGGCGGTTTAGGAGCGGGGCGGATAGGTAAGGCGTGGGGTGGATAGGAGACCTCTGCTTTTCAGGAGCGGCTGGAGGAGGCTGGGCAGGATTCACTGGGGCATCTCAAATGACACGAGTGTGCTGCTAGATGGACTACTTTGAACCTGTACGTGTGTGTACTTTATTAAATTAGATTTTTATACGTGGTATGATTAAGAGAGAAAAGATGTCTCTCTCTAGCAACATTATAAAATGCAAAACTGTATAAATTATGTGTAACTTTATTCCACACATAGTTAAACTGGTTTTAGTGGGATTATTTGCTGACAAAGTTAAGGGTGAAAAAAAGTTGCTGAATGACAGAAAATCATTTCAGATTTTCGTTCTAATTGTTGAATGAAAAAGATCATCTGGGTCTGAAAAATAAAACCCTGAAAAAATACATTCTTCCTTACCATTATTAATCATAATTCTCTTAAAATATGAGGCTAATCCAGTCTCACTTTTCATAATTTGTCTTAAATGTCTAAAATTGCTTAATTTGTATTTGGAATTTATTTACTTCTACATTTAGCTATAAATTCATTACCATAGTCTACATTTTTTTCCAGGTTTAATACAAACATTTGGAAGATGGTGCATGCTTCTAATAGATCTAAGAAATCTAATTTGGTTGGTTTACTTGTTTATGTTTTGAATTTATTTTTGTGATTTTCCCTAAAACTGTGAGATTTTTCACACAGCTGGTACTTCTACTTCTGGGCAGTGGTTGTATTTGTATTGGCTTCTTAACAACTTTGATTTACATTTATCCATAATCAGCAGCTGGCATGCCTATGTGTTGCCTTTTTCTTCTATAAGTCTGCAGTATGCCTGCATCCATTTTTGCTTCGTCAGCCCATTGATCTGAACATAAATGCCCACATGGAAGGAGGCAAATAATTGATAATACAACTCTGTTCTTTCAAAAGAAAATATTTCTCATCATGAAATAAGGAATTTTATGATTTTTTATAATTTTATGGTATGTCCAGATTCGAAAATGTATATTTTTTTCCTTTCTATAAAAAATTTTAGTAGATTTACATATATATGTATATATAAAGCAAGCTACAAAATAATTTATATATATATATATATATGATTTTGTAGCTTGCTTTCTTTGTAGATTTCCATAGTGGGCTTTAATGATTAGTGAATACAACTCAAGACACAAGCTTTACTCGGTCCAGGCTAGGTCCCAAAATTGCACATGGTGGTGTCCCTCTTCTTATTCTGAATGACTGTTCTTATTTTTTCTAAAAATACAGTTTCCTAATGCAATCAGTTTCTTAAATTGATGTAGATTTTTCTGTCTTTAGTTCTCTGTACAATAATACCATAAACCAGACTGAGAAAGGGCTGGCTTCTGGAAATTGACTGAGAAAATAGTATATATTTATATAGCTGTGAAGTGATTTTTTTCATCAGCACACATCAGCCTTTCCAAAGGTGAGTGAACACATTAACTGCTTTTACCCCGCGAGTCACATACAAAAAAAATTAATGTATCTGAGACGCACAAAAATACATCACATAACTCGGAAAGCTGAGGGTGTGAAGAAGTCTGAGAGAGATTTCTAGGTTCACTCTGACAGTAGCCCTGAACGCTCTCACATTGTAGGGTACTGAGCTGCTTGGGTGGGTCACATCTACAGATCCTGGAGCATTAAATGGTATTAGCCATTACTGTTTCCCTTCCTCCCACAGCAGGAGATTTGGAGGGCCCAGAAATCCCCATATGAGCCAAAAGGAGCCAATTAAAAATCTTGTGAACTGGATGTGGCTCAAGAGCCACAGTTTGGCCTCCTTTATGCAGCATGAAATAACACAGCAATTGCAAAAGTGTAATTACTTGACAAGGCTTCATGGTGAGATTTTTTTCCAAAGTGCATAGAATAACTGGGTGTCTTGATTACTGCTTTCCTGCACAGCCTACATTTTCAACCAGAACAGCATCCAAGAGACTCACACAAAGTAAAACATTTAGTTACTGTTTGCATCTTTGAAAGTAATTATAATCCTGATCCCAAAGCTGGTTGCTGTAAATTAGAATTTCCTTAACACACTGTATCAGACTTGCCAGATAGAAAACTCAGGTATGAAAGCTTTTCTTTCCATTGAAAGTGTTGTGCATGTGCTAACTTTTTAATGGTTAAAGGCACAAGCTGCCCTGTAATGGAGTCAGCACAATGCATCAAAATATTGCAGCCTAGAAAAGCTCCTTATACGTGCACCTCAATAGCTTAAAGAAACTCAACTGTGGTATCATTCTTTGTCATGTAATAAAATTATATAATTTAAGACACAATAATGCACTTTTTATTGTACTTCATGTAATGCTGTTGTTAAAAGACAAAAATTTTTCTCTAGCATCAGCTAGAACAATATTAAGGAGAAAATAGAAATCACCTGAAGAGCTCATAATTTTCTTTCTAATGGTCTAAGGCATTTTCAGCTTTTGCCTTTATATAAAACCACTATTTACAGTGTTTTGGGTTCCACCCCGCCCCCGTCTGCAAAATACACACACGAGGTCCTCTCTATGCAACAATGTTTTGTATTAAAGCAATCAAAATATTGGAACTGGAAACAATGGTGGATGCAGTTTTAAATAACTCAGTTCTGCAAAGACAGATTGTCCTCTTTGTCCTGCCAATCTCTTTTGGGCTTCTGCCTGTCACTGCTAGGAGAACTAAATCTATCTGCAAGTCTTTATATGGATTTTGAAGTAGTACTCAGTATAAATAAAAACTAGACTTAATTCTGAACTCTGAAATCCTTCATGGCAATGAGATGATTTATGCAGGTTTAACAGAAATCTTTTCTCTTATGCCTATATTTGTCAACATTTTTATGAATACATCCTAATAGGCTTACATTTCCACATGAATTGACAGATTTTTTTGTACCAAATAAAACTAATTTTTGACTGATTTTTTGTTGCTTCAGTCTTTCATAACTTAGTGCACTTTGTGGAAAATAACAACAGTGCCTTTTTATTTACATTTTACTAAAATTAATTGCATTAATTATATATTTCTGATGTAATATAGTGCTTTAATAATGACAAATGATAGAATGGTACTGTAACCTAAAGGTGCTGAGGAACACAAATAGATCAGCCTCATTTTCAGTAATGCAGCTGAAGGTTAATCTTATTCTGGTCATTTTTGCATCTTAGATTATATAGTATGCTAGCTTTTAAAATTTCAGCACTTAATATACCCCTTCACATGTATCTAAAAATAAAAAGGAATAGTGCTGTGTACACATGGAAAAAACACCCACTTCTGTGTTTTCCTCAAAGTGAATATTTTATGTCACGGTTGCAAAAGCAAAGTCAGGTATTTTTCAACTAATTAAATCATATTGTTGTATCAGAATGTAAAAGAAACAAGTGGGCCTGATTCTTCTTAATGTGATAGCATGTGATGCAGGGTGTGGTTGCAGCCTATTCATCATCTTCTCCTGGAGATATTGGGGAAAGAGTTTAAAAAAGGCAGAAGCCACTATGAAGATCTGGATTGCTCCCATACAAATAGAAAAAATTTTCCCCTCTTATTCCATCCTTTGTCAAACACTTGGCAGTCACTTCAGGCTGTGTATGAACAGTACATACACAGATCAGTTGTGCAACCCACATGATATAGATCCAGTGTATTTCTCTGGACTGCCACAAAGATGATTAAAAGGCTGGAGCTCCTCTCATAAGGAAAGAGGTTGTGACTGTTCAGCCTGGAGAAAAGGCAGCTCAGGGGCATCTTATCCAGGTGTATAAATACCTAGTGGCATAAGTAAAGAAGATGGAGACAGACTCTGCTCAGTGGTGTCCAGCGATGAGAAGAAATGAGCAGAAACTGGAATAGAGGAAATTCCATCTGAACATAGGAAATGCACTGGAACAGGCTGCCCAGAGAGGCTGTGGACTCTTCATCCTTAGAGACATTCAAAACCCAGCTGGATATGGCAACCTGCTCTACCTGACCTGCTCTTAGCAGGGGGGTTGGACTAGGCAATCTCTACAGGTCCCATCCCACCTAAGCCATTCCGTGATTCTGCGATTCACAAGATGTAGTACATTTAGAAAAGCAAGCTGCTTGTCAAGGCCTTGTCTATACGACATGAGAAGTACTGTGTTAATCAGCAACTGCAGAACAAACTAGCAAGTCTTTGGGGTGGGAGGGTGCAGGAAGGGGGCTGTCTTTCAAACTGAGAGTTTCCAGACAGGATCCTGTGAGCCCCTGCCTGAAAGACAGCACTAAAGTATGACTAGAGCTGCACACCCACCCTTCCTTCCTTCCTTCCTTTCCTCCTTCCTTCCTTCCCTTTTCAGTTCAAATACTAGATGAGTCTAAAGACCTAATCTTTCCCCCCCCTCCATCTCATCCCGTCCGTGTGCTTGCTTCTCTCCTCCACTCCCCAGGGGCCCACGGGATTTCTCCAAGCAAAGCACGGAGTGCTAAGGACAAGGCTTCCCTCCAGGATAAGGAGTGCAGTGATTCTTGACTTCTTTGCTCTGACTTTCTTCCAGACAACCACAGGTTCCAAGTTAGCGTATAGCCCTGCTACCCACCTCCTTCATCTCTTTGCCTGTGTAGAGGCAGTGGCTCGGCTGTCAGCTTCTGCTGAGCTCTGCTCCTTCGTGTTTTCTCCATTTCTCTCCTTACATTGTAAATCCATTTTACCATCTGCCTGACATTTTTACTTCTTTATCCTCATTTTTATCTATGGTTTTGGGTTTTTTTAAAGTTAAGATTTACTGTTTTTTCATCTGTTATTTATTTACAAAACTATATCTTTTTGCCTCTTAACATTTATAATTAATGCCATTTCTTTTGGAAATCCTTTTTGACTGCCCTAGTTTTTTGTATCAACCTGTCGAGAGCTGGTAGAAAAGTGTTTTCAAATTTTTTTTTAAGGACAAAAAGTAACAAATGTTCCAATATACCAAACATTTTAAAACAGTATTTAGACTTATGACATGGGTTTTCCTGCAGTATTTTGGTAAGTCTAGAACAGATCTACAGAAATTGGCAAAGATAGGAACTTGTAAGAAGGTAGTACGTATGTTTTATTTACAAAAGAAACATTAGGATCATGATGGGAGAAAAAACAAATAAAAGGAATAACAGGGAAGATCTCCTATCTGTACTTCTTAAGTAGCACAGAAAAGCAATGAAGAGAAAAAGCAAAAGTTTTCAAAAAATAGTTTTTTTCTCTAAAAACTGTGCAATTAATTTGTGGAACTCATTTATCTACCTGTTTCTCTCTACCTCTGTCTCAATCTTTATCTTTGCCTCTACCCTCTTCCCATATATTTATGTGTGAAGACAATAATTTAAAAATTCAAATATTACAATTCTTGTAATGGTCATACTGAAGGATAATCTACAATTTAGGTTAATACAAAGGTGCAAAAGTGTATTCTTACTTTTTACATTAAAAACTGATCAGTTAATTATTTGACATTAAATACAACTTATACTTTAAATCCTTCTAATTCTGCAGCTTAGGTGACTTCAGGGTGAAACACTGGCTGAAGGGCAGAGCTCAAAGGGTTGCAGTGAATGGGGCTACATCTGGCTGGTGACTGGTC